>NC_092594.1:11982500-12288928 GCF_047663525.1 Anas platyrhynchos | reverse complement strand
TTGTTCTTACTGCTACATTTCCATTCTAATATATAGATTTAGTCAAAGTACTGTGATTTTTTTTTTCTTATTATAAGACAGTATTCCCAAAAGCTTAATAAAGAGTTCATAAATTCTAGTGGACAGAGGGCCGGTCTAGGATCTT
Organism: Anas platyrhynchos; assembly: GCF_047663525.1. NCBI lineage: Eukaryota > Metazoa > Chordata > Aves > Anseriformes > Anatidae > Anas > Anas platyrhynchos. The sequence continues at coordinate 12,288,783 of NC_092594.1, read as the reverse complement.
GAGATCTAATCCTATTTGCAAGTGGCTTGAACTGTAGCTTCAGAAAAAAAAAAAATAAATTAATCTCATTACTTCAATTTCCTGCTTTGGAGAAGAGATAAAAATATTTGTTTATTTTCAGGGGTTCTAGAAGTATTATTTAATTGTTGTTTTAAAGTCAGTGTAGCTGAGGGTTATATACACTGTCTCAGAACAGAAATGAGACAATTATCTATTTATTTATTATTCCATAATTTTACAAACTTGGCCAGGCTGATCTGGGGCATTCTACAGAGGATGAGATTTTGATGAGCTCTTTTGCTACAACCTTGTCAGCAGCTTCAGCTTCCTAACCTTGTTTTAATCAACTAGAAGAATGCACTAATTTCAGTTATTTTCCAGAGTAAGGTCAAATCTTGTCATGTTTATAGTAAGTACACGATACCATTTCCTAGGCACTGTTTTCTTTGGCTCTTGAACTATGAATTCCCATTTCACATTGCTGTTCCTCATCATCCCTCTGTGGTTCTGGGCCCATTATGGTTCTTCCAGTCTGACGTCTTATCTGCTGCCTCTAATCATTTGTAGTAGTTTTCTGAATGCAGGGATGAGTTGGAAAGAGCTCTGCACTCTGACCTCACAAAAGGAAGAATGTCCAAATGAAGTTATTCACAGAGAGTTGTTTCATCTGGTTTGTACTGTTGTTTAAGACAGTCGAATGATTTCCACTCAAGTAAGGACAACTATATGTGCCATTGGACAAGCTGCATGCGTTTGTTCAGAGCTGTGTGAAAATCACTGATTTGGCAAACAGTTCTGGATTCAGTCACATCCATTTTCATCTCCTGAGTTTTACATAGATTTTCCTTCTCAGACTGACCTTGAAGATCTTAAACTAAACTCTCCCAAACAGGGAAACAAATGTGAGTGAATATTTGAAGAGAAGTGAGGTGAGTTTTAGGTAGCCTATTCTCTGACAATTATTTGTCACTCATTTGAAACTTTCATGTAATTTAACAGGAATTTTAAAACCTGATTTCCTGGCAAGGTGCCTTCCACAAGCTGGTTCTGTGGCACAGGCTCTGACCTAGTTATTTGCAGCAGCTCTTGACAAGAAGCAAGGAGTGCAATCGTGTTCATCCCAGTTCCCCTGTGGACAATTTTAGAGAAACACAGTATCGCTTAATTCTAATGAATTATATTAAAATATTTGATTGGCCACTGCAGAATAAAATTGCAGATGGTCTTTCTCCACACAGAAAAGCATTTGACATTATTTTCCTACCTGTCCATGAGCCCAGACTGGGGAAACTATTCAGGACAGATGCCCTTTGAGTGCCTGTGCGTGAGCTCTAGCTTTCCAAAATTTCTTGCTACTATGGGCGGTTAGGAGTTTGTCTTTGAGAAATGCAGTTTAAAAAGATCTGTGCCAGTAAGTGCACAAGTTGGCCGCGTGCTTAACACCTAGGGGTACTCTGTGTCTCACTTAAAATATCTGGTCCTCGGTGCTTCGAACTGTGTCCTGGAGAAATCCATCTTTCCAGTACTATTTTGGGAAATTAGGCTCCCCAGCCATGCTCTGAACTGCATGTAAACTGGCTCTCTAAAACAGATGGTCTGAATATGACTCTTGGGTCTAATTCTCTGCTTTATGTTAGCAAAGTGGAAATGTGGTATAGGGAAAATCTGAAGTGCAGTCGATTCTGGTTGGCAGGGATCAAAACTAAAAGCTCTCATTTCAGCACCATGAGTCTCACTCAAGACTCAACATAACGTTAGACAGGATTATTTAAGTCTTAAAAGTACTGTCGAGGACAAAAACAAACAAACAAACAAAAAGTGTGTGGTGGGCAAATAAAAGCAGTAGAATCAATTTTCTAAAAGATTAAATTAATCAAGCAGATATTTTGTGTTGCTTTAGGTCTCACAATTAAGAATAATTAACTTTTCAGTTAGAATGTTTCATTTGGTAAGACTACTCATTTGTGCAAAAGGAAAGACCTCTGTAATTCTCTCCAAGTTTGTGGCACAAATCTGAGATATTTGCAATTTTTAAGCATTCATGCACATATTTTAAAATCTTTTTCACAAATAGTGTATAATGAATAGTTCCAAACAGTTATTCACTGCTACATGAGTTCAAAGAACAAATTTACTGTTATATTTGGTCAGAACTTGGGTACTTTGTAAAATTGTGCATCACAAGTAGAAGCTTATATGACAACTGGGTTCTCTTAAAATGGCTCTTGCAACTTAGAAGTTTTTAAGAAGTATATTTTGACTTTCAAAGGTAAATTAAAGATATTTTTTCATCAAAATCATTTACTTGAAAGAAAAAAAAATCCTTTCTAGCTGTTGGATCCTGCACACAGATCAACATTAAATCACAAACACTATGCCAAAAGCTGCACATTTAGCAGCCACTATGACTATATCTAGCTAATGATTTACTCGTTTATTTCCCATGGTTTTGTTGATCCTATAGGATAACATAACGCTTATAGCACATATAAAATTTACTATTTTGGCTCAGTACCTTAGCAGAACCATCCTTCAGCATTTCCTTCAGGCTTCAGGTTCCATCCCTTTGCTATTAGTGTGGATTAATTAGCCTTTCCCAACAGAATGCTGGTGCTAGAATATGAATGAAGTCCTGCAGCATTCTCTTTCAAGTGTGGGATCACCGGGTTAATCTCTACATGAAATAGTTTGGTTACTGAATGGAAGAGCTGCCATGTGGTTTAAAGCTGGCAAAGTCAATATATTTTAAGAGATTTAGTAGGACACGCTCTTCAGAAGTATCTTCACAAGAACTGTGTGGTTGGCAATAATTTAATAACTCGAAATTACTTTTATTCCTAATTGGAGTGCAGCTTTAATTTCCATCCTTTCCATTTGCTGGATGACAAAGACCTGAAGTAATCAAGCATAATCCTTCTGGGCTGTCATCCTGGGAGCTGGCAGAGCAGGAAGGCAATGCTTCAAGTTTTCCTGCTATACTCCAGCTACTACAGCAACATTAAACGAACCCCAAGTTATTAACCTATGGCTTCATTATCTTTCTTCTGACTGAGAACAGCAGCCTGAGTTAGGGAGCTGTATGTGGTGCCCCTACACAGGATTGAGTTCAGCATCAGTAGTGCCTTCATTTGGTTTGGGAGCTGAGATTACTGTAAGGAAGAGCCCTCTGTCCCCTCTCTGCCACCATTTGGGGATTCATCCCCAGCTGTATGGTTGGCTCCCTGTTTACTGTCATTTGCCTGCTTGTTCACTGTTAAAATTTCAGGCATCCAACAAAATGCTGGTAACTTAATCTTTTCAGTTACCATGTGTCAAGTGCACTAACACTAAGTCACCTGTGTGGCTTTACTTTGCTGAACATCCAGGACTGGTAAAAGGGTTTGCATCTTACTGCAAGGCAGCAGGAAAGAGGTGACAAGGGAGGAAGCACATCAGCTGTATGAGTATTTTCCTCAGGGAGAGCAGTTCTGTTTGGAGCTTGACACATGACTTGTGGCTGGAGTAAAAGCTTCCTTGACTGAAAGCTGAGGAACGTGATCCTTGTGTCAGAAAAGAGGTGAATATTTCTCGGTGGGTAAGAATTCTCATCAGCAGCTTGCTATATAGTGTCTTTCAGAAATGAATATAACAGTTATTTTTATGTTAACTTTTTTGTTTGTTTGTTTGTTTGTTAAATGAGCATTAGTCTATCCAGCTATACAGACCCTATATTACCAGGAGAAAACTGCAAAGTGATTACTTCATTTTAAGTAAATACTCTTTACTCTTATGCTTGCGCACTCTGAAATAATAGTTCAACTGGAGTGACTAAAATGGGTCAAACTTGTTTTGTCTGATTTCCAAGTAAATTTAACAAAGTGGATTCAAACATCTAACTCAAACATTACTTGGTTTACCTTCTGCTTAGAAAAGGCCATGAAATAATAAGCACAGTTAGAGAAGAAAAGGAAAAGCCTGTGAAACTGACTGTGAAAGGGGAATAGGCAACATGGAGCAGCCCTCATTTTTTGTACCTGTCTGCCTTAGGTCAAGGAGCTCAGTAAAGACTGCAAAGATGCTTCCGCTTCTCTCTACTGTCAATGACCTCACCAGGTGACTTGGTTTTAAAAATATAGGACTACTGACAAAGTGTTGAGAACTGATTTTTTCCATAGGTACAAAGGCTGAGAGCAACAGTAGTTAAGTAATCTGGTGACTAATTTTTAACCAGAATGCATTGTTCTGCTTGTAGATGATATTTAATATTCAAGATATCAAATGACCTTTTTTTTTTTTTTTGGTTCGATACAGACTGGTAATAAAGATTACAGGCAAGGGAAAAGTTGCCAATAAGCAACCTTGGTATGTTTGTAAAAACAAACTTTCATCTGCCCATGTCCTTCTTGCCATCTCACATCTCCTGTCTTTACTGTTGCAGTTGCAGGGTGTTTCTGTGAAAGTACACACCTTCATTTGCAGAAGGGGATAGAGGAGAGTTTCTGATAAGGGTTAAGATACTACTTCTCTGCTACAGTTGATGAAAGTCAGCAGAAGGAAGCCTTCAGCACCTCTGGCTGCAGGAGGGTAGGTAGGGCGGCATCCTAGTGCTCCAGAGCTTCAGGGCAAACTTTTCAAGTGACACCTCTTCCCCACTCTCTTCTCTTTTGCTGTATTCTGATCAAGCAGATGAAAGTGAGCAGCCTGCTCTTTAGGAAGTCACATGTATTTACTAGGGTAGCTATGGAGGCCTACACTGAAGGCTGACAGAATATAGATATGAGAAACCTCAGATGTTTTTCTGAATGTTGACGGCTGTTAGAGCTGATTTCACTACACCCAAAATATTGCAATCAAGTTTTCTGAATCATCCTTTTCACTGAATAATTTCAGTAGAACTGTCTGGTATGACTTTTTTCCACTTTGTTTTCTCTAGCATGGAATGAAAACTTCTTACTATGTGGAACAGGTGTGCAGGACCAATTAGTCTCCCTGTTCACTACGCAACATAATTTAGTGCCTGAATTACACGAATTATACTTTCTGTAATTGTGTATGTGTGTATACAGCTAAATATACACTTCTCAGTAGAGATTAACCTCCTATTGATATATGATACTGTAGGTCTGCAGTGTTTGCATAATGTTTAGCCAAATTGGTAAGATTCTAAACACTGGTGATTTAGAAAGTTCATTTGTTTTTCAAAATCATGCTAAGTGTGCATAGAGGGGAACTTGAGGTCAGCTGGAGTGCTGTTCATCTTGGTTTCTGTGGATGTATGAAGCGCAGCTAAGTAAAAGTGATAGTGCTGCTTTGTAGCACTATTGCTGATTCCACTGTTGCTTTTCCATCATCTCTAACCAATTTACTTTTGAAAATTTGCAGACCTGGATGAGCCAGAGTTTTAGTCTTACTAGATCATATAAACTAGCAGCAGTGTTATGTGTAGCTTTTTAGATTTTCTTTAGTTTCTTGACTGTTGTACTGAAAGTGGTCTGCAGGTTTTAAATTTGAGATGATGGATCAAATGGCACAGCTGAAGAGGCACAAAATGTATGACAGGTTTGAGTCTAGAAGTAGGTCTGTTATGTTCAACTTCTTTGCTAAACTACTGAACATCAGCCAGTAGTGAAATGGCACTACAGGTCTGGATCTACTGAGCTGGCAAATGGGTGTTCCTTGCAATACTAAGAAATGGGAAAGAAATATTATTGTACTATCAATCTGCTGAAGTTACTGCAATAGAGCTAGTGTCTGTTCTTTGGGGGTTTAAATAAGAGAATTTAATTGTTCCACTTCAATTCATGTCATGCTTCAGTCTAACTTATAGAATTTGGAGAGAATAAGAATGGATAGATCAAGTTTTATTATCTTCTTCTATATTGTCAGGTTTACTGTGATATAATTTTTTTCCTGCTCTCAAGGGCCTCAAATCTAAACTTGATTTTTAACATTTTCATTGGGTGAAAATGCAATTGACAGAGGGAAAATACTGTCTGAAAGAAAAAAGGTAAAAAAAAAAAAAAAAAAAAAAAAAAGACTTTTGGAAAAAAATACATTATGAACACAAGGAAAAAGCAAAACTCTGGTTGGTGGGGACTACCTGTTGAAAACAATGATATCATGTGTTGAAAGGAAATTACTAAGCAATAATCTTCAAACATGTTGTTTCCAAGTACTGGCTTTACTCAAAGGCATCAAAGGAGAGGAGTTTTGAGACTTTACCTCCCTTGATAAAATAATCTTGTCAGATGTTTACCATTTTTATTTCTCTAGAATTGCATTTTTAATTTTTATCTAAAAGTACCATGAGAAACACAACAAGGGTGTGTTATTTATCACTTTTCCTATATTTTTTGACACATCTCACCATTACAACAGGTTTGAGAGGAAGAATGAGAAAACTCTGTCTACGCATCATACTGTGTGTTTCTTGTGGCAAGTGATTTATGAATAATAGTGTAGCATGAAATGGAAATGAGTGAATTCTGGCTGCAAATAGCAGGCATTTACTGTTGTACAAAGGAGGAGAGAGTACTTCTGAGGTCTCCAAAATCTCTTATCCAAAGCTCTGGCAGTCTGGCAGGCTGAGGAGCCAAAAGAGGATCAAACCACGGGCACTGCAGAGATGCTAGTCTTGCACACAATTCCTTTGATGATCTTCTGAGAGAATCATTTGGCTAAATAACTGAAACATACTGCATAAGGGATAAACTCTCCTGACTTCAAGGGGGCTCTGTCAGCCTATACAAGCAATGCATCTGGCTGTTAATGGTCTTTTCTAATTCTCCCAGAATGCATTCAGTTTCTTCCAAATTTTTAGTCTGTATTTGGAACCAGATAAATTTCATGTGCAGAGGAGAAAAAAGACACTTCGAATACCTTGCATTGCTTAAGGCCTTACTTAAGCCTTATGCTTTGCAGAAAGCAATGACCATTTTCTCCAGAGAGATTTAATTCACTAATGACTTCATTAGACATTGTCTTTGTCTCATACCATTGCTACAAATTCCAGTATAAGACTTAGATGATCAGCTGTGCATACAGAAAAGTATAACATGCAAAACAGTGCTAACTTGCACTGTTTGATTAAAAAGTTTGTGATTGATTTTTTTTTTTGAAAGCATATTTTCTACATTTGACAGGCACCCCTTAGCTGAACAATTCAGTAAAGACCAAGCTAACTAACAAAAATCCATAAGACTTCTCGTCATGAGAAGTCACTATAGTCTTATATTATAGGAATTATAATATGGACACAACCTTTCAGCCTGATGTAGCTGCTCAGCTGTAGCCACTGAGTGATCCTGTGAAGCCAACAACCTTAGCATGCATGTTAGTTAACATTAGCATGCTTAGTTAAACATGAATGATACAGGCTGTGGGCTGAAGCCTCGAGATGTATTGCTCAAAGATCAGAGGGAAGTTGTTGCATGTATATGTATAATGCATCTGATTCCTTGTTTCATGGAACTGAATAGCCTGGACAAATGCAGTGTGTCAGGAGAGATAAGATGACAAAGAAACAGGAAAGTGATTATATTTGCTAGAATGTATGCTATTTATAATGTCATATAAATATCACATTCCCCATTGCCTCCCCCTCCCCCCCGCCCCCTTTTTTTTTTTTTTAAGAATGCCTAAAACTGATATGCTCTTTGAATTTCTGGCTGACCAGGCACCTTTTATCTGACTTTTGGTGTAGTTTGGTCAATAATTAAATTTTCTGTTTGTAATGAGAAAAACTGTACCACAATGACTTTATGAAGACTGTAAAATATATTTATTTTCTTTCTTTCGAGAAGACTGCCTATCATTAAAGCTCTTCCTAGGGCTTGATGGCAGAGATCTCAGGACAAGAAACATGAGGCTTTAGGACGATATTTTTCTATGCTGTTGAAAGTCTTCGTAAGAGTGCAGGTGTAAGAAAAGTTTGATCTGTGATTACTCTAACCAGTCACATTTGTCTGCTAGCTTTAAAGCTTCTTTTAATCACAGGGTACACTGTCTTTGATGTGCATGGCTACCTTTCATCCCTTTTCCAAAATTCTCTTCTCTGTCTTCCTCACATGCCAAAAACATAGTTCTTGGTGCTGCTAAAATCCACACATCAGATATTTTTATTTGTGTAATTAGAAATGGTTTTACAGTTTTAACTTTAAACTATTTCATTTCTATTATAGTGTCAGTATAAAGTAACCGAATCCTTGCTTTTAATCTTTGCCTTTAAAAATGTTTTTTAGATATTCCTAAGGTTTGTTTTTATTGCTGATCGTGTAGTCTTGCTTTATCTGCTCATTATGCTTCCAAAAGAGCTGGCAAAATCTTTTAATGAATTGTTAATATATTTCAAAACTTTATAAAGGATGTGTACGTGTACTAAATTCTACCATTTGTACTAGTGTGCTGTGGGCATGCCTGCTGTGGCACTGATTACTTCTCTTCTTGTCAAGTTTCCATCTATCATAGCTGACACTCTCAATCTCATGCATATTGCTCTGATTTCACTGGAATTACTTTTAGAGTAAAATACGGTCTAGCATAAGGAAGGCCAACGTGATCCCATCGCTCACTCTCTGTCTAAGGGTATGTCCAAGCAGTAAATGGAGCACATTCACAATGAATCAACATTAGGATACTTGAAGGCTGTGTCACATACCTGCTGGGGCTTGTGATCAAAGCAATGGTTTGATTTGGTCCTGGAGTACGGGGCATAAAGGGCAACAGGCTAGATAGCCAGTATATGCGTAACGCAAAGTGCTTAATTCCATTAAAAATCTTGTGACTTGCTTCTGCTTTGATTTCTGCTTTTGTCCATACCTTGCTTTCTGATTGCCCAGCCCTAAACCCTTGTTTTTGCTCTTTTCTCCATGGATTTGGCTGCACTAGCACTGCTTCTGGCACCCTATGCACTAGCAACAACACTAAGAACATCGTGATACAAGCAAGTACATGCAGCACAGCCATCCAGGACTCCCTGGTGTTACTGTCACTGCTACTGCATGTAGAAAGCTGTGCTGGTGTGCCTTTTACAACTACTTGTATCAGAGTTTCTCCTTCATTGCAAGGTATGGACCTGCTGAGGGACTATTAGAGGTTTTCAAAAAAAAAAAAAAAAAAAGAGTCCTCAGTCTACTAATCCATACCATCTATTCTACCATCTATTCTTTAATCCTTATGTTGTAATCATCCCTAACAACAGGGGCCTTAGAAAGTAGGTATCCATTAAGTGTTTATTACAATGGAGGAGAAGTTATGCATTTCATTACAAGTATCAAAACCTGGGCCTAAATTTGGAAAATGTACCTGTACTGCAGATATCTGATTCATTGTGAGAACTATTTGGTATCAGGGATCAACTGATGGAAATTAGAGAAACAATAGGTGGCTGTGAGCTTTCATTTCCTTTTTTTTTTTTTTTTTTTTTTTTAATCCAGTTGACAGCAAAATCCTACAATAATAGAGTGAGCTACAATAACATCTAATGATTTTCTGGGAAGCAGGGAATATACTTCAGCAGGGAACCAGAAGCCGTGTCATACTGATTCTTAATGTGCTGAAGTTTAAAACCCCAAACTTCAGCTGTCAGTGACTAAGACATTCTGAGGAAGAAACAAGTAGCCCTGCACTTATTCACCACCTCACATTTTACAAAAATTTGTAACATCCTAAATTCAAAACAATGAATAACAATACAGAAATGTGGAGATGTTTATACTGCTTTTAATCCAAATGAAGCCTGCAAAAAATTATTTCTTGGACAGTGTCAGAAGTCTTTGACTATTCAGTTTAGGAACATTTCTTCAGATGCTATTTCCAACAATTTTAAATCACAAATTGGGAGGTGGCAAGTCTAATCTGCAGCATCCAAAAGGGTGCTAGATACCTGTATGTCAGCAGCCAGGGCCTGCAGTGCCAGAGACATCCAGACAACAGCATCAAAAAAAAAAAAAAAAAAAAAAAAAATGTGCCTTGGACACTACTACTTACTGTAGGTCACCTGTAACAAGCCTGGGCTTAATTCAGCTACCTTCCATCAGAAAGGTCAGACCCAAAATATTTGCAAACAATTTCATTTATTTTCTTCTTCCTTACAGAAAAAAATGTTTCCCGACTAGCTAACTCTTTGCATCTGGAAAATGTCATTTCCCCTGTGTGTTTCTCCACTTAACCAAAGTTCCCTCTCTGTATATTAATGCCATTACAGAGAGATGCATTGCTTTGCACAGAAGAAAGACATTTTGAATATATACTGTAGCTGTGGAGTATTTTCTTTTGCCTTCATTTTTCTATCTCCTGGATTTAAGTAAACACATAGCTATAAAAAGATGTGGTCTCTTTACCATGCCAGCAAAAAAAAAAAAAAAAAATGTCTGCTGCTTTATTAGACTGAAATAATATGTTGAAAAATTTGTTTAAATAATGGTCTGATAAATACAGGTGTAAGAATAACTATGAGTAAGTCCCTTTTCATATGGAGAATTTTAGGTGTTTGTTGTTGGTTGGTTGATTTTGTGCTGTGACAGTTGCACTTTTAAGTTTCAAATGTTGTAAAAGACTTGTCTGCAGCAAGAGTTTGATCTCTTAAAAGAGATATTTCATGTTTTTATAAATATTATTACCACAAGTACCTATGTTTTCTGTGTACTAACTGTCTGATTTAGCAAGTTTGGGATATGGGAATGGCAGTTAGAGTTTCATGCTGAAAAAAAAAAAAGACTTTTCATTTGTTTGGCTGCTCTATGACATGTATTTTCTTTCCTGTTTCTCATGCTTTGTGCTAAAGGGCTTTGAATTCGGTGTGGAACATTATGTACAGAAGACTTCTGCACTGACTGCAATTCTTAATATTTTAATATTCTTATGGGTATTGAATCATGTTGATATGCAGGAATTTGCGTGCGTAACTCCTTATATATGATGATGATAATATACCCCTAAATTTTTAGTGACAGATGGATTGTTCAGATTGATCCAATTTGGATGATGATGTGCTAATTTGACTAAAATGACAGGTGTGCTTCATGCATGATGCAGAAAGGGTATGTTATATTTGATGCTAGAGAGAAAATAGTTGTGTGGTATCTTAAATACATATTTTTGTATGAGGGTATAATTTGTGAGGTGCAAATCGGTAAAAATGACAAAATGTTGGTATGCAGGAGTTGAGTCAATAAATCTTGCATCTCTTATGTTTATTTTGGGTAGGTAAAGCTTTTGTCTCAGTTTCTTCGTTTTCAAAAAATATATCTAATTATTCAGGTAGACTTAAGCACAGGCAGGAAATACTCCTTCAAGTACCTTGCAACTAAATGAAATGTAACGTAGGAGGTTGTGATACCAATACAATGGATAAATCACATCATCAAAAGTATAGGGTATTTCTAGCTGAATTCATTTCATTTCTAGATAGGTTTTTGTAGCTTTTGTCACTAGTGAAGCTCACCATTGGCATGAAGAATTATTGAATTGCTTAACTCTTAAATGTGTAGCAGCAGCATAAAATCCTCAGAGGGGAAGGAACCATGGCTAGCCCAGAGGCAGTAGTTGAGGCACGTACCTGCAGTGTGGGAGTCCTGTGCTCTCTGATTTTTGTCAATCTCCTGAGTCCTCGCTGAGCACTCTGCCCGCTGGACACTCATACCATTGGAGCTATTCCACTTGCCAGGTTAACCCCAGTCTCTCAGGTGTCACACAGGTGTCTTCTTCTCCACCACTGAATTTAATTTCATTCTAAAGAAATAAAATAAAATTCGCTATTTGCTGCAAAAATGGGGAAGACACTGCAGATGCTCAAAAGAAAAAAAAAGTCATAAAGCCTTGATTCCTTGGATAGGATTAGCACTAGCTCTCTGTCTCATGACAGGTGCTTGTGATCTTGGAAGAAAAACTCAAAAACTCTTTCATACTTAATCTGTGTCAGATTTTTCTTGGTCCACAGCTGCAAATGTGTAGGTCAAGGAATATAGTTTACCATGAAATACCTGCACACCCATCAAAAGTGCCTATTAAAGCCACCTGGAACATTAATGAAGTGTGAAATTGAGGATGCGTGTGTTTGTAAACTGAGAGGTCGCTGAAATTTTTGTAGCAATAGTTTTTATTCTTCTGTCTGTTTCTTGTAGATAACAAAGGGGCAGTAAAAATGTGTTTGAGCAATAAGAAAGAATATAAATACATAGTAAATACAAATTGGAACTAATTTAATAAAAAATACTGAAATTGAAGTACAGTTAGAAAAGTTAAAAGTTGAGACCTGCCTACCATAATTTACTTATAAGAGGTGATCTAGAAGAAGCAACTTTTTTGAATCCTAAAGCATTACATGTGCTTAGGTTTCTCCTCTTTTTAATTTCTTTAAAAGCCTATGGGGAAATGTAAACTTTCATCTCAGTTAATCTGAAAGATTTTAACATTGCACTTCAGTGTTACATCAAAGATACAGTACTATAGCACCACTGTAAATTTAACTACTTTGCCTTTTCAGATAGGAATTTTCCTTTGTCATATGATGTTTTCTGTCAGGCAACAATGGTTTTCAACTGATGACTGAAATGTTTTAAAATTTCAACTTAGAAAGTGAAACAACAGAGGTAGATACACACACACACACACACACACACACATGTATGATGTTGCCCCTCGCTACAAGAAGGACATGGAGGTGCTTGAGTGGGTCCAGAGAAGGGTGACGAAGCTGGTGAGGGGCCTGGAGAACAAGTCCTATGAGGAGCGGCTGAGGGAGCTGGGCTTGTTCAGCCTGGAGAAAAGGAGGCTCAGGGGCGACCTTATTGCTCTCTACAGGTACCTCAAAGGAGGCTGTAGCGAGGTGGGGTTGGTCTGTTCTCCCACGTGCCTGGTGACAGGAAGAGGGGGAATGAGCTTAAGTTGCGCCAGGGGAGATTTAGGTTGGATGTTAGGAAGAACTTCTTTACTGAAAGGGTTGTTAGACACTGGAACAGGCTGCCCAGGGAGGTGGTGGAGTCCCCATCCCTGGAGGTCTTTAAAAGACGTTTAGATGTAGAGCTTAGGGATATGGTTTAGTGGAGGACTTGTTAGTGTTAGGTCAGAGTTTGGACTCGATGATCTTGAGGTCTCTTCCAAGCTAGAAATTCTGTGATTCTGTGATCGGTACTTCGGTTTTGACTGCGTTAGCCTTGTGAATTGGTCTGTTTTGGTTTTGTTGGTGGGGTTTTCTTTTTGTTAACGAGAGACTCTGGCCCTTGGAGATCTGGAGAAAAAACGGGTCGAGGCAGGGTTTCATGGGGCAGCCTTTCTCTCTGGCAAGCCAAACGGCCTGGGGGCCAGCCAGACCCAGAAAAGGAGGCCCTCAGCCCCCCCAACCCTCGTCCTTGCTCCACATGAGTGCATCTTCCGGGCCTCTCCCAAGGCAGCCGCCTTCAGCCTCGCACGGGCCGCTCCATCACAGAGCTTTGCCGAGGTCACAGTGGCCACCAGCAGGCCCGCCCTTGGCCTGGGCCCTATAAAAGGGGCCCCCCTGCCACTGGCCCGCCACTTGCTCAGCGATTTGGTCTTCTGAAAGCCGGCGGCTGAAGGAAGGCCAGAGTTAGGAGCAAAGTGAGAGAGAGGCGAGCAGCAGCCCTTCTCAGTGCGAGGACAAGAAATTGTTCCTGGGACCACTGAGAAGGATGTCTGGCTCCGCGTGGATGCGCCGTGGGTCGAGGGCCAGCACCTCCAGCACAAGAACCATCAGTGCCCAGGAGGTGTCTGGTGCCCGGCCCAGAGGCTATTACGACAAATATCATTGGAGCCGAAGCGATGTGGGGAGCAGACCGGCCCCTCTGATGGACACCAGCAGCAGGCCTGGGCCTAGCCGGAGGTCCAGTGATGACAGCAAAAATGGAGAGCGTGGGTTGGAGGGCCACGGGAAGCGGAGCCGTGCCCAGCAGACGAAATATGATGCAGGACCCAGCCGTGGCCAAGGGAGAGATGACATCAGGAACTCCGTGAATGAAAATCAAGCGGAGAACGGAACGGACCCGAGGCACGGAACTGGGAGGCGTCCTGGTGCGGCACCGTGGCCGGAAAACATGCCCAATGGAAGGCAGCCTGTGTGGGCAGTCCCTGCCAGGGACTGGCTCGTCCTCCAACCCGCGGAGCCCATGGAGGTGGGTGCACAAGATGAAGAGGAAGCGATGGAAGTGGACCCACCTCGGCCACAACAAACATGGGAGTCCCCTGGCAGCTCTCTGAAAAGTGTCCTCAAGGAACACCGGCAGCTGTGTAGAAAGGCTCGGCAAGCTCCCTATTCGTCATCGCCCAGGCTCCACTCCAGGCATTAGCCTGGAGCCACGTGGCAATAAAGACCTTTGCCAATTGTCAGGGGTTGTGTGAGTGCTTCTTTCCCATCCGGCAGCCCTTGTGCGAGAGGTGGCAGCCCTTCTGCGCAGAGCCTCGAGGAAGAGCCCAAGAGAGGCCCCAGCTCCCTTCGGGCTGCTGCGCTGGGGTGTAAAAGTTGTAAAAATACACCGAGGGGTGCAAACAGTAGTGTGTGAGTGATTATAGCTGGCTAATTTCTTATATTTGGAGTGAGTTTCTATATCTGAGTAATTGGTAATGACAGACGTGGGGAAGGCTGAGGTACTCAGCAACTTCTTTGCCTCTGTCTGCACTGGTAGAAGGGCTTCCCACATCTTTCATTTCCCTGACCCCATAGATGGAGGCTGCGGGAGCAGAGTCCCACCCAGTGTAAGCGAAGAGCAGGTTCGAGACCAGCTGATGAATCCAAAGAGGTACAGGTCTACGGGACCTGATGAGAAGAATCCCAGGGTCCTGAGGGAACTGGCTGATGGAGTTGCCAAGCCTCCCTCCATCACAGCAGAAAAGTCCTGGTAGTGGGGTGCTGTCACTGGGGAGTGGAAAAATGGAAACGTCATGCCCCTGCTCCTCAAGAATTAAAGAATTGAACAAAGAGCACTGTTCTTCAACAGGTAAAGCAATTAGGAGACATTACTTCTCAGAAGAGCAGTCAGGCACTGGGACAGGTTGCCCAAGGAGGAGGTGGTGTCACCGCCCTGGGGGTGTTCAAGGCAAGGTTGGACGTGGTGCTTAGGGACATGGTTTAGTGGGTGACATTGGTGGTAGGGTGATGGTTGGACCAGATGATCTTGAAGGTCTTTTCCAACCTTATTTATTCTATGATTCTATAGTTTCATTTCCAAGTTAGTGGAATTATGTTTTTTTTCCTGTTTATTCCCAATTGAAAAAGACTTTCTTGCTCTGACTACAAGTGGTGTTTTTGTCCATCCCTACGGTGGCAGGAAGGGGTACAGAGAGGACACGGAAAGCCCACCTGTTAAACACGTGGCTCAGGGGCTGGTGCTAACACAGAAATCTTGGGGTTTTCAACCATGGGGCTCTTTACTCCCGGCCTGATGGCCGCAGACGGGTCCCTATCTTTTAGGGGAAAACGGATTCTGGGCCAGGAGCTGGCAGAGCTCATTGAGAGGGCTTTAAAGTAGGTAAGAAGGGGGATGGGGCTGAAGCAAGGATTGTTGGAGCTGTGCCAGAGGGAACAATAGCAAGGCCGGGGGATAAGGCAATGGCCCAGCTGAAGTGCATCTATACCAATGCACGCAGCATGGGTAACAAACAGGAGGAGCTGGAAGCCATCGTGCAGCAGGCAGGCTACGACTTGGTTGCCATCACGGAGACGTGGTGGGATGACCACTCTCATGACTGGAGTGCTGCAATGCCTGGCTATAAGCTCTTCAGAAGGGACAGGCAGCAATCTAGAAGTTCTGTGATTCTGTGATTCTGTGATGCCATTTCAATTGACTGAAATGCAGAACCATAGTTAAAAATACTATGGTAAATCTAGTTTTAAATACTATGAATCGAAGTTCATCTTCTTGAACAGTTAGGATATTGTTTTCCCATTGCTAAGACATGAATCATTATCCTGTTTCAGTTGAAAAATGGAAATTATTTGATGACATCAGCCTTTCTTTTCTTTGCTTGTCAAATTCATTATATTGTTAAACCTGGTGATACATGCAAATAACTAAACACCCTGCAAGTGTCTGGTAAAGGGTATTTTCTGAACTGCGTGGAAGATCATGTCTCTCCTTAGTGGTATTCACTAACATTGCTGATCACCAAAACATTAATTCACGGGGGGAAAAATGAAAACCCAGCTATCTCAAACAGAAATAGAGTAGTGTAGCTGGCAAGATCTTTGCTCTCACCAAGGGTGATGCTTTAGTTTGAATTGGAAAGAGGGAAGGTTACAGGCTGGAAACAAAAGGAAACGTAGCAGCAGATTTGTTTTGGCATTCATTTCTGTTACATGTTCATTAGGTTTGCAGAAGTTGTTCGGCACAAAATCATTCAATCTGAACAGAAATAGAAAGGCTATTTCACACACGGTCTTGAGGGGGTCCAAAAAGAGGAGAAAGTAGTAATATTTTCTGAGAGTGTATTTCCCAATGAAAGGATGTCTCTGATCCTACTTGGATGAGATTTGGCATGGTGCAGCAGGAACCATGTTCTCTGCTTGTGGGGACTGCCCAGTGCACCTTTCCACCCTTCGTGAGGTCAGAGAGAAGGAATTCCATTTATTAATATTTGTAGCAGGCAATGGTACAATTATAATTATAATTGCTTTGAGCATTGAACAGATGATTTCAGAAAAAAATCTATAATCATCCCTCCAAATTTTGATAATCTTGGTAGTAAATGAAAGATGCTCATCAGAGTAACACCTGTTTTCTGGAAGCTGGTATTATCACTTACATAGTAAACTATTTTGGTTAGTATGCATTATCTATGTAAATAGACACTAAAGGAACAGATATATTCAAAATGGTGATAATCTTAAGCTAAATAATTAATGTGTCAGGTTTTGAGTAAAAGTTGTGGGAAGTGTCAATAAAACTAAGCATATATATAAAGCCTAGCAGATGTTCCTACCAGTCACCCTATTTTTGCCTAGGATTTATCTTTCATGTCCATTTTGATTAAGTACTAGACATATTGTTTAATAATTTGTACAATTAAGATAAAAAAGAAAACATACTCATTATTTGAGTAATATATGTACTTTAAAAGTGTTCAGTCTGCATGGTTGAGGAGACAGTAACGTTTCCTCATGGTTGAGGAGGCAGTAATGTTACTCTTTATCTAGCGAGTAGAGAATGAGTTTATATTAGTAATATGCACGTTTGCTTATGCTCTTTTCTCAGAATCCAGTACAAAGCTTCTCCAAATAACAGAAAAAAACAAGGCTAATGTAACTCTTAAAATAATTTCACATTATTCTCAAATTATCCATAACCTTATAATATCAGTTTTATGACTGCTGTGCACAATTACTATTGTAGCTGTGAAGTCTATTTTCTTTTTCATTTCAACTCTACAATAAAAAATAAAATGATATGATTAATCAAGGTACATTTGTCAATCTATTTTGTTACTATATCTTCTTTTCCTAAAAACTTTAAAAATATTGTTAAGCATTTGATTAAGTTATCTAATAAGATTGCCTCTGCTGTTAGGGTTTCAGCATCAGTGTGGTATTAAGGCTTTGTTGTTTGAAACAATATTGCAACATAAATTTATTTTCCTGTAAGTGGCTGATGCACAGAGGAAGGTTAAAATGATTAACCAAATGGCTTAAGCAGAAGTTAATGCCATCTACAAAGTGATTTGGGTTTTTCTCAAATCTTTTAGATTTGAATACAAACAGGATTTTCTGTTGCACTTGAAAGAAAGATTCTTTACTAGATATGATGTGGTCAGATGCCTGACAGAACACTAATTATCCCTCAAGTATTGTATTGCACACTCTAGTTTCCAACGTGATAGCAGAAGAAATCTGTTCTCGTTTTATTTTCCTGACTACAATTAGAAAAGCTTATCTCTTGAGCTGCTCTGTGTAAAACCATCAAGCGTTTTTAAATGTTAATGGGTCTTAAGAGGGGTAATTTGAACCCTTTGTATGGTTTCTTGGAAAATTAACTGTTGTTGGGTTCTGTAGATTGCTTGTATTATTCACTTTGGTCAATTCCTTATAATGAGCATAATACTACTAATACTTTACTTCATACTGTTACAGGCAGTTTCTCTGATATTGACCTAAATCGGCATCTTTGCCAGGTGGAAAAAATTAATTTCTGCTCCCTGTTTGTCTCCCTCACTAGAGATGTTAGAATTTGAATTTGGTAGATTAGCACTTTGCTTTTTAATTCCTTTGTTATTTGATGGATAACACCTTTCACAGGAAGAATACGCAACTGTATTTACTACTCCAC
This sequence comes from Anas platyrhynchos, assembly GCF_047663525.1. Classification (NCBI taxonomy): domain Eukaryota; kingdom Metazoa; phylum Chordata; class Aves; order Anseriformes; family Anatidae; genus Anas; species Anas platyrhynchos. The sequence continues at coordinate 12,270,535 of NC_092594.1, read as the reverse complement.
CAGATAAGCCCTTATGAACATCTGATCTTCTTTGCTTTCCCTACTTGGACGTGATTCTAAGCAGGCCTGTCAGATTTCCTGTCTGTGTTTTTTAGTGCTAAGATAGACTTGTGTTTTCTATCAAGGAAAATACTATTCTGTTATGTATATGAATATCAAACTCTCATCAACTGTCTCTTCTGTTGCCAAACATGTTTTTTGAGGAAAATAGAAAAAAAAATAATCATGAAAAGGCTTCTGATTTTTTTCTCCTATATCTCTGGCAGTTTGTCTTTGCTGTCTACATTGGATGCATGCTTTGAGGCATTTACTGTCATGTGCAGTGTTAGCATTTGGTGGAGTCTTGCAAATTTAATCTGTTTTTCTTGTGGGATGTGGAAATCAATAGGAAAATATATCTGTGTTTACCTAAAACATTTTTAACATCAAGTAACAAAGGTCTACAGGTATGGCGCATGCAGGACAAATTCAATAAGAAATGCAAAAGGGTAACATAAGGATTTGAAAACATTCTCATGTTGCACAATGTCACACTAAATCATATTTTGTAATGAGAGAGTAATGTGATGATATGTACTGCTGATGTCCCATGGTGTAGGTGATTTGGGAACAAGTATTGGCAAGACCGTCTTGTCAATATACAATTTGCCCTATTATCAGTTCTCATAAGAAAATATAAGCCGTATTTAAGATGTATACCCAACTGTTATTTGATAAAAGAATCTTTTTTTTTTTTTTTTTTGAAATCAGATATAACTTTTGTGCAATTACATGACATACATGTAATACACGTTGTTGTTGTTGTATGTTACAGTTGTTTCACTTCTGGGTTTGATAGAACTGCTGCAGAAAATTACTGGTTGATTGTGTTGCTATATGACTACAATATGCTTCATTTTTTCCTGTCCATTAGAATGACTGAAGTTGTTTATACACATTCTAGGGATTTAGATATGAAAAGTGAAGACAAGCAATAGAACAGGGGCAAATGGGGGCTTAACTCCAACATGCTATTTTTCTGATTAAAAAAGTAGAAACAATAAAACAAACAAACACACAAAAAAATTAGTAATTACTTTTTAATTACTTTAATTGCTCTTCTGTAATTTTTTCCCCCTTTTCCTCTCCCTGCCAATTCCATCAATTTACTGAATATCACATTTGAACTTGTGCCTGAAACTATCTTCCTTCTTCAGTCTTGAAATGTTTTCTTGTAGTTATGTATGTCTGTTCAAAGCTTAGGGAGACAAGGTCATGGCTGAATGTGACCAAAACTCCTTCTAAAAGTAAAATTCAACTATTATATGAAAATGTCTGGAATTATCATACTCCACCTGGATTCAAGCTGGGAATTAAACTATATATTATTGGTAGTGCTCTTTTGCTCTTTATTTTCTTTGTTTGATTTAGTCTTTTGTTACGTTTATTTGTGTTTGGTTATACTGAACTGTGTCACTGAAAGAGGAAATGAATTTCAATATTGAGCAGCTATGTTCCTAACAGTCAGTACTACAGCAACAATAATGAGAATCTCATATATTATGTTATACCTTTGATTTCGCATGTTCCCAAAATGCTTTACTATTTTAAACTTTAGATTGGGATTAGTTCAACTGTTCCTGAATAATCTTCTTCTAGGATCGAATAAACAATATCCTTAATTAAAACAAAAAGGAAAGCATATCTTATTGAGGTAGAAATTACAGGGGGAACTTGGGCTGAAGAAGAGGAATTTTATGTTCTCATTTAAAATTCAAGTAGGATTCTGCTCTTATTGCGCATACTCTGAAAATGCTACAGACAATTGTCAATGATCATGGAAGTGCACAGCTTTGTCCACCTTCAGAATCTCTCCACTGCACAGAGTATCAGTCCCAGCCATAGGACATCTGTCTGCATGGCTCCTGGGAGCAGAGAGAATAGCAGTCCTCTTGGTTGAGCCATGATATCCTGTGCTTCTCTTCAGTAATATAAATGAGAAAAATTCTGGAGAGAGGTCGAGAAGCAACTTTAAAACACAGATGTGCAAGCTGATATGAATTAGGTTGAGAAGTATAATAGCAAAAAGTGGACGTATTACAGGAAGTGCTAACACTTAAGTATATTGAAGAGATTCCAATCTAAAATTAGGCTGCATTATAAAAGAATATTAAGCCTTTCTAAAGCTTTAAATAGATTATTTTTTTCAATTTCTGACTCTCTCAGAACTGCAGACTGTACAACAGCCAGATGCCCAGCTTGACCTGCTATTTTTTCCTTGGGAGCCTTTTATTTGAACACAGCATCATTCAACTATTCAACAGAAGACCTTGAACTTTGCTTCTACTCATAGCAGAGGTTATGCTGAGAATACTTTTAATAACACTTCTTTTCTTCTATGGATGCTTCCAGAATACATATGCTACTAGTTTCCTTGGAGACTGACATGCAGTCAGCACAATGGCCTTATAGCACCTGTAAATCAAACTTTGAAAGAAGACCCTGTCCTTGTTAGTGGAAATGATATGCATGGCGGTGAAAGAGGAGTGTTTTTCTTCCTACCTGTCTTCTTGAGAATGAGACAGCAGTAGTCCATATAGAGCCTCGAGGACTAGTTACTGTGAGAGTATTTCAAGTGGTAAAAGCTGAGTGAACCCTCTGTGTAGCAGAGTCCAGACTGCCTGCAGAATTTATCAAAATACAGCATAGGGATACCTTTAATGTGTAGAATTAAGGCCTCGTTTTGCAGATGGTTTTGTGGCTGCAATAGCTACTGAGTTAATTGTGTAAGCATCACTATTTAGATATGAAAACACATTTTATTAATTCTCCAACTAACATTATTTTAGCAACTTCTTTCATGCTATCACAACTATTGTAGTCTTCAATTATCCATTTTATTTTCCCTTCCTTTGTGAAGAGAGAGGACACATACACCATGAGGTGACAAGTATGTATCTGTTTTCTGCAACCTAAATACTTTATCTTTCTTCTCTCTCCTTTACACTATTGTTATGGGACGTGTCCTGATGGTTTCCTATTCCTTTTCCCTTATGTCTACATTTGAAAATGTTATTAGATTTAGCAGTTAGAAATGTGGCCAACATTTAGCTTCCCAGATTTGCTCTCACACAGAAACAAAATTAAAAGATAAATTTGATTTTAGATTAGCTACAGATTCAAAAAGGGCTGAAAATAAATAACTGGGGACTCAACTTGGGAACAGATGATGTAGTACAAGTGAGTGAAAAAAAGCTTCCCATTGGAACAGTCATATGAGAGTTCAGTCTAGCAGTGCTTGATCAAATAACAATTACATATAAATCCATATGATCCACACTTTAAAACCTGTGCTGTTCCTGCCTATCTCAACATTGGAATTTTCTGCAATGTCAGTTTTTGGGAAATGTTTTCTGGAATAAAACCTCAGGTAACAATTTCCAACTGTAGATACAAGCAATTTAACACACATCAAATGCCCTTTGTGATCTGCGCAAATTTTAATTCAAATGTTTGGTTAGAGTGCTGTGGCCTAGCTGCAGGTTGCTCATCAGCTCAGCTGATGAGAGGACCCTTTTAACTATTTACCCTTTTCTTTGTAAGGGAAGTGGGCAAGGAAAACCCCTCAGTGAGAGTAAATGGCTATTCCAGTTTATCATGGCATTTCTAAGTGAAAAGAAAGTTATGTGGTCACCTACTGTATGATTTTATAATCAGCAACTTCAGGACCTGTATTATTAACATGTACATTGAGCAAAGCTACAGTTGAATGAGATTTGATCAGATCCTATGTGTTGCCATATGAAAGTCCTAATTCTAGTTTCCTTGAGCCTTCCATTGTACTTTGATGCTGTTAGGACATGACAATCTTTTCTCCTCTGGTCTCTGATCTCTATCAGCCACTCTTTAAAGTCTTCTAGGAGTTATGCAGAATGTATTACTTTATTCCAGTAAGAGGCTTTATCATGTTGGCTATGAACAGTTAATCCTCTCTTTGCATTTTCTCCCACACGTTGCAGTTTTCAGAATGCCCCATCTAGTTTGTTATTACTGGGTGAGTACAGGTATCAGATCTTTCATTCTTAGGTCAGCTTTGTCTCCATTCCTAGCCCAGTAACTATCTGACCAGATTGTTTTGATCTATAAAACTATTTGAATAACAGTGCATCCCATGAATTATGTGAAGTGCATTGTAATTTGTAATGTACTGCTAAAGAGGCCATGACTCTCTCCTGCATAAAGGACTATGCACCTTGTCTACCAATACATGCTCTACCACATCTCTAATGTGGTCTGGGGACACCTGACCATAGATTGTGTGGCAGTTGGACGTCTGACCAGATCCTTGGGAACACTCTTTAAAGTCCTTTGTATGAAAGCAGCAAGGAGAAGATTATGGACTCCAGAAAAAATCTCATGTCTTCTAACCACCTTGCAGACCAAAAATGAGGCAATGGCAGAAGGTAGGATGCAAGTCATGTGAATTGCTTTTCAAACTGATTTCTAGCATGTTTATCTGTAGACACTCTATCTTCACAAAAACAGACCCATAAGCCACATTTCAGCTCCTACTCAATCACCAAGCTGTCCCTTCTCAATTAGTCTATGGATGTCATTCAGTCCTACATACTTATTTCCTCTGTCATTTTATTTTTGTCATTGGTTGCTACAACATTCACAGCACACACTGTTGCTAGGAACACTGATATGTGACACTTACCGGGATACAATATTCTACAGGAATGAATTAAAGGTGTTCATCTCCAGTATTACTGTTCATAAGTGATGTAGGCTTGTCTGAACACAGCTTGTCTGTCAGATAGAAAGAAGACAAATCTGATGGTTTGGATAACCTATGAGTGTTGCACTGCTGAAATGCAGAAAGCTCTTTAGAAATTGATTGTGATTGTATTGCCCCTATGTCATAAATTTGTAACTCTATTTGTGAACTTACATGCACACTCTGTTTTTATTTTCTAGTCAGAATGACAATTTGTTAGTTCCCTCCAAATTTATAAATTCTTAGGTATCAAAATAATTAGCACATTATAGCATACATAAAACTCTTTAAAGAACTTTAATTAAACTTTCAACATAAGATGATTTTGCCTTGCCTTGTACAGATGAAACTCCCATAAGCATTAACAGAATTTACATGCATTCAATGAAAGGAAAATGGGACCACAGTTTGGGGGGAGGGTTGAAAGAAAGTTCCTTAATTATAAATAAAATTTATATGAATAGATGTTACAGATATTACATGAAAAACAAACAAACAAACAACCACAAACAAATCTCATACTCACAGTTAATACTAAGTAAAAACATTATTTTAAGTGAATTACTTTGATAATAGTAGCTTGATTTCCATTTTTCAGTTTTCATGTATTTATATATTTTGTAATATCCACAGATCTTATCTAGATGGAGTCTTTTTTGTATTTGGTGCTGTGTAAATGTATAATGAAATTACTGCCCCAAAGATATTGCAGTCTTGATTTTATTTATAGCCCAAGCAGTCCCTAAAGATCTCTAGAACACTGAGTTCCTACATAAGTAAAGTATCTGTTATTGATTCCTTATATACGTCAGTGAAACATTAAATAAATTACTTCTCCTTACTGGGACTAATTATAAGGGTTAATCGCTAACATTTATCCCTGTTTGTTAATTAGTATTAATAACGTCCTTTTGGATAATCACATATAGAAAGAATAGCATCTATCACTTAGCTCAAGGATGTATATTAGCTATTAAAAGTTAATGTTGACAGAACAAATCAAGTTATTCTAATTGTTAGTTATATGAGTATTTTTATTCTTGCAATCTTTCAATTTTATCCTAACAGAAACAAACAAACAAAAAAGAAAACACAAAAAACATTTGTTTTCTCATCTAATTAATAAATAGCTGGGCAGGACTAATTCACAACCAGTTTCAAGAGAAAAGAGACTTTGTAGTATATTTTCAAGGAATGCAACAAAATAAAATCCTGGCCATGAACAATTCTAAATCAGGACATTTTATCAATTGAAAGTAAATTTTCTATAATTGCCATCAAAATCTTGTAGAAATGGAATATTTTTTAACATTGAAAAAATACTTTGGTGGTGACTAAAATTACACTTTACTACTATAGTAAGGGTTACTTCTTATGGAACAGTTATTCTTTAATTTTTCAAATGCAAATGTTGCAGTGTTCACTATGGTTAATATTGCCATTTGTGTGTGTATATATACTGACTTATATAATCCATTGAAGGACACCAACGTAGACTCATAACATGTACGAAGTAATGTATTGGTTAACAACACAATTTACCACAATAGGAAATGCATATATGATTCCACTTTGATTTTTAATCAGTGGTCTGTTGGTGGGTTGATCTTTTTGACATGGCTTTTTAATTATTATCAAGTCTAGAGAGAAGAGAAGGCTCTGGGGATACCTTACAGCAGCCTTCCAGTATATACAAGGGGCCTACAGGAAAGCTGGGGAGGGACTCTGTTGTGGAGAGTAGTGATAGGACAAGAGCGAATGGCTTCAAAACTAAAAGACAGTAGGTTTAGATAGATATTAGGAAGAAATTCTTCATGATGAGGGTGGTGAGGCACTGGTACAGGCTGCCCAGAGAAGCTGTGGATGCCCCATCCCTGGAAGCGTTCAAGGCAAGGTGGGATGGGGCTGTGAGCAACCTGGTGTGATGGGAGTTGTCCCTGCCCATGGCAGGGGGGTTAGATCTGGGTGGACTTTAAGGTTGCTTCCAGCCCAAGCCATGGTTCTAGGATTTTAAGAGGGTCAGACGCAAACAAGTGTGATTTCTAACTAGGAAGCATTGACTCCCTGGATGCACTGAGGAGGCACCAGCCAGCTTTCCTGGGGAGTACCTGCAAAGATGGGGACACGGACAGGTTGTTCTCCTGAGCTAGGTTCCACATCACAGCTGGGAGGGCTGTAGTAGAAGACTGGTAGTAGCTGCAACAAAGCATCAGTTTTAGCAGTTTGTCTCTAGCAGGTATGCCCTATTTCAAGGCTGTCACCCATCTGTATAACTACTCAGCTAGATGCAAATAAAAAAGAAGCCATCAGAGGCTTCCACTTTTAAAAAATGCCATGTCAACAACTGCTAAGTTCTTCCTCTTTATATCCCAAGGTCTTGTAGGGAGCTTGACACTTTTGGGTGATTCATGTATGACTTCAGCCACTGTATTTGATGTGCATACCAGAACCTTATATTAAAAATTCCCCTTTCTGCACTGCAGCTGCTTTGGTGCATTTAACAGGAAGCATTCAGTTATTAAACATGGGAAAACTGGTCAGTAAAATATTAAAAAATCTCTAAAATCTGTTTTAAAATGCTTACAGAACCAAGCTTCTAAAACATTTGTATTTATGCCATCCCTGTTGCTTTTTGTTCACCAGAATTGAGAGAAGGTAATTTGCCCAGTGTTTGCTGGGCACAGAGAGTAGTAGATGTAAACTAAGAATTTCCACTTGATATTGCTGATTTACAATCAGGTTTGTTATTTTCTTGCATATTGGTTAAGCTATTAATCCTGACACCAGTTAATTAACTGCAAAATTCATATTGATGCTGTTGTAAGTAAGGTTTTTCCCTCCAGGTATTCCCTCAGCCTTGGCCATTACTTTTTTGTTGTTGTCTTATTTCATTGGATGACTTGCATATTTATTTAACACTTTTTTTCTTTGTGTTGAAATGGATGTATAAACAGTGAAATCATTTTATTAAATAAATTGGACCCAAATAAGTGGAATGTGAAGATTTCTTTTCAGAGCTATATAGTTCATGAATCTATGTAGCTGTCATACTTTTCATCATGGCTCTTGAAGTCAGAACTCACTAACTGACCTGCTTTCAACAACTTCAGGTACTACTTGCTTTTAAAAGTCAAAACTTCAAAAACTGAATGAGATTATGAACCAAAAGCATTTCAAAAACATTTTTTCAGCAAATGGATTCATAACCAGAGGTACTATAAGGGACCATTTTCAATTTTAGAAAAAACAGTACATAAAAAACAGTTATAAGCAAGATAGGCAAAACAGGCTGGGATTTAAAATAAACAACAACAAAAGAAAACAACAATAACAATTAAAACAAAAAAAAAAGAAAGGAACTGTTTTGGGACTGGTGAAGGCACAGTATTGTCTAAACCTCTTAACTTTGTAGAATAGCTACTGGAACAGTCAGTGATGGTTTTTACCCTCTTCTTTAAGCAGAAATTGTAGAGTTAATTAGTCTCCAATGTTAGCAAGTGGGTGGCATTTACTTTTATAATAATAGGGCTGTCTCTAAAATGGAGGCGGCACAGCTCATGATTGTGTACCTTACCTTTTGAGGCAGGAACAAGACTCTGTAAATGGGTTTAAGCAGAAAATGAACTAAAAACATTTTGCTATGTCCCAAGTATGTCATTTGTTCTAATTATGGAATGGCAAATATCAAGTAGAAATGATGCTGTGCCGGGGTGGTGATGGTGAGTCAATGTTCACTAGTCACTGTAAAGCAGGCTGTCAAAAAACATTTCTTTTTAATCATACTCGGGTGCTACTTTTCTGACTCACTGCATCTTGTAAATGAAGAAAGAAACATGGGCTATATTCATAAGTGCTATGTTATTTAATTCCAGCAACGTCTGCAATATTTGTTCAGTTACTGTGCCTTCTCAAGTGTTAGGTTCTTGCTTTGTAGTAATAGTAGAAATGCATAACAAAGTTGCTGGTATTTTAGATGTGACTGAGGGAGTGAGAATCTTGAGCAATAATAATAATAATAACAGCAAAGCTAGTAGTTATAACAACACAAATGAATTCTTACCTATGGCTCCTTCACATATCTTTCAAAGAAATAGAGAAGCACATACACAACATTTAAAAGAGTTTTAATAGAAGTATAATTTAAATCTGGTTCCATTGTGAATGCTTCGCTAATTGAACAGGGAGAACAGAACTTGCTGCCCAGTGAGCAAACATTAAATGTTATTCATCTGGAGGAATACCATTTGTTTCAGGACCAATATTAGTTGTTTTCTAAAGAGATTTGATTGTTGTCTCATTTCCTTTTTACACCAGAAAATGAGAGTTATAATTCTGTGATAGTCATTTGTTGGATGTGAACTGTCCACATATAATTTAGGCTTTATGTATGAATGGTTTTATTTGTGGCTATAATTTCCATGTTGTTCACACCTGGACTGTGTTGAGTGAGACACTCGTTGCCTGCACAAAGCAGAGAGAGAACTCTAAGCTTATTCAGAGAGGGTCTGGGCCTCTTAAAACCAGCTTCCCGATTGCTTTTCAGAGTCCTACCTAGATAAACAGGGAACATTTGTTTTTGTTTTAATTTCAGAATCTGCTGAATTTTACCACAGAATTGTCAGAGTTGATGTACTGAATTACACTTAACTCAGCTTTTTAAAACTGACTAGTTTTTTGCGTTCATGCTTTAAACAAGACAGCTTAGTTAACTAATTGTACATGGCCATGAGGAGACAAATAGCTGAATTGTAATTGATAGGTATTTCTTTAGAATTTTGCCTTGAGAACTCTATTATTTTATTTATTTATTTTTTAACACAAACTTAGCCCTTAAATTTACTTGTAAATGTATTTTTTGCCCAAACTTTAGACTATTGTCCCTTATATCCAATATGCTGGAAGACCTCTGTAGAAGAGGTTTTTGGAACAAATTTGTAAGCAATTTATTTCATTTTGTAAATTGAGCGTATAGATGGAAACTGCAGAACAGATGGAAGAAACGTTATTACAGATTTGTAAACAGTGCAATCAGAGGTATAGCTAGTTAGTGCCTGGCAAGATTTTGGCTATGTTTTTTTGTCACTTGTGAGATCTCTTGCTAAATATGGGTGAACTGGTCTTAAAAGTGAGAGAAGAACTGTCATATGTAAGATTCTTTGTAATTGCTCTTAAATTATTTTCTTGTTCTGTTGCCTGTTGTCCATTGTCCTCTGTTGAAGCTCACTGTAGAGGTTTAGTAACAGACAGCAGCATGCCAAAATACAGACCAGCTCAATGAATGGAGTAATTTAGCAGAGCTTGTTTACTACAACTGAGGATGCTGCTCTGAGGATCTTCGGTCTGTTTTCTGTTTGCTTTATTATTCCCCTGGCTGTGAACTTGGCTCCAGATTGAAAATTCTGCAAGCTGCTCTTTTGAGTCTCCCCTTTTTCACTATGGACTGTCAGGTTTTGTTTGGTTTTAGTTTTGTTGTCCACTAATTTAGGACAAGTGAATTCGGATGTGGCTAATGCATATGCATATACACTTACATCCATGGCTATTTATAATAACAAGCAAACAAACAACGCCACCAACAAAACCAGTGAGGACCTGTATGTTGGCATAGGACAAGACTAGCATGCTGAGCTGAACCTGAAAAGTAAAATAAATTCTTTGTATATTTGTTTTAGCCTTGGTAAGACTAAAAAAACATTTTTTAAAGTTGTATTGAGCTTTGGAAACTGACTCTGCCCAATTATCATCTAGCTTCCATATACAGTGTACTTAGTTTACAGTTTATTTTTAGTGTTTAGCTTCCAGCTTCTTCAAAGTCACTTTTGGACAAAATATTCAATCTGTATAATTTTGGTTTTACTAGTTATTATCAATAATCATAACTTCCCTGTTTAGCTATGGAACTACATTGTACTGTGGTCTCAGTCACCTCTTCATCATTCTATTCTCTTTACTGAAAAAGTGCATGTGTAATTAACAAGGATTTAGGAAAAATAATTATACAAATCACAAAATAGATACACAGACAAAAGAGATATAACTAGTGTTGCTGAGAGCTACAGGCTTAAAAGCAATAATACATAGCAGCAATCAGTAGCTTCATATGGAGCAACCAAATATGACAGATAAGGGGTTGATCCCAAGTTGTAAGAAACACAGGGGAAGGTTAACAATGACTGTGATGGTCATGGATCAAGGCAGAGAGAAAATTCTTTTATATAAACAGGTAACTTTTTGTGTTTCAGTTTCCAAACAGAAGCTTGATCTTTAAATATACTATTATTCGGTGTTTTAAAATAATACTTTGTATGCTGTCACCTTACCAAGTGCAGCATTTCACAGTATTTTGTGTAAGATAAAGTTATGGTGTATTTATCATGTGTATTTTAATGTTGCAATAATGTGCAGTTAGCATGAAGTTTTGATTGTGTAATAATATAAATGTGCTTTATTTGTTCTTTCTAACAGTACTTGGAGTTCATTGTCTGCTATGTTTATGATTGCTCTGCTGAAAAGAACAAAAATGGGCAATAAAGAACGTTTAACGGTGGTACCACAGTAAGGTGATAGACTGGAGGCTACTAATATAATATGCCTGAAGAACTAGGTTGAGCTGGGGTAGCCAAGCAATTTAAGAAACACACTGCTGGTCAAGTGCATTATAGATGTGCAACCTGCCAGTTCTGATTTTTTCCAAAATGAATTGTGACCACAGTATACCTTCAGTGAATGTTTGCTTGTCGATGAAAATTGTTCTTTCTACCTGTCCTGGTTTCAGTTAGGATAGAGTTAATTTTCCTCCTAGTACCTCATAGGGTGCTATGTTTTGTATTAGGATCAGAAGAGTGCTGATAATATGCTGATGTTTTAATTGTTGCAGAGCAACATGAACAAAGGCAATAGGTGTAATTGTTAATAGTTTCCGAGATATGGTTTCCAAAGTATAGAGTCGACGACAGTGCTGAGTACAAATACCAGGTTAGAGTCATGACCGGAAATTTCATCATATCATAAGCCACTGTTACACCGCACAGTACCATAACGATCTTAAACCAACGCCCAGAAAGGATAAACAACACGACAGGGAGCACATACAGAAAGTAACGTGCTATAAAACTCAATTTGGAAAACAGGCACAGCAGATTTGAGATTAAAGCAATCAACGTTGTGACTAGCAACTATTAAGCAGGTCTAGTACTTATACCAATTTTAGTTTAACACACTCTGGTCAGATCTGTTGTTATCTCAACCCTTCGTGCCCTATGTTGGGTGCCAAAAAGGACTGTTGTGGTTTAACCCAGTCGGCAGCTAAACACCATACAGCCGTTCCCTCACCCTTCCCCCACATTCTCCGGGATAGGGGAGAGAAACGGGAAAGTGAAGCCTGAGATAAAGACAGTTTATTAAGACAGGAAAATAATAATAACAATAATAACAATAACAATACTACTACTACTACTAATAATGTGTATGAAACAAGTGATGCACAATGCAATTGCTCACCACCCACTGACTGATGCCCAGCCTAACCCCAAAAAGCTGCCCCCCCCCCGGCTAGCCAGCCCCATATATTGTTCAGCATGACCCTAGATGGGATGGAATACCCCTTTGGCCGGTTTGGGTCAGCCGTCCTGGGTCTGTCCCCTCCCACCTCTTGCTGCACCCCCAGCCTGCCCGCTGGCAGGACAGAGTGAGAAGCTGAAACGTCCTTGGCTTGGTGTAAGCACTGCTCTGCAACAATTAAAACATCAGCATGTTATCAGCACTCTTCGCATCCTAATAAAAAACATAGCACCCTATCAGGTACTAGGAGGAAAACTAACTCTGTCCTAACTGAAACCAGGACACTACCCAACTAGCTGAAGTTCAGTTTAAAACAAAAACACAACAACAACAACAACAACAAACATACTTTTAAATATGGATGCAAGATCATAGGATTGTGAAAGCATTCTGCACCCTGGGATTCGTGTATCGTCAGTACAGATGAGGCAGAGGGGTATTTTTCTGTCCCCTGTTCAGAACTCTTAACTATAGTTTGGAGCTTTATTACATGACCTGCAGTCTTTTCCTGTTTGGAATGGCATTTCTTCATGAAAAAATGAAGAAGTTATGTCAGTTTGAGATGAAATTCACATTGGAAGAGGTGGTCGTTCCTTACAGTTTCCTTTACCAGTTATTTCAGCAATATGAATAATTTGAAAATAGGCTCAAAAATAGTTCTAGATCTCATGCTATTGCAAAGTGAAGTTTCTGTTTCACTTCTTGAACTGATATAGAGGCTAAGGTTGCACTGGTGTGTAATTAGCTTTATCTTCTGGTCAAAATGTTTTGATAATCAGTTTTTAAAAGACATCAGAGGTCAAAACAAGTCATTTTGTACTGAAGCGTCTCTGCTACTGCCTTCTCCCCGCACTACCTCTGTGTCCCTTTCATCCCTTGGCATCTTGGATTCCCTTGCTGCTGTTCCAGTGCTGATCTTCTTCTTCTGCTTCCTCTTCCTCCACCTCTTCCTCTTTCTCTTCCTTGATGAAAGTAGCTGTCTGGACAAAACAGAAAGCTGGGCTGAGCCTCCCCTGTGCTGCACAAAACCCCATTTTGCTTCTGCACTTCACAACCCACATCTGGTTCTGGGAACACTCTGTAGATAGAGAATAGGCCCTGCGTCCAGGGAGGCGTAAGTTAGAAACTTTTACTAGTTTTAGCTAAATGCCATTGCCTATTATTTACAGTGGTTTTATAAGGGGATTTTAAAGCAATAGCAGTGTCTTTTGGAAGAAGAAATTAGAGCAGAAAACTCAAGTTTAGGTTGCTGGAATCAAACTTTTTGTGCTGTTTTTGAGTAAAACGTACTTTCAGAAAAATAGATGGTTATCTTGTCTATTGGATTTTTTCAAAGTTAAAACATGTTATCTGCCTAACTTTATTTGTAGTGCAGAGCTGATTATTTTGGAATACAGCCATCATCTTTCAAAAAAAAAAAAAACAAAAAAAAAAACACAAAAAAAAACAAACCAAAAACTAAAATACATCGTGTCTGAAAGAAAAACAAGTAAAACAATTTACCACTGTGGGACTTTTTTATTTATTTATTTTTATTTATTTATTTTTAGTAGATTTGCCATCCTTCATTCTTCAGTGCATTCCAATGTGGTAGTGTGCTGTAAATAAAGAGCATTAATCCATGTCGTATGTGAAATCTGTTCACTTTTGCTAATTTTGGTAACTGGCTTGTCATTTATGTTAGTAGTAGTTCCTCTATTCTCATCCTGGGCAACAGGGACTTCTTATTATGGAAAATAAAATATACTTCATCTTTACACTCCTAGATTTCTCAACTTTCTATTAAACTGTATTAACTTTTATGTAGCTTATACAGATGCAAATCAGTAGTCAAATCCAGGTTAACAATAAATAATAATAATATTTACTGCATTCATTAAATAAATCATCCTTTTATAGTCTATAGATCATAATCACTAATGCTAAACAGAATTAGAATAAGTCACACATATTCTCAAAGTTTGTAAGGTTTATCTCTTAAATTTCTCTCTTGGCTTTCAATATCCGTATTAGCTAGTCTTTGCCTGTGACACTGAAAAGACTAGTATATAGTCAGCAGGCACAGTACTGCTCATATTGAATCATTAATTATGATTGATGATAGGTCTCCTAAGTAAGCTGAAGTTACAGAGAAGTTCCTGAGTGATTTATATGCTTTTTGAAAGACAACTATATAGAACTTGGAAAAATGACAGGCAATAAAGTGCTAAGTATGGCATACTGAAACAGAAGACATGGATATCTAAATGATGCACAGATCTATTTTGATCTCTGCTAGTGTTGTTTGTTTTTGTGAGGAGGAAAAAGTATATTAAAAAAGTATTGTCTTTCTAGGTATATGTTTATCTATGAAGTTCTATAGGGTCATAAACCAGATTATTTGTTGTTGTTGTTGTTTCAGCTGTATATAGCATGGAGACAAAATAGGTAAGATGAACTGGCTGAAATTCAGATTTAGATTACTGTTTATTCTTCTACATTGAAAAATTCACAGACTATTCAATCAAAGAAACTCTGCAGTGCTGTGCATTCTCTGCGGCTTTTAGAGGGAATATGTGTTCACAGCATTTACAAACCCATTGATGTACTTTGGTACATCATTTATTTTTCCAACTTCATCGGCAGTTACCCTCACAAAAATCATAATTACAACAGCAAAAATAACAACAAAAATGTATTTAAAGAAAAAGAAGAGAGGAAAGGAAGGAGAGAAATTAAAGGAGACAGTAAAAATAGTTGTTTTGTTTTGTTTTTATTTTTTTTCCTGTTCTTTAGACAGTAAAAGCAAGAGTTTGGAAATGATTTGAATTTTGGGGTGGCTGCTTACTCTGTCCAGAACTTGCCATTTGTACTGCCAACCACTCAAATATTTTCAAATATTCAGATGTCCCGAAGTGTTAGTGGGGAATGGCAGACCTTATAGTGGTATTTTCACAGGTGATTAGGGGGTTTGTATGAAAACATATGCACATTGTCTTCCTATGGCATCCTTCACATCAATGCCTTACTGAGGAGCAGAAAATACACCATCTGCCCAGGGTATGTATCACATCTGAAACTGTAGAAAGCATTGTGATAAATTCTTGAACAACAGTTTTAATTTAGTTCACACAATTTTTTTGCCAAATGACTTTTAATGATAACTTAATAAAATGAATTATTTACAAACAGTGAAATGATAATTTACATAACTAATAATTAAACCTGTTTGTACTTTTTCCTCTCCTGTATTTATTTCTGTTATGAGGGTTTCTTTTATATTTCTTCATAGAGAAAGAACTTGAACTTTTTATATACTACACCACCTTAATAGTAGAACATAAAAGATGGAGACAACTGGGTAGGGAATTTCTTGCCCCGAAGAGAACCAGGGGCTGTGCTGCAGCCTGTGTTCAGCTTGGCAGACCCTGCAGGGGTGACAGGAAGCACCTGGAGTGCTTTGGGGACGTCAGATAGGGCAGTGAATTCCAATATTGCAGTGCCTCAAGTGGTTCTTGTTATGGGAATATCCTCTTCTATTTTTATGCCCATTGCCCTTCTAATAAAAACATGCTTGTAAGAACCTATGTCCTCAGAGAAGGAGAAAATGTCAGAAAATCCGTGAATTTTCCTGTAGCAGTGGATTTTTGTTGTTTGTTTTGTGAGTATTCAGACACCGTGGTAAGCAAGAAGATAAAACCATATGAGATATTAAAATTATATCAAATTGATGTAAGGGTATGGTACAACATGTGGTATCTAGTGTCCTTCATATCCAATTTTTTAACGTGCACATAGTTTCTTTGTAGAAGAAAAAAATTTCCACTTCTAGGCTCTGGTGCTGGGATGTGTTTTGCTTAGCAAACACCTGTGGCACTTAAACATGCTTCATCCAGAGGCTGTCTGGCAGTGCTGAGGAGCAAATGACAGAGTGGAATACATGAACATGCTTGTGTGTGAAGCTGAATGACTGAGACCAAGATCCCATGAAAGAAAAGGTAAAATGAAGGGAAAGGGAAAGGGAAAAAAGGGAAATGAAGGGAGAGATGAAAGGGAAAATTGAATAGTGGATCTTTACAAAGGTGTGTGTAGCAATCCATGTACCAAGTTTCCCTGCAGCTGATGTTAACATGGGTGGCAACACACTGCTGAAAACCTCAATGCTGGCTATACAGTAGCATGCATTTTGTGCCCTGGTTCAGATTTTAACGTCACCGCCCAGATACTTGGGGTCAGAGATAGGGCTTACATAGCCCCTCCTAGTTCTGTTGCCTTTGATGGCATCGTGCTGATTTTCACCTGTTGAACATCAGGTGAGGGAATGCTGCTTTATTTCCCCTTAAAGCATGCACAAATTGTTTTCCTAATGTTTCATAAGAATGGTTTTATTATACAGAGTGTAAAAGTTTAAGTTTCTGTTTAGTATCCAAATGATGATAGAGTTGTTGCTCTTTCCCCCATTTTACTTAGAAGAAAATCTTTCAAGTGTCATTTTTGTAAATGTCAGTGGTATAATTTATGTGTATATATTGACTGATTCTATCAAATAATTTTCAAGACAAATCTCCTAAACAGAATCCCAGAGGATGCATTTCTGCTTTTATCTCTGAGCAATCAAGCAAAAATGTATTTTGCAAGCGTACACAGACAATTGTGTAGATTAAACGATAATTTGCATGTACCTTAGTGTGTTGCTTCTGACTTTAATGACTTAAGGGCTTTATACTATTACTTCGTTGTGTTTGGAGTCTTTAATCATAATAATATGGATCTTGATGGGACACGGTCTTGCTGATATTGTCTTTTGGTACTCTGGCAATATAGCTTTTCCACGTTATGTGGAAATTTGATGTGGGAATTTTTGAGAGAAAAAGGAACAAAAATATACAGACTTTACTATTCTTTCTTCTAAGGTTATCTAAAGAGCTTTAGTCTGGGCCATTGTTATATATGTTGGATCACTATGTCACTACAAGTTGATAGGTAGGTAAGATGACCTGAGCCTGAATTTCTATTGTGGAGCTTACAATATGTGACTGCTTAATTGAGTTCTTTTAGTTGTTTCTTTGCCTGATTTCAAGAGGAAATTAGTACTTCTCAGTAGAAAGTAACCTGGTCTACTACATGAACTGTTTACATCTGAAAGCTTTACAGGGCACAACTTGGACAACTTGGATGCCTAAAGTGTGACAGAACAGAACCAACCAACTCTATTCTCCTGGAGAACCTCCCTAAGAATAGGGTACTTCTACTCTTAGAATCCGAATTGTTTAGGTTGGAGAAGACCCTTAAGATCATCAAGGCCAACCATCTGCCTAGCACTACCAAGTCCACTGCTAAACCATGCCCGAACTTCTTTACCAAAAGGGTTGTTAGGCATTGGAACGGGCTGCCCAGGGAAGAGGTGGAGTCACCATCCCTGGAGGTCTTTAAAAGACGTTTAGATGTAGAGCTTAGTGATATGGTTTAGTGGAGGACTTGTTAGTGTTAGGTCAGAGGTTGGACTCGATGATTTTGAGGTCTCTTCCAACCTAGAAATTCTGTGATTCTATGATCGGTACTTCGGTTTTGACTGCTTTAGCCTTGTGAATTGGTCTGGTTTGGTTTCGTTGGTGGGGTTTTCTTTTTGTTAACGAGAGACTCTGACCCTTGGAGATCTGGAGAAAAAACGGGTCGAGGCAGGGTTTCATGGGGCAGCCTTTCTCTCTGGCAAGCCAAACGGCCTGGAGGCCAGCCAGACCCAAAAAAGGGGGCCCTCAGCCCCCCCAACCCTCATCCTTGCTCCACATGAGTGCATCTTCCGGGCCTCTCCCAAGGCAGCCGCCTTCGGCCTCGCATGGGCCGCTCCATCACAGAGCTTTGCCGAGGTCACAGTGGCCACCAGTGGGCCCGCCCTTGGCCTGGGCCTTATAAAAGGGGCCCCCCTGCCACTGGCCCGCCACTTGCTCAGCGATTTGGTCTTCTGAAAGCCAGCGGCTGAAGGAAGGCCAGAGTTAGGAGCAAAGTGAGAGAGAGGCGAGCAGCAGCCCTTCTCAGTGCGAGGACAAGAAATTGTTCCTGGGACCACTGAGAAGGATGTCTGGCTCTGCGTGGATGCGCCGTGGGTCGAGGGCCAGCACCTCCATCACAAGAACCATCAGTGCCCAGGAGGTGTCTGGTGCCCGGCCCAGAGGCTATTACGACAAATATCATTGGAGCCGAAGCGATGTGGGGAGCAGGCCGGCCCCTCTGATGGACACCACCAGCAGGCCTGGGCCTAGCCGGAGGTCCAGTGATGACAGCAAAAATGGAGAGCGTGGGTTGGAGGGCCACGGGAAGCGGAGCCGTGCCCAGAGGACGGAATATGATGCAGGACCCAGCCGTGGCCAAGGGAGAGATGACATCAGGAACTCCGTGAATGAAAATCAAGCGGAGAAAGGAATGGACCCGAGGCACGGAACTGGGAGGCGTCCTGGTGCGGCACCGTGGCCAGAAAATATGCCCAATGGACGGCAGCCTGTGTGGGCAGTCCCTGCCAGGGACTGGCTCGTCCTCCAACCCGCGGAGCCCATGGAGGTGGGTGCACAAGATGAAGAGCAACCGATGGAAGTGGACCCACCTCGGCCACAACAAACATGGGACTCCCCTGGCAGCTCTCTGAAAAGTGTCCTCAAGGAACACCGGCAGCTGTGTAGAAGGGCTCGGCAAGCTCCCTATTCGTCATCGCCCAGGCTCCACTCCAGGCATTAGCCTGGAGCCACGTGGCAATAAAGACCTTTGCCAATTGTCAGGGGTTGTGTGAGTGCTTCTTTCCCATCCGCCAGGCCTTGTGCGAGAGGTGGCAGCCCTTCTGCGCAGAGCCTCAAGGAAGAGCCCAAGAGAGGCCCCAGCTCCCTTCGGGCTGCTGCACTGGAGTGACAGGTGGAGTCCCCAGGAACCACCATGCGCCTTTAAAAGTTGTAAAAATAAACCGAGGGGTGAAAACAGTAGTGTGTGAGTGATGATAGCTGGCTAATTTCTTATATTAGGAGTGAGTTTCTATATCTGAGTAATTGGTAATGACAGACGTGGAGAAGGCTGAGGTACTCAGCAACTTCTTTGCCTCTGTGTGCACTGGTAGATGGGCTTCCCACATCTTTCATTTCCCTGACCCCATAGATGGAGGCTGGAGGAGCAGAGTCCCACCCAGTGTAAGCGAAGAGCAGGTTCGAGACCAGCTGATGAATCCAAAGAGGTACAGGTCTACGGGACCGCATGAGAAGAATCCCAGGGTCCTGAGGGAACTGGCTGATGGAGTTGTCAAGCCTCCCTCAATCACAGCAGAAAAGTCCTGGTAGTGGGGTGCTGTCACTGGGGAGTGGAAAAATGGAAACGTCATGCCCCTGCTCCTCAAGAATTAAAGAATTGAACAAAGAGCACTGCTCTTCAACAAATAAAACAATCAGGAGACATTACTTCTCAGACTCCATGGGGTTACGACCCCATGGTTCATCACCCCAGCCTGGACAGCTTATGGCTGTAAGGCATCCTGTTTGGGCAGTCCCGGGCAAGGACTGGCTTAGCCTTCCGCCCAACACCAAGAAGCCCATGGAGGTGGATCCTCCACAAGACATGGAGGAACCAATGGAAGTGGATCCACCTCGGCCAGAAGAGATGTGGGACTTCCGCAGCGCATCTTTGCTGTCTGCTATGCGAGCACAAAAACAGCGTCGCAGGAGTGCGCGGCCAGCCCCCTACTCGTCGTTGCTTGGGCTCCATCCCAAGCATTAGCTTGGAGCCCCCAAACACCATGGACGTCCTGCAGGCTTACCTGCGAGACGTCCCGGCAATAAACTACTCTGTTGCCAATTCTCAGGGGTTGTGTGAGTGCTTCTTTCCCGTCCCTCAGCCAGAGGTGGCATCCCTTCTGCACAGAGCCTCGAGGAACAGCAAAACAGAGGACCCAGCTTCCTTCGGTCTGCCACGCTGGGGTGACAGCAGGAGTCCCTGAAGGCCACCATGCACCTCTACCATTTGTGCAAATAGTAGACTGAGGGGTCAAAATAGGAGTGTGTAAGCAATTAGAGATGTCTAATTTCTTATCCTTGAGGAGTGAGTTTATCTACCTGAGTACTTGGTAATGACGGACATGGAGAAAGCTGAGGTACTCAACAACTTTGCCTCCGTCTGCACTGGTAGGCGGGCTTCCTAAGTCTTTAATTTCTCTGAATGTGTAGATAGAGGCTGGGGGAGCAAAGTCCCATCCACTGTAAGTAAAGAGCAGGTTCGAGACCACCTGATGAATCTAAACAACAGGTACAGGTCTATGGGACCTGATGACATGAATCCCAGAGTGCAGAGGGAACTGGCTGAAAGCCTCTCTCCATCCAAGTTGAAAAGCGCTGGCAGTAGGGCGATGTCCCTGGTGAGTGGAAAAAGGGAAACATCATGCCCCTTTTTAAAAAGGGATGAGAAAGTCAGGTTGTTTAGAAAGCAGAAGAACTCCTACTGAGTCTGGGAGGAAGAAGAAGATGAGATAGGCTACTCCAAAGTGGCTGGGCCATCAAAGGAACAGGAAGACAAAGGGGAAGATATCATAAGGGCATCAAGAACTATCCGAGGCCTATACCAGCATGAGCCTAACTTGGAATGAGTGGCAAAAGCACCCTATTGGGATTGGCCTGGATGCTCCGTGCATCCTCGGCATAGGCTATCTCGGGAGAGGATATTTCAGGGACCTTTTTTCTTCAGGGAGCCAATCTATGCAGGTGGCAGGCACAGTTGGTTTTTCCCACTTGTTCGCTCCCCATTCTCATTCACCCGCCTCTTCTCCTCCAGGCTAGTTAAGACAGCTCTTCATGTCTTTGAATATCCCGGGGACGTTCAGACCAGCATGTTCTTATTGTAATGTCTCCGGAGTGCGCTTCAGGTATTGTCCAAGTTTAACCAGCTACTTAGGAATGCCATCCAGAGGTCTGTTCTGAGGCAGGAGAGGTATGAGTGGCAGGCAGTGTGGAAGGATATGGACAGGCATGTAGAGCAGCGGACACCTCCAGTGCTTTGGAAGTTCACCCCTGAACAGGTGCAAAATCCTAACAAAATGGCAGAATGAAAGGCTTGGAAGAGGTGTGTCATCACCCTGGCAATTCCAGAGATTCAAATCACTGCAATGTGCTGGGGCTTGGCCCAATGCAGTTGCTCACCACCTGCTGAGCGATGCCCAGCCTGCCCCCGAGCAGCCGGTACCCCTGCCATCCCCCAGCCAGCCACCCCACAGTACTTGTCCAGCATGATGCCAGATGGTACGGAACACTCCTTTGGCCAGTTGTGGTCAGCTGTCTTGCTTCTGTCCCCTCCCAGCCCCTCTTGCATGCCCAGCCTCTTCGCTGGCAGGACGGAGTGAGAAGCTGACAAGTCCTTGGTTTAGTGTAAGCGCAGCTCTGCAGCCACTCAAACAGCGGCATTTTATCAACGTTATTCTCATCCTAAATCCAAAGCACAGCACCCTACCAGCTACTAGGAGGAAAATTAGCGGTATCCTAGCTGAAAATAGGGCACAGCACATCGCATGGCATGGAATGTGACGGTGAGGTGACTGGCTCCGGGCAGACACGTTCTGCAGCGGAGTGGGGGATTGGACAGGCAGGGCTATTTTTTCTGGCATCGAGCCCACTTGAGGGAGCCGCCAGGACCCGGCAGCCCTCGCAAGGGAGGTGAACAAGGTGTAGGCGGAGCCGGCAGCATCCCCTCCCCGGCCATTCAAAAGCTGACCCTAAGGGAGCGCAAGTGACCAGGAGCGTGGCAACCAGGACAGGCAAACAGGGCGTGGCACGTCAGTAAGGAGTGGTGCAGCAGTTCGTGCAGGCAGGGTGAGCAGGAAGGGCAGAGCATTCCCCCCTGCCCATACAAAAACCTCCTAGAGGAGGTGGTCTACCGCTAGCTAAGCTGCAGTGGTCTCCACCAGGCACAGTGCTCTCTGTAGGAAGTCTGTACACACCCAGACTGACTGCCCGCTCAAAAATGCAGCAGTTCAGGTCTCTGTATGCAGGGAGTGCCTGAGTCTTTTGCTACCACCTGCAGGGGGCAGAGAGACTGTGCATGAGGTGCGAGCAGGTGGATGACCTGGTCCACCTGGTGGCAGAACTCAAGGAGGAAGTCGAGAGGTTGAGGGATATCAGGGAGTGTGAGCAGGAGATAGACTTGTGGAGCAACTCCCTGCAGGGCCTGAAGGACTGGGGTGAGAAACCCCAAATGGGGGTGGACCCCCTGCCCTGTTGCTGTCGAGCAGACGAAGGGGACCTAGGAGTTGAGGAGGAATGGAAACAGGTCCCTGCTCAACATCGCAGGTGATGCCCGCCCTCACTGGCCCAACCTTCCCAGGTGCCCTTATGCAACAAGTTTGAGGCCCTGGAGCTTGAGAGACTGGTAGGTAAGGAAGAGGTAGAAAGTCTACCCAGGAGAGTTGTATATGGAGGTTGCAGATTGCTCAGCACCTGGCAAGCAATCTCTGAGGCCTTAAGGAGCCATGTGGGACCACAGTCAGAAACGTGTGGTTTGCCAGACAGTGAGGGAGCTGCAGGCTCCTTTACTGATCCGACTGCTATGCCATGGGCCCCCCCACCACTACTGCCATCGAAGGCTTTTGCTGTTACACCCCCTGGTGACCTGGACATGTCTTTTGACCCAGGCCCGATTGGCCTTGAAAAGGAGATGGATGTGCTTTTCTTCTATCTGGGAAGAATGGGATACATAAGGCCCGAAAGCTGAGTTGCTTGACAACTTAAAGCAAGACATATTGTTCAAAAGGAATGGAAAATGGAGACTTGTTAGTAATCAAGAAAAGGAATGGAAAATGAAAACTGTTAAGTCATGGAACTTAAAGAATTGTTTGTTACCTTTTCTGTTCGTACATATGTGTAGGCGTACTTGGGTTTAGTATGTAAAAGCAATGTTCTATATATTTTGAATGTTTGATCTTTGTGTGTGCATGTTGGTGGAGCGTAGACTCCCCACACACCCAGCGCTGTTTACTTGCCTTTTATACCTTTTATAAATATTCCTTTTATAAATATTACTAAATTCAGATTGAGTTGAGACTTCATTTATAACAGTCATCTTCTTGTGTGGCCATTATAGCCCAACTGACTTCAGCTGTGCTGACCTGGCTTGCACCACTTACAGAAATGGCTTGCTTATTACAAGTTTTCACTAGAAAGTAGTTTAATCCTTTATGAGCCTCACTAATCTTCCCTTTGAATCAATATTTATGTTGAAATATATTGCACAAATAGGAGTAGACATGAATGTAAATGTACATGTACCTCATGAATGTAAATGTACCTCATCTCCTTAGAATTGTATATTCTGTCAATAAAATCTCAAAATTGTATTGCATTTCTTAGCCATAATCACACATTTTTTTCCTCTATATGCATTCTTGACCACCTGATTGTATAATGGGGAGATTTGATTTAACTACTGTTTAAAGCCTATGTTCAGAAATAGGTACAGATCATTTGCCAATCTAACATATTAGCTGGAATTTTCATATAACTTTCAAGCATTCAGTTTCAGCTTAAAAATCAGCTAAGAAATTGTATTATTCTATAGGGGGGAAAGGATATGTGAAGTGTTTGATATCCTTCTTTTCCACATTAAAATTAGGTATATGCAGATGTACATGTATATGCTTATTTTTTTTTCTTTCTTTTTTCTTTTTTCACTGAATAAAAACATCCCAGTGATACGTCTGAAAACTGGTGGTGCCTGAAACATGTGGAATTTGGTTACACATGTGGTGATGCTGACAGCCTGCAGTAAGTCTCCTGGCAGAACTACGGACTGCTTAGTATCAGCAGCAGACTTCAATACCACAGCCCTTTGCAGATGGTGTGGAGAAATAAATTGTTTTAGCCAAAGGTAATGGGAGGCAGAAAGCTACCATCTATCTCAGCTCCTCACTACAAGTACTGAAGGTGTGTATTATTGTGCTGAGTGCTCACAAATAGTCTCCTCAACAATGGGAGTTTTCAATTAACTTCAGCAGTTTGTTTTTCTCCCTATGGCTTTGGAAACTTTGCCTTTTCTGACTTTATAGAAATTTGGGAAGGAAAATTTTATATCTGCACAGAAATACTGGAAATTTAAAAAAATAACTATTACAGCACAGTTCTCTGTAACTGCAGACTAGCATTTCAATGCTAATATCTTTGAATATAATGAACTTCTGTCTGTTATTTTGCTCTCAGATTGATGCCTAGTTCCAGGTATCCAGTAGGGTAGAAAAATAACTTATCAGCATTCATTAGATATGTGAAACTCACTGGAATATTTCCTGTTGCCTGTGAAAGTTGCTTTCTAAACTAGGAAAGGATGCATGAAAGGAGAGAAGGCAAAACAAAATTGTAATTGGATAAGGAGCCTTTCATATAGGGGTTATTAGTTATCAAAAGCTATTCTTACATGGTGGTTGGCTGGTGTTCTAAATCTAATACTGTATGTGAGTGATCTCATCATTGCTTCTTACTTAATAATTTAACATTGGTCACATGCCTAATTTTTTGAAACAACTGCCACTACTGGGACCTGAATTTCTTTGCTGGTTTTTGGTTGTTTGTTTTTGGGGTGCGATGCAGGGGAGGTATGGGAGGGGATGGGGGAGTGAGGGTGGTGTAGGATTGTTGTTTATTTTGGCTGGTTGTTTTTCCTTTTTTTTTTTTTTTCCCCGTAAATATCTCACCACACTAAAGAAATTTTGTTTTTCAGGACTATATACTCAGATTTAGACCCCTTTTCCTCATAAAGTTCATGAAGACTAGACTGGAGAGGATGAACAGCCCCAAGAAAGAGGGTGACCAAAGTGTGACAGTGCCACATCAATTTCTTTTTGCTTCAGAGATATTCTGAAGGTGAGCTGCATCCCCCCCCCCCCCCCCTCCAACCCCTCCCAGCTGTCCTTTGTTGTGATTTATGATGTAGCTTTGGTTGATCTGGGTCAGAATAGGTTTTTCACATTGTGGTCCCAGTGGTGGGAGCTCTGCTGTTTCTTTCTCACTCTCTTCTAACAGCACTGAGGCAAAATCAGATTGAACAACTGCAGCTCTCTAAAACTAATAATCATTTAGAATCAAGAACAACTGGAATTCTGTAAACTAGATGCCAGAGCTGGGCCTGACTTTGGATTTCATTTTTAGACCTTGGACCATGATGCACCCTTGCTTTGAGGTCCATAAAAAGAATTATGAGCACAAGGACTTGGTTGTTGGTGGTGGGGAGATTGTTAAATAACAATATGAAGTATTTGCTGTAATATTTCTTATAACTTGTAGGCATCCAGAGAATAACATCTATGAGCTCTATAACAAATCTAAAGTCTATAACAAATCTAAAGTATAACAAATCTAAAGTCTAGGAAGAACTTCTTTACCGAAAGGGTTGTTAGGCATTGGAACAGGCTGCCTAGGGAAGTGGTGGAGTCACCATCACTGGAAGTCTTCAAAAGACATTTAGATGTAGAGCTTAGGGATATGGTTTTGTGGGGACTGTTAGCGTTAGGTCAGAGGTTGGACTCGATGATCTTGAGGTCTCTTCCAACCTAGAAATTCTGTGATTCTGTGTGATTCTTTTCCTTGACAACTAAGCAACTGAAGTAAAGACCGTGACCCCCATGTCTATCTTTGAAGCACACAAGTCTGACAGATTTAATAAGAAAGCATGTTATTATTTTGCAGGATACTGTTTCAGTAATACTTGGATAAGGTTCTCTGTATTGATCTGGACATGAAAACAAACACTAAGATGGCTTTGTTAACATAATGTATGAGTTTAGTGTATGAATTCAATTAACAATGTGATAAAGAGGCAGGAAAATTTTATCTCACCCTGATTTCTAGGTTGCAGGTGTCAAGAGTGAAGAAAACATCTGTAAGCATAATCTAAGTTTTGCCCTTGCCATACTCAGTTCAGTTGCATTAAAAATATACATAAAACAAATTCTGAAAATGTCAGAGAGTTTTTATAGATTAAACATATTTTTTGTTTCCAAGTCAAACATATCTTTAAAAATATTTATTTCACAAGAATAATAAGCATTAGGAATAAGTCCACAACAAAGACTGTAAGGGTAGACTGTAAGGCCAGGGTAGAGGACTTCTAAATGTAACATGAACTTAGGCAGTTCACTGTATCTGGACTTCTGAAATACAAAAATTTGTAAGCAATTTCATAGTTGTGTCTATTTTGAGACCTCTAAACACCAGAAATGAAGTGCAAAAGACTCTATGCTCCTCCCTCCTGATGAAATGATTTTCTAAAACAGTGCTTTTTTTTGAAATGGGAACTTCGTAAATTGAAAATAATATAATCATAAACCTGATGAATGCAGCACGTTAGAGTTGATTCATAAGGTAAATTCTATAATTTCAACTAAATATCTTTACTAGATTTTATATATGTACCAGAGATCAGTTAGAAGCTGCCAAAAGTTCTTATGCTTATTGGTAATTTTCATGTGAGAAATCCTCTGAAATTATAGTTAGAACTTTGTAAATATAGCTACAATTTTAGAATTATTTTGACTTCCTGAACTGAAACGGTCCTTACAGGATGTGAAGCACTGTTTCAGACAATTTTAGGAAGGATCTTAGAGCTCTCTCCTCATGATGGTTCACATATTCAAAGGAAAGTATGGTCAGTGAATATTATGTTTAAGGAAAAACTTCAGCTTAAAGTGGCTCAATTTTATCACAGTTTCACAGTCTTACAGTCTTTGTTGTGGACTTATTCCTAATGCTTATTATTCTTGTGAAATAAATATTTTTAAAGATATGTTTGACTTGGAAACAAAAAATATGTTTAATCTATAAAAACTCTCTGACATTTTCAGAATTTGTTTTATGTATATTTTTAATGCAACTGAACAAAAAAAAAAAACAAACATCAGGAGATTTTCTCTTCAAGGGAAAACAAATTTGATATTCCTGTATGAATTTTCTACACGAATAATGGAAATGAATGTTCATACAATTTTCACATAAATAAAGGTTTTCTGTCTTCTTTTAGTACATATAAATATCTGTAGAGCACATTTGTTATGTTTCCATGGTTGCGATAGCTTGTATTTAGAGGGATTATTTAAAGGGAAAATTCCTGTTTGAAGTGTTTTCTGATGTCAAGGATCATTGCCTAGTTAACTTGCTATTGAAGAAAACGTATAGCGTACTCATGAATTCAATTCTAAATGAAATAAGAGAACTAAATTATTTTAGTCTAGTGATTTTCAAAGTAATAAATTTTGCTTTCATTATTTTGGATTGAGACTTTGTGGGTTACTATAGCAGAACAAAATTTTGTCTAATGCAAGAAGTCTAAATAAAAAAGATTCAGATGCTAGCTACAATGACATACATTTGGATATAGTTAATACATGGAAAGTGGAAATAACTCTGAAAATAAATGAAAACGGTTGAGTTTTGATTCCTTATGGTCTTGAAGCACAAATGATGAGACTGAAGAATCAGTATCAATAAATCTGGGTCTAACCAGGTATTGGAATATGAGAGAAAATTTTCAGAAAAAGGGATAAAGAGCAAGATTAAAGGAATAAAGAGCAAGGGGTAAAGATCACTTGGGGTAAGACAAGGGGAAATGGCCTCAAATAGTGCCGGGGAGGTTTAGGTTGGATATTAGGAGAAATTTCTTTACTGAAAGAGTTGTGTGGCATTGGAATAGGTTGCCCAGGGAAGTGGTTGAGTCACCATCCTAGGAAGTCTTCAAGAACATGTAGATTTAGAACTTGGTAGCATGGTTTAGTGGTGGATGTTAGTACTAGGTTAAAGGTGAGACTAGGCGATCTTTTCCAACCTGAAAGATTCTATGATAAAAGAACCCACAGGTAAGCATTATCTGTCTAATAAAGTATTGAATGTATTTCAGATCATAGTATCTCTGTTTAGGAATATGTAATCATCCTTATCAAGATACATGGCTTATCTCCATAATCTGTACACACAGAAAATATCTTTGCTGTTTACAGTAGCAGAATCAACTGTGATGACGTTTTAGGACAGTGAAGAAGATAGAGATTTATTCAATGGATAATGAAGTGCTGTAGTAGTTTTCAGGGTTTGTTTTCTTTGTGCTTTTTTTTTACTTTCAGAGGCTCGTATTTATTTTATTGCACTTTGCTGTGTTATTTGTACAGTAAATTCACGAATGGTGCTAAATAATTGGTCCAGGAGTCCCCCTTCTTTAAGATATAGAATCCAAATAATATTGTTCCTATTAACTATTTACCTACCACCTAAATTACAGTACGGAAAACTCCACTTCCTTACTGGTGATGTTTCTTGACATACCAAAATCATACCTGAGGTATGGGTGACCAACCAAAATAAACAGATCAAGAACAAAAGAAAGTATACAACTAGGCATCTGTGCATTCCCTCTTTATCTTCCTTAAAGCTATGAGTTTGATTGACTAAATGCCATCAGCTAGGATTCCCATGTCTGCTTCAACTGTTGATACCTTTTTATTTTATTGGCTTTTACTGTTCTTAGTTGCATACATAATATAGGCACAATCTAAAAGAAGATGTGCATTTTTTTGCCTGGTCCCCCAATATTTTTATTTTTGTTGCATGTTGAACAGAGCTTTTAATAAGTTGCCCATACTTATGTTCAGCTCTTCTGTGTAAGTGGTTACAGTATAGCTAGTCTGAGACAAAGCAATATATGAAAGTAGATAAAATTATTGCTTCCCAGATGCATTACCAGGCATCTGCAAACTTCAATAAGCCCAATTCTACTGTTTTCTGACTCTTAGCCAGTACTTACTTTGTGACAAAATATTAGTTCTCATCTGAAGTTGAGTCACAAGAGAATAATTTGTTGCTAGTACATTTTCATCTCTGGAAAGTGTATTACTATGTGGAGTTAAGGGAAAGAACTATTGCATAATTTTCCTTGGACTATATTCTCAGTTATTTAGTTTCTTGATAGCCTCATGCAAGGAAGAATTAAAAATAAAAATAATTTTAAAAAAGGAAAAGCTAGAAACAACCAATACTAACGTGTTGCTCTTTCCAGTTGAACAGGCTTATGCAACTTTACCACCCAGTGTCAGGCCTTGTACATGTATATCATACCTTATTTTGCCTTATTTGCTTTCCACAATATTAACCAGCTTCTAATTTCTCTGAAATGCTGTTTTTCACTGTGTTAAGTTTAATAATTTTTTACTTAAAGAAAGGCTGTAGTTATACCATGTTGTTTATACAGAGGAGGTGAATCCCATACCACAATGCAAAAGAAAGTCAAATTAGTTTTGTTGAGCCATAGTCTGTGCTGGTTCACTCTTCTGCATTCAGAATAAGCAGTGCAGCAATGAGAATAGTCAAATGTCTCTTCAAAATGAGTGATGGAGTCTGTGAATGTCTGTTCTTGTCAGTAGATTGAAAGCATATCCGAGTACAAAGTCTCTGCTCTAATCTGGGCTCTGCAGTTCTGTACTGCAGGCGCGTAATCACTGTTAGCTCAGGGATTCACCTAAACCTAGCTGCCTATTGTACTGCTGTGATTAAAACCCACTGTTTTCTGTAACAAATGTACAAAGGAGTGATGCAATCAGTAAACACCTTCACTCCAGTTGACTGAATAGCTATTTGCTATGAGGCTGATGGTTTTTGCATATAAAGTCAGGTTGATTTGAGGATCCATAGCAAGATGCTTTTAAAATATCATAGAATCATGGAAAGAATCATAGAATCATAGAAACTATCCTAGAAGAATCGTAGAATCATAGTATCCTCCCCTTCCTCCTTCTTCCTCCTATTCTCTGATGCTTTCTTGTACTTGATATACTTAAAGAAGTTCATCTGGATATCTCATACTGCTTACGTGGTTATCGTTAAATATATATTATGCTTAGATATTGTGTTTTTTAATTTCCTCTATTTTCAAATGATTTTCATATTGATACCTAAAACTATTTCCCTAACAGTATACTTATTATTTACTACTCCAGAGAAGTATTTTATTTGCACAGGACTTCAAAGTTCAGGTCTGAAATGGAAGCAAAGCCGTGATGTCTATGATCATATGCTAGCAATAGTCCTGAAAGACGAGGAGAATTTCCAGACTGTCTCACTGTTTTTTTTTCTCTTTCTCTCCCCCCTCTCTTTTTTTTATTTTATTTTATTTTATTTTATTTTATTATTTTATTTTATTTTATTTTATTTTATTTTATTTTATTTTATTTTATTTTATTTTATTTTATTTTATTTTATTTTATTTTTTTGCCTAGTGTTTTGCAATTGTTAATGCTTTTCTTATTAAACCATTTTATCTAAGGGATTTCATTACAGCAAATCTTTAGTAGTGTCTATGGTGAGAATCCTAGATTCTCATCACTTTCAGATCCCATTCTTTTATCAATGTTGTGATACTTTAAAAAGTTGTCCTATGAAGCTGCTCTGCTGGTTCCCCTTAAATGCAGGGAAATACTGCATACAGGGCCAGATCATTTGTGTTCAGAACTGGATTATTTTATTTCAAGGTGTTGATATCCCACTGTGTAATCTTAATACTTAATTGTTGACAATGCTTTCATCTCCTAACAATTTGGGCATTACTGTATATAAGAACCCACTCTGCTTCCTGTTTTGGGGAAATGTCAGACCGTAACTGTGGAAGAAAGCTGGGAGATTTCTCAGCTCTTGACTTGCTCAAGATTCATGGTTAATTGGCAGTCTTTGAAGTTCTGCAAACTGCAAGTTATAAACCTGTGTTAAAAAAGTGTAAAGTTGAAACAAAAGTTGAACACAATGAGCCAATCTTGCCTACTTTAGCAGAGAAAAACTAGTGATTGTACTACCAATCTGTTCAAGGATCTGTAAAAATATGATGTGTAGGTAAACAGAAGTCTGACTTAATCATACATTTACAGATCTTGAGCTGAAATTCATTTAAGAATCACTGAACTGCTCTGAACAAACTTATGCTATTTCCACCTGATATCTTGGATGACTGATCTTGGAATCTTTGAAAAGTAAGACTTTCCAAAAGCACCATGGTACTTAAGTGAGTCTGAAAGTCACTGAGTACTTTTTTATAAGAACACCTGGGTATTTCACATTACTTAGACAGTTACTAAAATAAACTAAATACCATAAATTGCAGTATGTAAATGCACACTGTACATATATTAGATTTAGTTTTGTTGTAGACGGTCATTACACACCTGTTAGCACTATGTATGTTTTCAGCTACAGACCAAAGCAAGATTTGATCTAAAACCCACTTATTTATTTGCAATGAATTTTTGTTCTCACTGTGCAGCTGAATAGAACAGAGATATCGCATGTGGTGCATTCATCCTGTCCTGTTAGGCTGAAGACTTATGTTTAATCCAAAATGGAGAAGGGAACAATATGCTCCTTCTAAACAAAACTAAATAAAAATTATCCATACAGTTAAGAGGGAGAGAGAGAGAGAGACAGAGATTAAGGAGGAAGAGTAGAGGGATTGATGTAAACATAAGCAGCTTCCAGAAACTGAGAAATAAAATGCATGTTTAAAGCAGGCTTCTCCAAGATACAAGGCAGTACAGATACGGGAGGTTAGCTCTTATTTTATGTTATTCATAAAATCATTACAGAACTTCAGACCTGGTCTTTCCTAGCCAGATTTGTTCAAATAAATGGGTGGGTTCAGTTCAGGGACCAAAAAGGTGCTGCTGCTGCCCATCTTGCTTCATGTTTGTAATCTGAAAGGTTTTATTTTAGTCATGTGTTTTACCTGTTTCCTGGACCTTTTCCACATGGAATGTAACACCTATGTGAGTTAAGGTGTTCATGTTCCTAAGTTGAATTATTACTTAGTGTAACCCTTGTCTTCCAACTGTGACAGTATTTGCATCAGTTCCTTCTTTGTGGGAGTTCCTATGGATACTTAATAATGGGCTAGGAGAGCAAATCTAAAACTAGAAAGTATCAACTAAACAACCCCTCTCTCCAACAAGCCATTGTGTAGGGGTGGAATTTAATATCTGATATGTTATCCAGCATCGGTAATCTTATGACAGCACAGGAGATTAGGAACAACAAAGAGATTAATTTGATGAGATTCATTTATATCTTTTCCCTAAGACCTTTTCTGGGAAATTCTAAAGTTGTTTTTGTAATCTGTGATTAAATGCCAATATATCTCCTACTGGGCTCCTACCTCATATTTTCCATTTACTTAAATAACATGTGTTTTATGTAATAGCTATATTTCCATTTTTCTTTCACCAAAAATATTTCTGTTGTATTACCACTGCAGAGATAAAAATTAATTTCTTTGATAACTTGAAGGGTACCTTTGCATGCTTATATTGCTTTATAATTTCATTTTCTGAATTTTTTTCTTTATTATGAAGAAACGGAGAGTACTGTGGCACTGAGTCCCAAAGATCTTCCTGTATCCTCACTTCAAACTGTAAACAAGTTCAGCAGCACTGCATCCATTAGCAGTACTGAACTAGTACCACAGATGGATAAATCAAGCACTGAGACCATGTATCCACTCCATACACTTCCCTTGTCAAGACCTTAGGTCTTCAAAACGATCTGATGTATCAGCCCCAGCATCTTCCCTGTGATGTGTCAATACAGCTGTGTTTCCAAGAGCAGTAGAGAGACTGCACTGGTCTACACCAGTTGTATGTAATCTTTGGGCATGCAACAGTGGAAGCATTTGCAGATGAGATGAGTACTCTGGAATCCCTCCATCCAATAAAACTGTGCTGTTTGGTCAACAGTATGCAGAGGTCTCTACTTACCCATACCCTCTAGAAAAAGGAAAAAAAAAAAAAAAAAATAAGGAGTAATCAAATTGAAGAGGATAAGGTGATTATTTTTTTCCTGATGTGTCTCAGGAAGATATCTAGGTAATCAATGAAAAAAAATTCTTTTAAAATTCCATTGCCCTTTTAGTAGGCCTACTTTACCTAGAAAACAATTAATGATAGCTGCAGTATATCTTTAAGACAGCTGATTAGATGCCTGTTTCTGTAGCATATCTTGAAGAACCATATTCAATAATAAATTGTTCTAAAATACCTATCTGACAGTATGTTAGATTTGAGTTTTCCACTCATTTCTTTAATGTGAAATAAGGGAAAACAAATAGTTTTTTCTTACTGCTAAGAACGGGAAAGGGCTATGACCAAAACCAATAAATTAATGTTGTAAGTCCAGTGAAATGGGGAACACGATGTGACATTAATTAAATTCACGAATCTTAAAAGAAGAATGAGTTGATTCAAACATCAATTTGGAGAAAGACATAGCAAGAGAGGCTGAAAACACTCCCCTGAAGGGATGGATAAACCTTCACTGAAGACTACCATTGTGCCTAGTAGAGAAAAAGAAAGTAAGGGGGAGGACGGGGGAGAAGTAAGTGTGGTGTAATAGATGTTAAATGAAGTGTGACGCTCATGTGGTTGTGGCTTCTGGTCCTCTATTGCTCGAGTGCAATACGTTTTTCTAGATGAAAAATGTTAAAAAGTTGTTTTTTTGCCCAGGGTGTTTTAGGTGCCAAAAGGCTTGCAAATGAAAGATGGCAAAGAAAACATCAGAGTGAACATGACACTATTAAAGGAATGTCAGTCCACATGTGCATGTACAGAAATAAAACCAGTACTATGTTAATATCTTTCCCATTATTTTCCTGGGAAATAGACCTTATCCATCCCTTTTTCTTTATGCTTTAATTATATGTTTTCAATAAATAATAATAATAATAATAATAATAATAATAATAATAATAAAACCAACCAAACAAAAACTAAGCCTATGTTATGACTGATGGTATTACTCTAATACCATTTCTTCAATACCAATCATAAATGAATTACTGGCACATTTTCGATGAGACCCTAGGTCTCACTCACCCGTTCTTGTAGGAAAACACTGCATTGGTTTACCATATAGATTAAACAATTACTATAGCCTTTTGGAGGTAATAAGAAGGGGTGAAGAGTGGGAGGGTGCCAAGTTACCTTTTTTTAAAATGAGAAAAAGGAGGGAGGCTTGTTTTTTTGAAGTGTTTTGTGTAATGTTTTCTAATATTTAGTATTCAAAATGAAATGGATACCAAAGTTTTCATGCATATCAAAGTTAACATTAATATTGATATTTTAAAATTATTTGCTCTGTCTCTGCTTTATTTCTTCTTATGACTGTGCTATATTGCCAAGACTCCTATACACTAATAAAAACATTCAAAGAATTGATATGTATGAAATAAAATTACGTGGTTATTAGTAGTAAAATACTTTTTTGATTCATGGGAGCTGCTAGACACCCTTCTAATTACTTTATTCCATTGAGAATTAGCTAGCCTTCTCAAATTACAGACATCCTGATATATACAATTTCTGATAGGTTTCTCCGTACAACTACAAGATGAGACACACAGGCTAGCTATCTATATCTGAAGACTCGGGACAGTTCTGTTGACATGTGGAAAGTGGTGTAGTTATGTTCCTGGTGCATTGCTGGGTGGCACTCCCCAGCATGCAGAGCAGTGCAGTTGCCCTTTCTTCCTCCGGGACTCCATGCAGGTTCTTGCAGTGGGTGTTGGAGGAAGAAAATGGCAGCATCCTACCAGAAGACTAAGTTAAGTGTTAACACTTGCTCAGACAGACTTGTTCAACCTATTTGAGGGCCCCTGCTGACAAACTAAATAATAAAGCACTTGAAAAACAATTTATTTTTATTTTTTTAGGAGTCTTCTAAATTCACTGGTAAGAATTCTAGTTTATATAGTTTGAATTTGTTAATATCTGTGGTAGAGGTTTTTAACTGTGATGTCAGCACAATGAATTATGCATCATCTTTCTAAACAGGGTAGTACCAGAATGACTTAACTTTGTATCTGTGTTGCATATCTCTGTTAAAATATGTCTTCCTTGGTTTAAGATTCCCTACACTAAGGATATCTAATTCTAAGAAAATATGTTTGGTGGTCTGCCCATTGGAACAAAGTGGACCTAATCTTATCTTATTGTACCTAGCCTCATTTTGAATGTAAAAATTACATTTTATGATTTAAACTTAGTATATAAATCATAACTTTTATGACATATGCTAGGCTTTGTAAAATCTCCCCCTTCATGATTCTCCTCAAATTCTCCTTTATGTTCGAGGTCAAAAGATTTTGAACAAAAATAGCAAATTAAATGATAAATGATATTTGGATTACACACACACACACAAAACAAACAAACAAACAAAAAACACACACAAAAAAGCAGAACCAATGGTGAATGACTTACTGTAGCTCTAAAAACTTTTCTGGTGGACTTTTAGCACTTACTTTGTCCGCACCAGGGTATGTTACCTGCTGTGTTATGACTTTATTAGAGATTGTCATTTACATGATGCAGAGTCAGAATGCAGCTGTTTTGCTCCACATTTAACAGTTTAACTGTCATGGCTCTAGCTTATTCTCCCTAAGAATGTAACAGTGAGTACGTTCAATGATTAGCTAAGAAATCTCTATTAGCATGCATTAGGATCATTAGCACAGCACAACAAGTTTAACTAATAAAGTTGAAAACAACTAATAAATCTACATGTTTTTATTGTCAATTAAAATCTGCATACGTACTATGACATTCATTAAAAATTAAGCAGATGGATACAATCAGAGATAATCATGCATGCCACTTATTACCAGGAATATGATGCATAGTTAATTCATAGGAACTGAAAGCCTAATTACTTCTATCACTGTAATTGATGGGCTTTATATGTACTGCTTCATCATATAAATTAATGTGAAACAAAATTTCCTCTAATTTATTGGCACTTCTGAAATAAAAGATTACTAGTTAAATATGCAGAAATCTGCAAGTGTATATTATGGGAATTTTCAGTATTCATTTATGTAGTCTTTCATAAACTTTCATTCAGTTTAGATATTTCAGTATTTGGTAATTAATCCATTACCCAATTAGCTAATATGTTATTGGCAATGTAACAAAACTGACTTTTCATTGGTAAATATGTTCTCTGACCACAGGTTTTGTATTTAAGATATGGAGTGACTTATGGTATTAAATCAACATTCAGTAACCTAAATACTTTAAAAAAACACACAGTAAAGGATATATGAATATTTAAATACTAATTTCCACGCTTCTGTGATGTTATTGTCCAGTAAATTTCTTTCTTTACTCCCTGTCAAGTACACTGAAGATAAGAATAGTATCTTCCTTGCTATCATACTTATTTTCTCAGATTGCTGTAAATTCAGCATTGTGCAATCTGATGCTAGCAGGAGTGGTAAAATTCTTCCCTCTTTGTACTGTGGGAATGGAATACAATTCAGGCTAGCTTGCTTTTTTATTTTATTCTCAGATCACTGTTATGGATTTTTTTTTTAATATGTATTTTTTTGTACTTATCTGAAGCTAAATATTAGCTCTGTTGGAACGAATGAACAATTTGCTAGGGATACCACTTTCTTTCCTGATAACTATGTCATGCAAAAGGTATTGGCACTGTGCAGTATGTTGGGGAATATGTGAACACTTCTACTTGTTTTGTTATACATAAATAAATAAAAAATAGTGTTGTTTAAGCTGTTAGACAAGACTGATTAGGCTTCTCTGCTGAATAACTTGGAAATTTTTTCTCTTGTCCTTTTTTTTTTTCTGTTATCTCTGGCCTCCAAAGTAATCATTCAGAAAATGAGTATATATTTATTCAGATTTTAGAGTACTCTTGGAGGATCTATGCTCTACAGATAGCAAAGCTGTTAGTTGGAAATAAAATACCTCAGTGAGATGAAAATCAAAAAGTTGGTTTTGTACATGCAGAGTTTGGAAGGCAAAATTGTTTCCCCTATTCAAGCTAGTCCATAAGACATTCAGGATGGACTGAATAAAGGCACGTGGTTTAGGATTATTTTTGTTGTTGTAATGCATATTTTTACCCAAAGATTTGCTTTTGTTGAGATGGAGTTTCTTCCCCTTATCTTTCTATTTGTACAATCTAATCTGTTTGTTGTTTTTGCTTATTACTTGATACATTGTTATTATGTATTGAGGAAACACAGAATTCACAGCAATTTTACAGTCATATCTATTCTTCAGAAAGCAAGCTTTTAACTACAATTTACCTATTTGTTTAATAACAAATATAGTTGGGTCATCTTGTTTTAAACAAATAAAAGGCCCTTATAATCTGTGGAGGTTTTTTCAAAGACACATCCCATCCATTTTGCAGGTGATTGATCAGTCCCTGTAGCTGTACATTACAAGACTAAGATGCAGTCTGATAATGAATGTTTTATGTTATGAACGTTTTCTTGAGTCTTTAAAGCAAAGGAATCAGTTTAGAATAGTGTCTACAGGAAAACAAATGATTGACTCTTTCTGTAGCTTATGTTGCTTTTCTTCTCCCGGGGGCTGCAGAGGAGATAGAGTTGGGACAGAAAGTCCTTTCCAGATACTTTGAGGACAAAACTTAGTATTAAAGTTGAAGAAATGGTATCCATTGGCTTATTTTATTGTTATTGTTTGGTTTGGTTTGATTTTTAAGATTATCAATTTTTTTTAGTCTGTACTGCCACAATACTTTGTTAAACAAGAAGGCAGTAGTGCAATCTCACCCTGTTTTTATTTATGTTGTCAAAATTAGTTGTGTTCATGCATCTGTATAAGCCCCCAAATTTGTCTCTGTGTGAGATATGTGCTAATTCAATTTATAGTTTCACAGATAATTGAAGAAAAAAAAAAAGACAAAAAGGAACAGAGGCATTTTCTCTTCATGTGGTTGGTGATTGCCCAGCTCTCCAATCTGTCCAGATCTCTCTGCAAGGCCTTTCCACCCTCAACAGAGTTAACAACTCCTCCCAGTTTGGTGTTGGCAGATTTGCTCAAAACACCTTCTAGTCCTATATCCAAATCATTTATAAAAACTTTGAAGAGGACTGGCCCTAAAATGGAGCCTTGAGGGACCCCACTGGTGACCATCTGCCAGCCAGATGTGGCCTCATTTACCACAACCCTTTGAGCCCTGCCCGTCAACCAACTGCTCACCCATCGTATGATGTTTTTGTTAAGTTGTATGCTGGACATTTTGTCCAGTAGGACCCTATGGGAAACCATATCAAAAGCTTTGCCGAAGTCCAAAAAGATCACATCAGCTGGTTTCCCTTGATAAACTAGATGGGTGATCTTATCATAAAAGGAAATCAAATTTGTTAGGCAGGACCTACCCCTCATGAACCCATGTTGGCTGAGACCAATGACTGCATTGTTCTCCTGTACTGAGTCTGGCTGGGATGTTAACTTTCCCTGCAGCAGCCCATACAGTGCTGTGCTCTGCACTTGTAGATAGAACAGCAGTGGTATCACACCAGTGTTTTGTCTGCTGCTGAGCAGTGCTGGCACAGCATCAGGACACTCTCTAACCCTCCTAGGGGGTGGGTAAAACAGTGAGAAAAGAAACATCACCAGGGCAGCTGACCTAAACCAACCAAAGGGATATTCCATGCCATATGAGGTCACACTCAGCAATAAAAGGTGAGTGTGAAACAGGAAGAAGAGGGGATGGGTGGGCTGTCGTTGCGAAAATGTCGGTCCTCCTCCCAAACACCGGCTACGTGTGTTGAGGCCCTACGTGTGTTGATGCTTCAAGCATCGCTCATTTGTGGGAAGCAGAAATTTATTTCCTCTCCACTTCCACATAGCCTTCATTTTTTTTTTTCCCTTTCCCCCTCCCTTTTTCCCCTTCCTTTTTTTTTCCTTTAGTTAAATGTTTAGTTAATAATAATCTTTCCCTAATAATTATTATTTTTTCCCTTTAATTAAATTATCCTTATCACAACCCATGAGTTGTTCTTTACTTTACTTCTTCCCCTCCTCATCTAAGGAGGGGGAGTGAGAGAGCGGTTGTGGTGTTTAGGTGCCTAGCAAGGTAAAACCACCACACCCCCAGGTGTGCTTCAATAACTTCAAGGATCATCTTCTCCATAATTTTACCAGGCAATGACATGAGACTGACAGGCCTGTAATTGCTAGGGTCTTCTTTCTTACCCTTCTTGAAAATTGGTGCAACATTTGCCAGCTTCCAGTCTACTGGGACCTCTCCAGATTCCCAAGATTGTTGAAAAATAATTGAGAGTTCCTGCAATGACGTCAGCCAGCTCTTTAAACACCCTAGAGCTGGCTGACGTCATCACGGGACCTCTCTCAATATCAAAGGAAGTCTACAACTTCCTTGTGAGGGGGAGTGGAGAGGCAGGTGACCTGTTCTCCATAATCATCAGTAATAGGACCCGTGGGAACAGTGTTAAGCTGAAGCAGGGGAAGTTTAGGCTGGACATCGGGAAGAGGTTCCTCACTGAGAGGGTGGTTGCACACTGGAACTCAAATATCAAAGGACAGGGAAGGCCTTCAGGCTGTAATATTTGACTATTCCTTTTTCTATCAAATTCATTTTAAAAAATGTAGATGTGATGAGATTTGAGTGGGAAAGATAGGTGCTTGCAGTAATAGCAATGTAGAACTTGGATTTATTTGCTGGGTTTGCTATTGACTCCATCTCTAACCATGAGCAGATCATTTAATTCCTGTGTCCCAGTTTCTCTTTTTTTTTGTGTACATTTCCATACTACAGAAACACAATTATTTTTTCTACTACTTTTGTTTTGTTTCACTTTGTAGCTTACAAGTTCCTTTGGGGAGGGATTGCTTATGATATGACTATGTTTTATAGAACTATATATTGTTTAATGTGGCTTTGGAGTTCCTGGAGACTCTTCTGTTACCAACAAATAACAACTTTCAATAGTCTATGAAATATATTTAATAAAAGTCTAAATTTCTCCAAAGAACTAAATTTCACTACAAATAGATTTACTCCAATGTTTCTTCAAAAAGAACACTATAATAACCTATTACATTAGATATTTAAGTATGAATTGTTTTTTCTAGCTCTTTGCTCAGCAAAGAACAAAAATGTAACTTCTTTGGCTTCTCTTCTCTTGATTCAGGATAGATAAACTATATTGATAATTCATACTGACAACCAGCTTGTACTGGTTTGTCTATCACCAATTGCGCAGTTATTAACCACTGTAACTACATTGGTAACATTAATATCAGGATCCTTCTGTTTTGTTTCTAGAATGTCTTTACTAGATGTTGCAACTTTAAAAATGTGTTTATTTTATCTAATAGTTCTAAATCTGTGAATACTTTAGCTGGATAGCAGAACATCTGTTGAAATTGTTACAGCAGTCCTTCACAATGCTTGAATGCTTCAGTCAGCTAGCCTCCAGCTTCCTCTGTTGGCACTACATTCAGTTTGCTGTTATCAATGGAAATTAAGGTTATTTATGAATTGGGCCTCTTGGTGTAATGAGTTTGAGCACTTCTTACCAAATCCATGATGACCAAAGAACATTAGACTTTCTCTGTATCTCAAACTAATTCAGGACAGTGAAATACTCGAAAAACTTTTGTTATCTTTTTAAATAGTTTATAATGAGCAAATTTCTTAAAGTACTATGTGTTTTTGTGAAAATTCTTTTAAATGGTATTTTGTAATCTTGCAGCCTCAGTCAGAGATTTGACAGATAAAGATGCTAACGATGGTAAACTCTATAAATATGGCTATGTCCAAGATGGTAACAACATCATGTTGATAAATATGCATTTTAGCATTGAAAGTGAAGTATTTCTCAGGAGCCAAAACAAAAGCAAGAAGTCTATGCTACTATGACTGAAAATACGAGAGAAAAAAAAGGAAAAAAAAAAGTAGCTACTTTGAGGAAGAGAAGGTGTCCACATTTGTTTGGTTCTTCACTGCCCTCATTACAGGTCTGGAACAATACTTCCTTGCCCTACGTTCCAGCCTTGCTGGATTCAGAAGTTAAGAATCACACTGTGAAGACCTATTTCACCAGGAGCTCTATTTCCCCATTATAGTAATATCTCCAGCTAATGGTTATTTTTTATAAAAATGTCAACCTATTATTACTTTATGGCAGAATGCTGCATCTTCTCTTTTGCTGTCAAATCCTTTCTCAAGCCCTCTGGCTGCTCCATGGGATAGGATTTATTTAAACTTCATAGACCATCATTTAATACAGCAGAGTACCAAATATTTCTTCCTGTTTTCATGGCTCTCTTTTAACAGTTTCTTCTCTCAGAGCTCTGTTTGGGACTTAGTTGATGAGACACACAAATCTCATGCAGTATGCAGTTGTGTGGCAAAGACTTTGGTCTTTGGGCCTGTGGATCTTCAAAGTATTACCTGGATAAGATAAATTTATTTGTTTTTACTTAATGTCACTCTTCCTTGACAAGAATACTAAACAGACTAAATTGCTATGAGTTTATGTACAAAACCAGTGAGTATATGCTTATTTCTGTCTATTAATTATAAGACAGTACCTTTAAAGTTGAGACCGAAGATTAAGAAGATTCCTGAGAGTCCTTCCCATCTTTCCACAGTGCTCCCATTCGCACCACACAATATATTTTTCTTCTTTATAGTCATTCTGGATTATTTATCTATATAACTAGTATTTTTCCTGATACTTCTTTTGGAAAATATTGCTTACAATTAATAGTAGGCTTCAAACTGTAACTTAGAGGATTTTATTTTCTCTTAATTGTCCTTGATAATTGCATGTGTGTGGATCAGTATCTGGTCTAACCATGCCTGTAGATGTTTAAAAGAAGTATAAAGACAGTAATATTGAATAGGAATAATTTAACTGTGGATATAATTTCTAAAATGTTTATAGGGTGATGCTTGTTCATGGCTTTGCATATTTTCATATACATTCTTTAAACAGTTGTTCATTGGCAAATGTTTTAACGCATGGTGATTGTGAAAAAGTGCATAAATCTTGATCAAAACAAGACCTAAAGACCAATGAAGGAGGGGTAGAGTCAAAAATAGATTTTTCACCTTGAAGGAATGATAGAACAAGATTGAGATTGTATTAAAAAGCAGTACATGCACTTTGCTGATTACCAGAAATGGCGTGGCTTTATCACATGCAAATGCAGGAGATTTTGCTTGATAAAGGTTTGCCACGTGACCTGATTAGAATGCAGGAAAACCCAGCAGCAACGGAGGTGCCATCAGCATGAATTGCAGCTGGAATGGAAAATCAGCCTAGTGTTAAAGAGGGCATAATACAAGGTTGTTCGTCTCTACTGTGTAGCTTTCTGCTGTAGGTTGGTCACAGAGCAGTGCAAAACTGCAGCACATACTACACACAGAGTGAGTCATGAGATGAGTTTTACACTGAGGGCAAACTTTACAGTTCATCACTGTATCGGTTCTCCATAGTATTGGTATTTCCAATCTGTCAGTTGAGGGCTGATGAAAACAGGCTCCAATATATGGACCAACCATACAGAAGAGAAAGATAAAGTTGTCATTTGGGATTA
Source organism: Anas platyrhynchos (assembly GCF_047663525.1). Classification (NCBI taxonomy): domain Eukaryota; kingdom Metazoa; phylum Chordata; class Aves; order Anseriformes; family Anatidae; genus Anas; species Anas platyrhynchos. The sequence goes on along the minus strand of NC_092594.1, from coordinate 12,227,816 downwards.
AAGTTTTTTTCAATGAAAGCATTAAAAAAATGAGATCCCTGCTGAAATGAGGTATTTATAATTAATATGCAAATTGGACTTTGTCCTAAGTTTCCCTTCCATTCTTCATAATACCTAAAAACCAGAAAGTCCACAGTAACCTTATCCCAACTGGGAAGAGCCATGAGGCTAGATCAAACATTTTAAGCTATGCCAAGAAACAATAATGTTGCCTTACTCCTGTCACATGAAGGGGTGTAGCCGATAAACTGTTATGGGCCTGGTTGGATTCAGGGTACTGAACTATCACAATCACAGATTCACCAATAACACATTAACCATTAGGGGTCTGGTTGGATTCACCAATAATGCATTAACACAACTAAAAAAAAAAAAAAATTGATTCACTTCAAAAACACAATATTGGTCTAACCTAAAACATGACTGTTGATGTATTTTCGTTAAAGAAAACACTGAAAATCCAGCAAAGAGTTTCCAGAAATTGCAGCTGGAATAGTGATATGCAATTTGCAAATAAGAACCTCAAATAAGTCAAAACGTTTTTATTTTACATCTCTGAAATGATGATATGCTCAGCAGAAAGGAGAACAGAATTTGCCCCACTGAATAATATTTGAGTTAGAAGGCTTCAGAAAATGTTAGAGCATTGATTCAGATCAGGTAATGGAGACAATATTTAATGTGTGTCATATCTTAATTCTTTTTCCTTAGTGTTTCTTCTGCATAGTTTGTAATGTGAAATTTAAAATGCAAACAAAGGTAGTTAACAGAGGAGCAGACCTCCTAAAGGCCTGCCAGTGTCTATAAAGAGCAGGCATGCCCATTTTATGGGAGTCATGATTCGTTTTATAAAAAAGTGTAACCTGAAAATCAGAAAAATGCCTCAAAACTGTATTAACATTGAATTTTGTTCCCCTTGCTTGGAGGGCTCACATGGACTTTGATGGTCACGCACCTGCTTGAATGCAGGTGAGTGAATGACAGTGTGAAGATGGCTATTTTCTAAAGAGGATAACAAAAAGTGCAGGAAGAAGTCCATAATAAAAATAAAATAAAGGGAAATAGCACTAACATGACTACTGAGAAGTGCCAAGCGTTTATAAAATTCACTCACAGTTCTTGATATTCAAAGAAAACACAAGTATGCTGTATTTTGATAACCTTTTGTCTTTTTAATCTGATAGTTACTTAAAAAATATATATTAAAAAAACAACACCAAAAACAAACAAAAAATGCTCTGAATTCAAGTGCAAGATCGACTTGTTAGGGTAAAAAATAGCATTTCAGCAAATGTTGATATTGCTTCATGTCAGTGAGTTTTATCCCAAGACCTGTTAATAGCCCCTAATCATCCTGTTACTTCTCATCACAAATTAACATAAAGCTTGAATTTACAGGAAATGTTTCTGCAACAAATCAGCAGGAAGCCTTAGCAAGCCTACCTTAGAGTTCCAGGCTTACAGAGAGTAAAGCACTGAGCAGTGTACTCGTGTTCAAAATGTGTTCTTTGGCAATTAATTGGAAAGCACTTTCAACATCCAGTAATGAAAAAAATCGCACCTTAATAGCTCCTTTCATACTTTGAAGCCACGATAAATGCTGACTTCTTGTTCTTTTAACAAGGAAAAATATTATTTTATTTTGCCCAGTGGAAGAGAGGATTTTTACCATGTCTTGGGAATTATAACCATACAAACTATTGCTCTGTGACTTTGTATGAATTCTACAGATGTTAAAAAAACATATCATGCTTTGTCATTGGGTATCGTGTATAGATGCATCAGTGTAACTGAGACCAGATTGAAGCCATGATGGTCTATTTGAATTCAGCAAAACAAAAACACAAATCTACATGTAAAGAGCCTCAGAAATGTTTTTGATTCCTTTAACATGTATCAATCTCTTCATTATTAATGATGAGTATAGAAAAACAGGAGAGATTATTTTCTTTGTGCTGCCCACTTTTCTCCGTTTAACCTCACATTAATGAAATTTTAGATTATTAATCAATCTTGAAGTAATCCAGATAGACTAATATTCAAAAATGTTGCTCACGGAAATTCTTATAAAAATCAAAGGGACCCACTATATCTATGCTGAGCATCTCTATAACCTTTGCAAATCTGAGGTTAAGGCTCAGGGGATTATCTCACTGTTTTGGCCAACCAATGTTCTAGTATTGGGAAGCTAATGCATAATCTGCACCCTCAGATAGCTACAGGCATATTTTGAATGCATTGGCAGACTGCATTGGAAATATCCTTTGAATATATTGTGGGATCTGGTTTTTAACCTGTTTATATTGGTGAATGTTACAGTGGCAACAGTGTCACCCTTTTATTATTTGGAACAATCAAATCTTTTGTAGTGGTATCTCTCTGCTACATAAAATTTCAAAAAAATATACATTCATTTTGACTTAAAATTAAATTTATCTAGTTTTATGTCTTATTGCCTAACATTTAGGTGTTTATCCTATTGATACTACTTATCCTGTTGATGCAAAAGAAGAGTAAATAAAATAGATTATTTTGTTGTTGTTGTTGTTGTTGTGCTGGTTTCTGCCTTACCAAGCAGCCTGCCTTTTGCATGAAAATGGCTACAGTTTCCTTAGCAATATTCTTAGGAAAGCTCTTTCCCTTAGGAATAAGAGAGCATTTAAATACATTTTAAGCTAACTCCCATTTTGCTGATTGGAAATTTATCCAAGGTAAATGAGGGGGAGTATTTGGCTTACAGAGGAGAAGAGAAAAAGGGACCATGTAGTCAGAAAAACTGTTTTATAAGGTTTCCTTTCTTCTAGGAATATTGTATTTGTATATGACTTTGCTTTCCAAGGTCTCTGAGCGTTATCTGAGGGAGGACCAGTGACTCCTTTGCCAGGGAGTAGAGGTCTCTCCCCCATCCCACTGGGACACATGCTGAGATGCCCACCTTAGGTTGCTCCTACTCCCCATCTGGCTTCATAGGGTTGAAGGTACTTTGTTAAGGCAAGACAGAGCCTACTTCTTCCCACTTGTCCAAAACAGAAACAGCAGAGAAATTGTAGCTCAGTCCATACAATTGGTGGCCTGCTCAGAGGGAAGAATATCAGTGCAGTAGTTTAAAGCAGATTATAAAGTAACAATATGTTTTGAAATGAGGAAGGGACTATGTAGCTGATTTCTTGCATTTCCTTCCCATGTGAACTTTAGTGGGCAAAATGTACTTTAATTTTAGGTATGACGTGTAACCTTAATACAGAATCTGAGTTCTGTGAAGTATTCCTGGCAAGTACTGCACCATATCGGCTTCACACATAACACACTTTGTTGCAGTGTTCACAAAATAGATACGGATCTTGCATAGGATAATCTATCTGTTTAAGTCTCTAACTTAATTAGCTATGGATAATTAAGCTATAGATTATTGGTGCGCATAATTTAAATGCTTATTGTTTCCTATTGTTTAGAGATCAAACACCAACGTGTGTGGCTCACACTGTGTTAATTTGACTATGAGAAAAGTATAGGTTGTACTGTGTTGCTGTACTTCTCACCTAAAATTCATAGTCCTTCTTCCTTTGAAGCATGAAAAGAATTTAATGTGATAGTCATTTTGGGCTTTGGAAAAGAAATTAATCTCTAAAATCATGCATTAAACATGAGTGACTGTGCTGTTCCTTCTTAAAATCCAAGCACATGTATCTCCTCTGTACTAATTGCACATTAGCTATACGTAAATATTAGTACCAAAGAGTTTGGCATATAACTATTTCTCTGCAATAAAAATAGAGGGGTCTACTTTTTATTATCTGTCATTTATGAAGAATGCAAAATCCATCTGTCAGTAAAATAAAATCCCAGAACATAAAAATAAATAAGAAATATTTAACCCACTAGTAATTCAGCAGTGAATTGCATTGACTTCGGACTGGACCTGACAAGAAAAAATGTGAAATACTGAAATAGAAGAATCTGTAATAATTATTACTGTGATAGATAATAATCTGTTTCCAAGTCTCACAGATAGTGGATCATATTTGATTTTTTTTTTTTTTAATTGTAGATAGTACTGCTCATATGCTAATACTATTTTTTTATTTTTATTTTTTAGTATTTTAATACAGATTCAGCCCATGACAATGTGCAGGAAATATTGAATATCAAAATATTGAGTAGAAGAAAAAAACTACTACAGTTTTTAGAGAGGCAGAAAAAAATAAAATTTAGCTTTGTTTTGATTTATACCATTAGATTAGACAGCCAATTGTTTTTTTTGTTCTGTTTCTTCCTTTAGACAATTATAGATATATATCTTTTGAATTACAATTATATGATTCTAATAATTGGAAGCATACATTTGGCATGGGCAATAAAAATATTGAGAAAAAGAAGAAAACAAAAGTAACTTTACAAGATGCAGATGAGAGATGTTCTCTAAATTGCATAAGTTGGATTTTTTTCCCTTCTTCTAACAGTCTTGGGAAAATAAATAAATAAGGTAAAGTAGAGAAAAATTAAAGTAATTTAGCAAAGTAATTATCAGTTGAATCATGTTTTGGCAAATGTTCAAACATATTTCCTGATTTTTAGTTGGATCTCATTTTTCTGCCACTTAAGTCAAAATGAATGTTTCAGTTTTCTTAAATGGAAACAAGATAAAGCCAGGAATTTTAGGCCTATTAAATACTTTCAGAAAAAAGCATTGAGGATGAGGCATCAGGTGCCATCTCTGTTATTCAGCACAAAGACGTAATGCCATTTAAAGAGTCAGAAACCAGAACCATTTAAAAGTACGTAGTTAGTATAACCACCATTGAAGACATGCAATCAAGTACTCCAAAGCTGGAAATGCCAAAACCAAAGAGGCAACCTTAAAATTTCCCCATTTTCTACCTGCTCCATGTACCCATGTATTGATAGTGTCTCTCTTTACATGATTGCTTGTAGTTTCCCCCAACCTGATGTATTCACAGAATCACAGAACTGTAGGAGTTGGAAGGGACCTTGAAAGATCATCGGGTCCAACTGCCCTGCCAAAGCAGGTTCCTCAGAGCAGGCTGCCCAGGCCTTGAACATCTCCAGAGAAGGAGACTCCACAACCTCCCTAGGCAGCCTGTTCCAGCGCTCCGTCACCCTCACCGTGAAGAAGTTCTTTTGCATGTCAGTGCGGAACTTCCTGTGCTCTGACTTGCAGCCATTGCCTCTTGTCCTGTCCCCACAAACCACTGAGAAGAGGTTGGCTACATCCTTCTGTCCCCCACCCCTCAGATATTTATATACACTGAGGAGATCTCCTCTCAAAAAGTATAAAAAATATGCTTTTCAGTGGGATCTGAGGTTGTACTGGGAGTTCTGAACTTAGAGATGCACATCAACATCATTTTATATGAAAAGATGGATTTTTTTATCCCAGGTCTTCAAAATCCTCATTCTGAAATGACATTAGATATCAATAGTTTGTTTTTTTTTTTACAATAAAACTTTTTAAAAATTCATATTATTCAACAATCTCTTTCATTAGCTATGAAATGAAGTTTTTCAAGGTTCAAAATATGATTTTTTTCAGTAGAGTTTATAAATTTGTGACCTTTAGACCTGGTGTTGTGGACCTTTATTTGAACTGGATTATCTTTGAAAATATTTGCATTTAATATTACTATATAAATAGTTGCACTATTGAAATCTGTATAACATATATTCTTGTATTACTATGACAATAGTTAATATAGTTAATATATTTTTTTCAAGAGAGACAAATAGACAGATGAGTGCCTCCAAGATAAAACGCTTTTTTTTTTAACATTATAGAAAAAATAAAAAGTTAAGTGCTTGAAGTATAAAAATAAAAAAACCTCACACCCCTGTGCACACACCCAAAAAGCTGCTGTTATATGCAAATGCATATTTTTAATTTGAAGGAAAAGAAGAAAAACAAACTGTATTTACAACAAATTCATTCATTTTTTTTTCTTCCCTCTGAAAATAGTTGGACAAAAAGAATCTATTATAAAGGGATTGTTTTGGTGTGAGTAATGTTTCAGATTTTCAGACAGCTTTATTTTATTTTATTTTATTTTATTTTATTTTATTTTATTTTATTTTATTTTATTATTTTATTTTATTTTATTTTATTATTTTATTTTATTTTATTTTATTTTATTTTATTTTATTTTATTTTATTTTATTTTATTAACTAGAACCACAGTTTAACCCTATCTCTAAGTAAATAACATTTTTTTTGTGGTTTCCAAATGGCTGCTGAGTTTCAAATAAAGTATGTTGAGCTACTGACCAGTGAACTAGAGCCTGACCTCTGTGACTAGAATCTCATTCAACAGTTCTCTTGGGGACCAAGTTCCCTCGCTTCATTATACAGATATTTATAAATAGTCTTATTGGGGGGAGGGGGGAGATTGGGAAGAGCTTATTTGCTTTAGCATTATTTGTGATGGACAGAATTTACCTGAAGTTAAAACTGTTTTGGTCTAAGGATACCATGGCCTAATCAAGGACCTTACTTTAATTTCTGTAATTTTTGATAATTTATGAAAAAGATGACTTGAATAATATGAATTTTTATATTATAACATCAGTAAAGAAGTGCACAATAAAACTCAGGTCATTTCCTATGTAGCTAAGGCAGTAATTCATGATTTATATACCAATCATATGATAAAAACATGTGTATTGACATGATTATGTATTGTAAGAGAAAGTATGTTTGATGGTCATTGCAAAAGAAAACGAACAACAATAACAAATGCTGCTTTTATTTTCATCACCTGTTTAATGACAGTAACAGTGACAGAAAATATCCAAAGACAGTGAGACAACAGATTTGCTGTAGAATTCTATCGTAGTAGAGTTAAGTGGCATTAAGATGTATTCTAGTTGGTAAGCTGATTTGATATTCCATTTCTGATCCTATGTAAGACTATTGATTTTTTTTTTTTTTTTTTTTTTTTTTTTTTTTTTTGAGGAGAGAGATACATGTCAGGAGGGTTGTAGCCCAATTCCTTCTGCAGATTCATAGCTGATTCAAAACAAAGCGTTCTAGACTGTTACTTTAAGATAAGGGGGCTTTTACGATGAAATTAGTGTGATAAACAGTAATCTTTAATAGTGTGGAATATTTAGAAAGAGATAAGGAAGGAATAATAATACGTTAGAGACAGGGCTATCATTGAATGTTTGCAATTACATTACTTACATTATTTTCTGTTGCCTACCTGTACAACCTGCTGTAGGGAACCTGCTTTGGCAGGGAGGTTGGACCTGATGATCTCTGGAGGTCTCTTCCAACCCCTACAATTCTGTGATTTAAAAAGGATCTTATTTAGTTGAAAAATTAAGAAGGTTAAAAATACTCAGAAAGATGTTTTTAATCTGCACTTAAAAAAACCTACTACTGTTAAAATTAAGATTTCAAAACTTACTACAGAAGTAGAGACAATTCTGGTGAGCCTCTGAAGAATCTTTTAATCAGTACAGCAAGTAGCCAGAGATGGAAGGTAAAGTAGAAAAAAAAAATTGCAAAGACTACAATGAAGCAAAGTGGAAACTCATTATCCACTGATTGACCTCTAGCCTGCATGTTTCTCAGAATTAGACAAGGAAATAGTGTCCGACTTTTTTAATCAACTACTAAGGTTCATGTGGTAGTTAAAATAGCCTCTTTGTTCTCATTCTGAGAAGATGTCTTAACAAAAGCGTGTTTCATTAAAGAAACTCTCTGCTCTTAAGAAGGCATTAAGAAGCCTGAATCTAGTTCTGGTCACCCATCTTCAAGTTAGAAACCAATGTTTTTAAACTGTGTTTTAGAAACTTTTATTGGAAATTAGAAGATGACTCTTAGAAGTCTGGGAGTCTAGAGCCTGGAAGGCCTGGAACAGTGGTCCAGTCAGTGTGGCAGGAGTAAGAAGCTCAGCTACAGAACAAGGGGGCTATAGGAATTGGTCACTGTCTGAAAGGGGCTATTAGTGTGCAGCCTGTGATAGCAGGAAGCTTGAGTCCTCTCCTGTGGGACATCCTCTCCTGTTTCTTTATTCTTAATTCCTAAACCATGAGATTTTACTTTTGGGTAACTTCACTGAGGCCTCATTAATACTTTTGTTAAGATTAACTCATCATAGAGCAACATACTTGTTCCAGCTTCTCTAAATCATCTCAGTGATGGCTAATATGTATTATGGTACAATGATGATTTCTGCAGAAACCAGGAGAATAACAAGAAGTACACATTTCTGCAGAAACTATGTCTGAATGCTCAGCAAGATCCTGGCCACATTTATTCAGGTGGCCCTTCATGACTGCAAACATCCAGAGATCCCATGTATGAAGCAGAACTGTTAACACCTGGATTATTTCTTCCTATAGAGATGGATTTTTTTTTTTTTTTTAATTTATTTATTTTTCCTGGTTTCATAAGTGAACCGTTTGCTTCACAACATATGGGATATTCTCCAGATTTTGTGGTATCATAACTAACAAGAAGGCAAAGTCATTTTTTCTGATGGCTAGGACAGAGCAAACTTCCAACAGTAATTTGAAACTTTTGAGAAATCTGCACAGAACTGGTAAATAACTATAATCTAGGGAGACCAGTTTATCAGTATTGAAAAAATACTACCTTTAGTATTATTTGAATCAAAATTATTCATTTTGGTTATATCTTTAGAAACCTTTCATTAATATTCATATAAGCACGGATTCATCCAGTATGCATTCTGGATTAACAAAATAAAAAGATTTAAAATCCCCAAGGGCTTTCTTTCCATAGAAGCTTTTCCTCTTTCATTCTGTTTGCCCAAGTACAATAATAATAATAATCGTGTTTTCTGTTTTCCAAACAAATAGAATCCAAAGACCTGACACATCCCTATCCAGGTCACAACATAGCATTTTGACTACAGTTTGTAAACTAACTTTAATGTTTATGTAACATTTTTGAAACTTGTATCTTTAATATCTACACCATAATGGTACACAACTATTACTTTTCTTCCCATTATAAAATCATTGTGAAAGCAAATGGAAATGTTTCTATGTTTTCCTTGCAATAATATACACATTTTTTATTTTGTTAGCAAGGTGTCCAGTACTCAGCTCAGACAGAGCATAATGCTGTAATAATTTAAAACTACATTCTACAGCTTATTCACAGTGGGTTGTTTTGATATGCTACATTAAGATTTAATTTATGTGCATGGTATATGAGAGTGTATATATGTATAGGTATATAGGCTTGTTTTTCACAGTTCATGGCTGGAAAAAAAAGATAACAAAAAGATGGTTGGAAGTAGGAAAAAATCAATATTCATGTGTACTGGGTTTTTATTCTTATCTACCTTTGCACCCAAAATTCAGTAATATAGTAATACTGAATTCTTTATACAAGCCTATGGAAATGTCCCCTTTCTCTCTTCTTTGTTTATAGGTATGTGCATACGTATCTAGGGAAAATAATATATTTATAAAAAAAAATCAAAAATTGTCAGTTTTCTTTTGACAAGCCAATGTAGTATTCATTTATTATAATGGTTACTTTTCCTTTTTTTTTTTTTTTTTGGTGTGTGTGTGTGTGTGTGTGTGTGTGTCTTTCACCTCACTTTGTTTTTTTTCCTTTAGTTGCATACTTCAGCCTTCTAGGTTGTCTCTCTGCAATCTCTCCATCCAATTAGTAAATGCCTTGCCTCCTCTGTAAAAGCAGTAATGACCAAAACAGAAAGGACAATCTTCTTTCTGTTATAGTCCAGTGGCAATATAACAATTTTATTCCTGTGTATTTGATCACAGTTGTGTATACTCTGGCCCTGATTTACAACAGTGTGTAGGCTCTTATGCCTATTCAGTGCAAAACCTGGAAATCAGCTAGTAGCTAGAAGTCTACATGTTTTGTGTCTGGCTGTGTGTAGGTGGCAGAAAGGTAAATAGTACCTGTTTGTATAGTGCTCCTCATATTTGTGTAATAGCAATACAGATAATGACAGTAACCGCAGAACATGTTGATTTATGAAATAAAATTAAATATTCTAAAAATACAACATGACAAGACATAACCTACCATCTGCGGGATTTTTCAGTTTAGCTGCTTATGTCTAAACAGTATGTAGCTGTGTTGTATTGACATCCACAGCTTGAAACCAGCTTTATTGTAGATTACAACTTTCAAAGATATGACGACAGTCAATTGATCTCATCCTGCTTGATCAATACCAGAATATTGTGCTCTGGAATAAATAACTAATGCAAATAATTCAGAGGGAAATAATTTTATTTTATTTAATTTTTTTATGTAAGAGCAACTCCGTTTGCAAATTGTTTACAAGTGTGTATTTGTACACTGATGTTTACATAGCACATGGCATAAGAGAGGGAGAAAAATCTTTCATTATAAGGAGAGCTACTACCAAAATGAATGAAATTCAGTCTTGACATTTCTGTCAGTTGGTGCAGGATTCAATTCTTTCATGACGTTTTTATCCCTTAATGACCTGCCATCATTGTTCCTGTAAGACTGACAACGAAAATGATCTCCTTTGAGAAAATGGCTTAAATATGTGTAGTCCCTATTTACACATCCCATGCATCTCTGAGGCATTTGAAATGCTTGATTTCTTGTCGTTGTCATTTTAAAGGTAGCAAACGTTCCACTGCAATATGTTGTCTCTGCCAAGAGCACCATGGCAAGGAAATATTAAGCTTTTTAAAGGATATTATGAGGTTTAATTGTGTAGTTGGCACATAGAATCTATGGTGATGGGCAAAACAAAAAGGGAGCTAGATATTAAATATAATTTTACTGATGGTATGAAACACTACTATAGAATTCCAGTAAAATTATTTGCCAATAAGCAAGGCTAATGAATAATGGAATTCAGGTAGCTAAAATTAATCTCCTAATTCTTATGATCTAGATTATTATTTCTTTATTTATTTTAATATGAGCTAAAATTCAGTTAATTTTTAGGCTGAGTTAGATGAAGACATTTCAGATTTGTCTTTCATTCAAATGCCAACTCTTTCCATTTCTTGATAAGACACTTGATTAGTATTTGATACCTATGTGGAAGCTTTATATTTTCTTACTTCACAAAAATGAACACGAGCTGTCCGCTCATGTTGTGGTTTGTGACAATTGAACTACTAATTATTTGAATTAATCAATCTTCATTTTGTTCTGAAATATAAGTCTGAGACCATTGCCTCTGACAGGATGTGAAAGTAGATGTTAGTTGGTTGTTTTGTTGGAAAAAAAAAAACATTACACTTGGTTTTATATCTATTCCATGGAAACCAGTCACTTAAATACCTTTGAAAATCTGATCCCTAGACATACAGGTATAAGAGTAGTTTGTAAAGTGGACCAGACAAATTAATACATAGCAAAATTGTGAGAGCTAGTCTGAGAGTGAACACATGACAGGGGGTATCACCCTGTCATGATATCTTAGTGACAAGGAATTTCCTGGCTGGGCTATTCTCTATATGAAAAACTGTTTTAGTGCAACTTACTGTATGTGTGTTTTTCATATGTTTACGTACTCTTCTTTTAGCACTCTTAAAGCACTAAAAATACTGCCTTAAGCAGGTCTTCGCTATACTTTTTTATGTTGAGCATTTCAGTTAGGTATACTTTATGCAGCCTTCACTGGGAAAGGGCAAAGTGAGTTATTTTAGCTTAGAGTATTCGATACATCTTGTCTGATGGTGGTTCTGACTCTGATTTAAAAGTGCAACAACATTATTTTTAATCTCACTTGTATAATATTTTAAATCATTTCCTGTCTGGAGATTAGAAATTCTTTATTATAACATTCCAGGGAATTACCCATTGGACACAGGGAACACTATTTTTGATGATCATATCCAACTTGGTTGTATGAGGATCTCACTTGTAACACATGTAATTTTGACCATCTGAAAAGTGTAATAACTTTCAGAAACAGTGTCAATAATGTCTTACAGCTATTAGTAAATGGAAATTTGTTATCTGTTGATACAAGCATTATGGATGCATATGGATGGATTAACTACATTACCTATATCAAGTGCACCACATCAGTAAGGCTGATAAGAAACCTTTAGTTTTCTAGATAAAGCCACCTCATGTTTAAAGCAATTGGACTACTATATAATTTTCTAAATTATGTATTTTAAGTGAAGATGGCTCATAATTTCTTCTTTTGTATCTCTTTTATGTTCTTTTATATTAGTTGAGATTTTATCCTTCACCGCTTTATATACAGTATCAACAGTATCAACAGTACATTGATACTGTTAATTGCTGCTTCTCTCTGTTTTTCCCTTCTTTAACAAACAGCTACTCCTATTAAAGCTAAAAGATGAATGTATTCTCTTGTTTACCTGTCACTCGGTGTATTTTCAATACATTTTGTTGCTATCTGGCTGGTTTAAGTGCAGAAATTTGTAAATAAATGTTTGTTGCTAAACACATAAACAGCAATATTTGTGATATTTGCGTGTGATTAGCTCTTGAAAAATTCATCAAATGTCCTGAGATCTGCACTGCTTTTTAAAAATTCATAAAAAGTTTTGAAGAGTGAAAATGGTTTGACAAGTAGGCAGGCCACAAAGAAACTGACACATCAAGGGAAGAAGATCAAACAGGAATATAGCAGGCATATTCATACTGTAGGCTGTAGAGCCTGGCTGCACTCCAAGGGGGTTGAAAGAACAAGTAGACATGAAATATAGAGAAAGAATAGAGACAGGAATCTCAAGGTGGAGAAATGAAAGACCATTTGACATTCAAAAATGATTTTTTAAACATCTTTGACATCCAGTCAATAAATTCACCTATTTTCCTTATTTAACTAGATGCAAAAGTTTTCTCACAATAGTAACATAGACTGTATGAAATTTTCAGGAAGATGTCTCCTATCTCAGAAGAAAATACTTGAGGGGTTTGGAAAGGTTCTCAGAATAATCTCTGTGGGCTTGATACTGGATTGTGAATCAAACAGGCTCTATGATGAATCTATCCTGATACCAATTTCCTGGGATCTGACCTTAAACCTGTGATGATGTAGGGTTACAACACTAATTGTATCATGTAAATATTGGTTTTTAAGTGATCCTGTTATTTTTCTTCAGCATTAAATGTGCTGTCACATTTATGCATTGAAAATGAATTAGCTATACATATATGAGTATCCTTAAACTTGAAATGAATGGGAAATTAGAAAGAAATTGTTTCATTATTAACTTTTATTTTTTTATTAAGCAAGCATTTAGCAATGCGTCATAAAAGAGATGCTTACATAAATGTAAAATATGTTCAACAACGTTTAACAGTGCTCAAATAAATGGTTATAACTGCATTGTTACAGGGATATTCATCCCTTTGTCACATGTTATGTGCGTAGAACAGTAAATAGTTCTTTTGCCTTTCACTCTCACCTGCCACGTATCTGTTATGCCACTGATGCCATCCATCAAGGAATTTCAAAGGACAATTGGTAAAAGAAAACATAAGACATTCATCTCAAGAGGCTTGATTCTGTTTTATTAGATTCTCCCTAGGTTTTCCCAAGCTTTGAAGCAGTGGTAGCAGCAAGGGATCAAGCAGTAAAAGCTTTTTAAAACTTCAGTCTCTGCTCCAGCTGGGTTTCAGATCAATTTTATTTTTTTTTTCCACCTGGGCCAGCAGTAGAACTGGGTAAGACGAGTATAAGATGCGCTGCAGTATCAAAAACTAGCTAAAAATTAGCTCCTCCTTTCTCCTTCCAAAGACCTTTTACTGGGGCAGCACAGCAGACAAAACATCAGTGAAATGACAAGTGTTGTCCACCTCAGTTTGGTCTGAAGAAGTTTATATGGGGATATGGAAGAATATTGAAAACCTTTTGTTCCTGGAAATTAATCCGCCCCTCCCCCCTGCATTCTTGGAGTTTCTGACACTGTAGTAACTGCAGTCCTCTGTGCCGAGCAATTCTCTCTGCATACACTAGGGTGGGAATTAACAATTTTCTCCATTTGATAGCTCCAAGTATCCTGTTATGAAATGTTTTTGAAGTTCATTTCTATAGAAGATCTAAATGAGTCAGAAAATTTATAAGATCCTCTCAAATTTGAAATGAAGCGTGGTAATTTTGTCTTCTTTCCCTGTTAAATCTCGGTGGTACTGCTGTAGAAAACAAACCAGCCTGCAGTCCCAGAAGCTATTTACTGAAGAAATGTATTCTGTGGTTCTGACAGCAACAAAACAATAAAGTGATGTATCTTGAAATACTCTAAGTAATCTGTTTTCGTGCATTGTATCTGAGTAAAAACAATTAGACTTTTTTTTTTTTTTTTTTTTTTTTTTTTTTTCCACTTCTCCAAAATGGCTGAGATTCCTTTTGGATGTGCAGGCATGGGTCTTGCCTTTACTTGTGGGTAGCTGATACACACCTTGAGATGCAACCTACTTGGTGATTTTTGTTTTGTGGTCCAGGCATGGGGAGGGCACTCTGCCATAACACAGATGTTGGTGATTCAGTCCTTGATTGAAGCAGAAAGAGAACCTGGCTGCCTTCATGCTCTGATGCCTGAATGCAATTCAGTTGCCTATGTGCTGTGATAGAGTAATGCTATGGTAAGTTGAAGTTTCATTTTCTGTACAGAATGAATTTTAATTTTCTGTAGCTTTGTAGCCTGTAGTATCAACCCATCTGGCACAGTTCCTGGCAATGCGTGCCCTGATGACCCATAGCCTGGTTGTGCACTGTGAGTGCCTTTGGTTTGAACAGAAAGGGAGAAGTTGAGACTGTTTAGTTTATTGTGTCTTCTAGTGCTTTTCATATCCTTATTTTTGGAGAAGAATGTCCTGCATGTTATCTCCCCAATTGAAACAATTCACAGCTACTCTGGGCTTTTAATCCAGGTTCTTGCAAATCATACCATCTGCTAATGGGTCCTTGGTAGCCATTTGCAAGACCTGAGTCTCGTGAGGTTAGCTGAACCCGTAGAGGCCCTTTCTTTGCAGTTAACTAGGTTGTATGCTAGCTTTTCATAAGAACCTGATAATGGGTGAAGTAAAATATTGTAGAATGCTGCAATATTTTTATCACTTGTGAATTATTTTTCTCTGAAGTGGTGGTCGTGTTGTGTAGGTTATTTCTAGCTGGAATGACATAAAGCTGTGCCATGGTGAAGTGATTTACAAGCAGTTACATTCATGTGTGTAATATACTTCTAGCCTCTGTCATATATGCTGCGTGTCATGAAATACTACTGCAGAGTGTTTAATACGCCAGTGCATAGCGGGAGATGATATCATTAATTTCACTTGTAAAGTACATAAATCATGGCTTTGAAACTGCAGTTGTACAAGTGCATATGCTACTTTATGTGCTACTTTTAAAGGGTGTCAGGTGAGCTACTGCCTGCACTGCTCAGGTTTGTTACTTCCACAGAGATGAAGTACTCAAATTTCTCAGCTTTAGTATTCAAGATGAAAATAGTACAAAGTCATTCGAGCCAAATACAATGTCAGGCTAATACAACACTAAAATCAAAATGCAGTTATGGAAGTTCATGTATGGTAGGGGTGTGTTCTTTTCTTTTCAAAAGATTTACGTTTGTTGTCACTATTACAGCCCTCCATCACTGCATTTGGAAGGCTTTCTGCTGTAGTCACTTTCTCCATCTTCTCTGTCTTGACATGCATGTTGCCGATGCATGTACTGCTTACCTTTGAAAATAGAAAACATGCTCGATATTTGGTTTCGTCTAGTCACAATGTGTAATTCTATAGTTGGCACGTATAGAGATACTCAGGAAGACCTTTGTGGGAAAAGAAAGGGCGATAATTTCACACTTGCCAGCAAGCAAGATTTTGGCTATTCTGTAATGTGTGTTCCTGCTACATCACTTTACGTTTCTTCACTGACTACCCAGTGCATAAACTTCACATAAAAATTTCTGTAACTAGAACCTTTCTTTAAGTGTTTAAGAACAAACTCTGTTCCCACTTGCATAAACTTATAATCCTTACTTCTTTTTAATTTCATTTTAACATATTTGAAATAACAGCTTCAAAAATATCAAACCCAAGTTTCTCTGGAGGAGATATTCCTTTCTTGAGCAAATAAATGAGCAAAAATCCCATAATTGTTTAATATGACATGATCCTGACACAGACCTGTGACTTCCTTTGATTGGCATATAATGACGTTTGCAGTGTGTTAAAACCTACAGTGCTGCTTTTCAGAATTATTTGCATTTAGAAAATAATTGGATTTGTTTATAAGTGTAGTTGAGGTGTTGCAGGACCCTTCGGCTATACAATTTTGTTTTGCATCCTTATATGTGGTAGTCATGATGGCATTTGTGAAATGCCACTCCCCCACAGTGAGATACTGTGCAACCAGCAGAGGTTAGAGCCACGACTTGATTTGCATTGCACCAATGCAAATTCTCAGGATAGGAAGGAGTGGCATAGTCAGTCATATTATATGTGACATAGTCAGTCATATCGATGATCTCTTTCAGTAGAGTCCTGTGTACAATCTGTGTGCATGTGCATACCAAGTATGCATGCAACTTCTGTATTGATTAAGAGGATGTTAATACTCAGTTTCTTGGGCATTTTACATACAGCTTATTATGCTTTTGTTTTTTTTTTTTAATGGCTAACGTGTTTAAAAATATTCAGTTTAAAAAAAAAAAACAGGAAAAATGGCATTAGAAGTCTTGAAAGGTAGAACTGGTCTTGCGGTATTTCAGATCTGAACATATCTATGATTTATCTTCTCATGTTTATTCTTAGTTTACGGTCAGTTCGTCCTGCTTCTCTAATGTAAGAATGCACCGATGTTTGATGCTTGTGGTACCTGATGTTGAAAATGATTTCCTTTGGCCTTATCTTGTTTAATCCTACATGTCAAAGTGACAGTATGTGAGTCAGCTACTGAATAGGGTACACCTCACTGGTTTGATTTTTATACTATCCTTACTCTTCTGTGAAATCTGATTAGTCTGTTGTGAGGAAAAAAGTCCTTGATGAGAGTGTAAAACTATTGCAAGAAAGATGTTTATATTATTCATTATAAATCAAATATGGTTCCTTGTTGATATAAATTACCTGTGTTTGTTTTTTTTTCTAGTGCAGATTCTTTTGAAAGGTTAATTTCTCTGACTGAATCAAGTGGATGTATTGTAGGCCATTGTTTCTGAAGTGACCTTATTTTTCCTGGCTTCTTTTTTCCTCAAATTAGTTTTTGACAAGATGTTATCACTGCTCTTGTTTAAGTTTGAGTTTTTAACTATCTTGTTTTGATTTTTTTCTTCTTCCAGATAAAACTCTTGTTTTTCGTGACCTTTCCTGTTTCATCCAGTGTGTTTGCTTTCCAATTTCCACTCTTTTCATGTGGAAGTATCTGTTTTCCACTGCTGTTGCTTCAATCCAGTGTCACTGATTACAGAAGTTCTTCCGTCTGCCAATATTCACCATACCTATTATATCCTTCTGGCTGAGTATGACTGTCACCTCTTAAATTTTTTCTAGTGCTGATGACTTTGTCATTGTAATGATGCTGCTTGAGTTACTGTTACCTTTTACTCAAACTTCAAACACTATTTGAAATCTGTCTCCCTTTTTTGACCTCAGGAAATTAATATCTTTTGGGGAAGTAGTATCTTCTTACAGGAGAGGCAATCAAAATTAATCTTTAACCTGAAATCAGTGCAGTAAAGACTTTTCAGGTTTAGATTTTTGAAGTTTGATTTTATTAAGTTAATGTTACTACATTATGCTAAAAATCTACACTATTGTAGAAAGAGTCAATCTAGGACTGCCTCATGTCTAATCTGTATAGAATATAAAAGTATAAAACTTGGCTCATAATGCTTTACTAATTTTACATTGTTACATCAGATAATCACTAAACAAGATTGTTGTAACTGAGGGAATGATCATTCTCATTCTTTATTGTATTTTCACTAGTATTGATATAGAGTATGAGATTCATAATAGATATTCTGCTACTAGATATTCTGCGCTGGGATTTCTCAATGAAATCGTAGGCCAGTTGATTTCTTTATTTTAAAATGTGAAGTGTAACTGATGTGCAGGAAATAATGTATTGTGCCTTAAAAGGGAGGAAGAGAAGGGAATATTGTTGACTTGCTCTTGTGATGTCACTTTCTCAACTGTTTTACAGGTAAGGGATACTGTTAGAAAGGTGGTCATAAAATATTTCTAAAAGGAAGAGCTAGAATTGCTTAGCTTTTGAAACAGTCTTTATTAACAGAAAATGGAAAAGCAAATAAAACTTTTCCATGTTGGAAACAGTAATACCTTTTTTTCCTCACAACTTCCCTTCAGCAATGCCCCATGTGTCCCATATATAACACAGATTTATTTATTTATTTATTTATTTTTTGATCAGCTTTTCATAATTTATTTTACAGTGGACAATCCGCATATCAGATTGTCATCCATAAGAAAAAGTGAGGTGACATCATGGTCAGAAATTGGGTGCATTTCAATTGAAAGTATCATTGCCACCAAGACAATATGAGTTTTTGAAGTCTATCCAAACTTTTTTTGTATTAAAATATTATTAATTAAAATATTATAAAATATATTAAAATATTTTTTTTTTTTTTTTTTTTTTTTTTTAAAGCTGAGGGCTACTTTGGAAATTGAAGAAATACTTTTCACTGTCAATTTTTATTGTTTTTTAAAATGCACTAGAGGTGGTTATTCTCCTCTCAGGGCATATTGAATAAGAATTAGTGCTAAATAACACAAAATAAAATGTTTGGAACCAGGCCAAATATATATATATAATATAGACATTATTATATTATTTAATTATATTAGATTTTATATATATATATATATAAAATAAATATATATATTTGGCCTGGTTCCAAACATTTTATTTTTATATACATGCGCGTGCACACACACACACACACACACACAATTTATCTTAAGCCTTCTACTTTGTGAGTTTGACTGTTGTCTTCTGTGTGGAGTAAATCATTGTCATTAGAGGGTCTGTTCCATACTATTGCAGAATGATGTTAATGGATAGAGCTCTTCCCCTCCACCCCAGAGCAACTACTGTAGCCTTTCAAATCTGTAGCCAAAAAAGAGAAATACCATATTGTATACTGCAAGATCTTGCTATATTTATGAAAGTGTATTCTTGTAACTTTAAAGTTATCTTTCAATGTCCATGGAATACTATTTTATATTTTCTTATTCCTTTTAAATTCTACGGTACATCTTCAAAGACTCCTGTTAAAAGAGATGACGTTTATATTATTTGTGGTTAGGCAATGCCTAGTATTCAGTGAACCCAGTGACATAACTAACTTAATGCCACTGTAGAGATAATCCTCACAGGCTATGTTATTAGAGACAAATTGTGTCTGTAGTAGTGCTTTTAGAAAGAACACTTTAGTCATATGCAGTGAATAAATGACATACCCACTAACTTTAATGACCTGTTTATCTTAACCGTTGAAATGGCAATAAATAATGAGACCATCACTGGCAGAATTCTGAGTAATTTGGTAATATTTTCTTGCAGTCATGTGCGTGATGCTTTGTTGATTAGTTTCTTACACTGGCAGTATATTCATGCAAGTATATAGAGAACAATCTTAGTGTCCAGGTTTAGAAATACACCTGCATCGGTTGTTTGTTCATTCTGGTTATCAATTGTGCTCCTAGTTTATGTCCACCAAACTTGATTTGCAGTACAAAACAAGTATATGTTGACATTTAAGCCCCTCATCCTCCAAATGTGCTGTATTATCAGTGTTTTTTTATTGTAGGGGATTCTTTATTCTAGGTTAAAGATCATGTTACTCTTTCTCAGTCAATTGCGAGATAGTCAATTTTTGACAGCAAAAACGATTACCCACACTGAAGGTCAATAGTACAAAAGCATTATAGATCATGTTGCCCTGTCTTAATCAATTGAACTGTATTAGACAATTCAAGGTTGTAATACTGCTTTACCCAATCATGGGTAGGACGTAAAGAAAGTGGAATTTGGGAATTATGCTACATAACTGTGATGCAAAAACATTATTCTGCATTTTACTCAGGTGTATCAAGAACATATAAGCAGTTTGCTGCTGCATCATTTTGTAGACAGTAATTACACAAAGGTATTTGTCAGTGCCTGATAGTCCTGTCAATACGTCAGTGTATCACCACTCACTACAGTGAAATTCCTATTAATTTGCACTGACATGAATAAAAGGGAATTTGATCCAGATTTTTTGGTTAGTTAACCAGTCAGTTACTTAAATGCAATTAGCTGCCCAGCTGAATTCATTGGTGCTTGTGCAACAATAAGCATTGCTATTATTTTGTTCCTGCAAGTATTTAATGCCTAGTTGCTTGTTGCTGCTGTTGGGTGTTAATCTACAGTGGGCCCCAGTTAACTTCACACCTGCCAAGGTAAAAAAAAAATAAAAAAACACTGCTTGCAAAAACAACTTCACAAAGTTTATGAAGAAGCAGACAATTGCTTCATATAAACTGATTTAAGTCTACTAATTTTAGTGGAGCTACACCAATTTATTTGAGCTGAGAACATGACTCATTGTTTTATTTGTGTGAAATTAATATACAATCAGAATCAATGCTGCAATACCATGTCTCAGAAAATGTGAGCCATTCCCTAAAAACTTGCACATAATATTCCTTGAAATACTGTAAGAATATTGATTGCTTTTATTCTGCTCCTTAAGAACTGCATTTCAAAAGGCTCTCTAAACTTTTTAATCACAGTATATGCACAAACCTCATAGTGCTAATGCTACCTGACTTTTGTGTATAAAACTTACATGCTTTAAAGCATGTGAAAATGGGTAGAGAAGTTATGATAACTTTCTTCAGAATCCTTTGTTTCACCAGGTTTAATACAGTCTCTGTTACACTGTTTATCTCTCACAGATAAGTAATCCGCATATGTCTGCAGCAAGCTAAGCTTTTTTTCTGCTGGCATTTTGTTATAGCTTTTTTATATTCTCTGCAAAGTCAGACTTGGATTCCAATTCCAGTAATTATTGGAGTCAAGAAAGTCATAAGCTGTCTGTCAGTTTTACATGCGTGTTTGCTGAGGCTTGCTCTCAAAATGAAAAACAAATTCTTTTCCAGATATCCTACTTGATAGTCATTTGCAGAAAAGTAAAAATAGATGCCTTGTTTAGAAACTAAATAGCTTCAGCATCTGGCCTGGCTTTACAGGACAACATACGTGTGAAGAATCCTTAGGAAATAGAATAACTCAAGTAGATGCAAATTTTTTGAACAGGTAAACTTTAAAAATAAATAAATCAAACACAACCATCTATCTCATTATAACCACATTTATATACTTATTTTTTATTTTTAGAATCATTGTTATTCTAACCTTAAACAATGGTTTGTGCTCTCACCTCTTATCTGGTTTGCTGTTGCCCAACGCTTAATTGCATTTCTTTGATGTCAAGTGTTGTCTCCCCATTTATCCATTAAATCAATCCCATGGTGCGTTCCTTTGTTAATAGCTGTAGTAGATTTGTTGCTAATAGATGAGGTATTATCTATATTATTTTCATAATTCCTCTGAAACAGAAATGTTTAAGGAAAGTAAAACCGATGCCAGCTTTGGCCTTCAGTGGGTGAGCTGCAGTGTTTGAAGCATGTAAAGTGATGTGATGGGCCAAGCTGCCAGTTACTCTGATCTTTGCTAGATACTATGTGGCTGGGTTTCAGCATCCATCTGAAGAATCAGACATCTCTTCTCACCCTCCTCCCCACCTACTTTTTATGGAAGTGGTGGGGAATGTTTGTTGACATAATGAGTTTCATACAGAGGGCATGCATCTTAAAACATCTTGAATTATATGAAAAATGTGTTAAAGGGGAATCATTACTCAGAAATAAGCAACATTCTAAGATTTAAGTAGTGTAATTGTGAGGAAACTGAAATTTTTTGGTTTGAGATTACTTCAATATGGACTGGAGGTGGAATGATAAATGTGAACTCAATTATATTTTGGGGTGGATGAAGAAGGGGGGAATCATGTTATCTTGAAACTAAGTAACTTACATTATAAACAGATATTAGTTCTTCAGTTGTGATTTTTCTCTCTTTCCTCCTATGTGTGAAGACCTTCCATTCCATTGTGTGAAGACCCTCAATCTACCTAAAAAAATCTTACCAAAGATTAGACCTATAATCCTTGCAATCTTGCACATCATTTCTGGATAATATTCAGTCATGGTTCCTTGATGTTGCTGTGTGGGTTGTACTTGTTTCTCAGTACTGTAAAAGATTCAAATGCACTTCTTGGCCATCAGTGAAACTGGTAGCCCAAATAGCAATGAGTGGTTTTGGTTACTTGGATTATTCATATCTTCCATTTATTGTGTCGATGTAAACATGAAAGCTTTTGAGCCTAACACACTTGCAGTAAAAGGGCATTATTTTTTTATTTTTTTATTTTTAGGTATTAAAGTGTAATCATGCAGGCAAATGCAAAGTATGCTGGCGTGTACATAAGGAACCCATTTACTGAGTCACTGTCATTTTAACAGTAGGGAGCTTGACTCCCTGAGGTGTCTCTAAAGCATTTCAGGCTCACTGAGTCAGGACTAAATAATACCCAGCTGGGTAAGAACAAACACCTGTCAGATAATCCAGCTAATAGCTGGTTTAGTTATCAGTGCTCTTCTCTACCTGCCTCCTCTTCCCTCTGCTTTTCTGAATGTATGATGTATTTCCCACAACATCATATTTAAAAGCTTCAATAATCCTGTAGTGGCAGCTGATGAAGACTTTTTTATGTCGATTCTTTTTTTGCCTTGGCTTCAGGAAGGTGGTGAAAGTTTGCATGATGAAATCATGGTTAGAATGGCTCTTTTCATGTACAGATGTATTTCAGACAGTATTTCTACTGTTTGGGGAAGTGTAATTCCAACAGTCGGCTTTAGTGTAATTGCCTCAGGAATATATGTCATCTTTTTCTTAGTGAGAATACAACTGCACAAACTGAATTCTTTTGTGTGTCCATTTCATAAATACGGTTTCTCTATTTGAGTGGGCTTTTTGTCATACCTTTAGGGTCAGTAATACAAGGGCTGACAACAGTGAAAGCTGCAGAGCATTTGTAAAGCAGACTTACAAATTTTCATACAGAACTTCACAATAGATATTTTTTTTTCTGGCTCAACAACAACAAAACCAATTGTCAAAGGCCTGCTTCCATATATCTGCTTATTGTAAAGGAGGATGGGCCGTATCTCAAGACTGTTAACAGCAATTACTGTTCCTTATTGTTAACATTGATAGAGAGTTTTAAAATGATCATGTAGCTATGTTACTGCAAAAATTCTTTTATTACATGATTATATACTCCAAATCAGATTTCTTCTTCCTGAAAGGTAATTGTGCCTTAAAAAAAAATCAAGTTAAGGAGTAGAATATAAACTTGTAGATTTGTCTATAAAGGTCTAGAATGAACATGCTTCCACATGTAATTCACTTTTCTTACAAGTATGCCACATAAATTTAGTGATCTTTTTTTTTTTTCTTTTCAATTTTGTAATTAGCCCATTCTGTTTTTTGGTTTTCTTGGAAAATTTAAATTAATAACAGGCTATACTGCTATGGAAAGTAACATTGATACTAAATTCCACATAACACATCTTGTAATACAGAATAAACCTAACTAAATGTTCAAATGACTGATGTTACAACTTAGCATGGCTCTATTTTTTAAAAAGGTGAAGAGACTGGGTGCCTTATAAACCATATTACTTTTGAAATCTTTAGATGGCTTCCTGACTTTCTTCCTCTTCTGTCAAGGGAGGCCAAATGCTAAATATCACAGAATCACAGAATTTCTAGGTTGGAAGAGACCTCAAGATCATCGAGTCCAACCTCTAACCTAACACAAATAGTCCCCACTAAACCATATCCCTAAGCTCTACAATGTATATGTATATATATATATGTATGCTCTATATGTATATGTATATATATGTATGTATGTATGATATATAACTAAATACGCCATGGCATAGCATAGAGTGGAGACTCCTAAGGCAGCAATGCTGGATCACAAGCTAGTTTTAGGTAAGTTACATGTAACATTGCCTTACTTGTGCCTTATTATTTTAAAATTTGTAAAGCCTATACTATTCAATTGGTCTTTAATTCAGTTGCTGGTAGGTAAGCCTGACATACCAGTCTGTGTAATGGTTTCCTTCTTCTGTAATTATAATTATACTTTCTAAACTCCTGTGAACTGACCAGCCCTGAAGGTAAATTAAGACCACTGTGACTAAATTAACTTGTTGTTTTGTTTAAATTGGCTCTTAACTATGTTTCTAGGTTTGTAGGTAGCCTTAATTCTGGTGTTTGCCAAGTTTTGAATTACAGTTTGCAATCTCCCTGCTGCTCTAGAGTAGTTCTGTGTAAAATGCACACTTCTCATTGTTTTTTGTATGCTACTGTGCCTGGGTGCAACAGGGTGCTGTCAGCTTTGTAAGTTTGATCTTCAGTGTTGCTATTAACACATGTAATGCTAAGCTGATTGCTCAATTAGGTGAATATTTTTAACCTGTTAAATTCAACCAGAGGGTTTGCAGCTACAAGCTATCCAGTGTAACTCTACTTGTGAAAAAGGATTAAGTGTTTTCAGTCTTTCTTATTAAAATTTTGTTATTTAAGCTGAAAATCTGTGTGTCAAGATTCAGTTTGAACCAAATCAACATATGCTTAGGCTATTTCTCTGTTCCGTAATGCTAAAATGCTGCATGCAGTTCTTAAATTTGGTGTTTGATTTACAGTAAAGTGGCTTTGAGCACACCATAGGCAAAAGCATGCAGCATTTGAAGGGAAGGAGTACCTCACTGTCATTCTGCAGAAATACTCTCTGGGAAATGAGAAAGTGGCATTAATGGGTTCCAAGAGACATGATCAAACCATACTGTTCTGCTGGCAGAAAGGAGATGGCAGTAGGAAAGATCAGACAGTGGGTGTAAGTTAAAAGGTATTACATGACATTTGACAGAGTGGAAGACATATGTTGTAGGCTCATGGTAGCAAAGAAGAGAAGAAAAAAACAGTCAAGAATCCATTGTGTGTGTATATATAATATAGTATGCTAGCAACCTATGATGATCCCATTGAAATGCTTCATGCCCTTTCTATGTAAATTGTGGGTTGTCTGTTTTGTGTGGGTGATTTTTCTTTTTTTTTTTTTTTTTTTTTTTTTCTTTCTCAGTGTCTACTAGTTTGTTGTCAGAAGTATGGATGTTCTCTTTGGCATCTTCAGTCCTCCAGACCCAACAGAGGTTTTGCTTCCTGGCCTTTTCATAAGTGGTTTCCAGGCTAATCTTGGTCTTGGCCAATGCTTCTTGATTATGCACCATTTCCTCAGAGGTATTTAGATATCTAACCTGCAGTTGGCTTCTGTTCTGTATTTTCTCCCTCAAATACATGTCAATAAGAGGTTTTTTGTTTGCTTGTTTGTTTTTTTCCTTACTGGGATCTCTATTTTTAAATCTTCCACAGAGGCTTATTCTATAATGGTAATAATGCAGAAAAAAATAAGCACAACTCTGGCAAACTGAAATTCGGTAGGTAATCTCCTGGAAAAATGGCCTATTAGCACTTTTGGAATAAAATGCTGCCTTACTGTGACAGAGCAGTAAACCTAAAATTGTAAGCTGAAACCAACTGAGTTGATAGGACCTGGGAATTTATTTCATAACTCATGGTGACAAAGTAAACCGAAGTGGGTTTTCTGGGAGCCAATATGTCATGAAGAGCTACATGCCATTATTAATAAAAGGGCCTAAAAAAGCAGCCTGCAGGAAATGATTCTGATAGAGCAACTGACTTTCATTTCCAGGATCATGGGGAGTCTAACTGGGCAGTTTGGGAAAAATCAGTCCAGTAGTGATGCCTTGTGTCTGTAGCTAATCTGCAGACACTGCAATGCTCTGGAGTTCGAATATTTTACTCTGTTGGTGGTAAAAAAGATGGCTCTTGTAGGTCTTGTAGTCTGGAATGCCTGATTACCTGTCATAGGGTCTTGTACTTTGCTCTGGGTCTGTTCCAAGTCACATTATCATGGTATCAGTATACTGGATCTACGAGCTTTAGTGTCACTGAGTTTTGAGTGGAGTGTCTTTGACCATCCCACAGACAAGGTGAATTTCTTGTGAGCAGCTAACTTGAAATAAGTTACTTTCATTCACTACACACTGACTCAGGTATCATAACTTCTTACGCAAACATACTTTTATGACTGCTGTTAAGCCAATAAAAGTGTTCACGTTGCGCAGAACAGTTTGTGTTCAGCACCTTGAACTCTGAGTGGTACAAACTGAAGATATGTCCACTTCTGGAAAGCTACTAATATGTTCAAGACACTGTGCAAAAACCCTGAGACATGAAGTTAGTCTGAGTCAAGGCTATGGGCTCAGGTATTCACCACACTTGGTGAGATGCATTTTTCAAACATTTTTTGGATATATCCTCAGCAACACAAAATAATTGACTTGCAATCTGTTGTCTTCAGGATTTAAAGATAAACGGTAAATATTAAGACACAGGAAAAGTGAGTTGGAAGATGCAACCTCTGTCTAACTTGGTATTTGACTGGTTAGCAGCACTCTACCTAAACTTAACTACCAAATAAGATTTGTGTGTTGGTTATAGGCCTCAGCTGGTTTTCAGTTGTGACCGTGCTTTTCAAATAGTCGTGTTTAGGCAGTGTCACATTTGCTATTGTGCTCGAGAAAGAGACTAAGAAAAAGATTGTGAACAGTTGCTCAACTCCCCACAGTTACCTAATACATCTGCAGGAAAACAAAACAAAAAACCAGGGAGGCTCTGAAGGTTTTTGTGTATCATGGAATTGTTTGTTTCACAAATGCTACACCAGAAGGTGGCTTGTAGTAATATGGCAATTGTGTTAAACTTTGCCTAGACAATGGTCATAAGAAATACAAGCACTTCTCTGCACATGTAATTGTTCAGTATGTAAGTACAGGCATTTACAATACTGGTGCTGCCCTATTGGTTACAGGGTTATATCATATCTTCATGTCCTCAGAGTTTTGCCACGTCATTTCTCATTGTTCTTTTGCTTCATTTTCTAGATAAGTTGGATTTCTTGTTCTGCCTCAGAGGGTTGTGGCACCTCATAATTAGTGGAAAAATTAAAATACAGAAAGTAAATCAGTGAATCCTTTCTTATTAGAAACTAGTTAAGCCCAATTTTTTCAATGAGATAAATCAGTAGTGCCCATTCTGCAGTGGAGTAGAAACCCATCCAGATGGCTCTCATTTCACCTTCCATTACTACTAACTGCGGGGTAACTATGAAATCTTCAACTTCTCCTTGTGCTTCTTGTAATCTTACATCAAAGTCTATTTCCAGCTGTGCTAAATAATGTTTTGTTTTATCCAGATATGAATAAGACTTATGCATTGCCCTTATTCTCTATTCTTTCTTGACCTATTTCAATTTTAGTCAGCAGCAGAATTATTGCCTACATGCTGATAGCTCTGTTGTCATTTTGTCAATGGCTTTTTATTATTTTTTTTAGCAAAAAGACTCCAATCTCTTGTATTAAATTTCATTTTGAAGCCTTGGAGTATTTCCATCGGCTCTTTGGGGAGATCCTTGTAAAATGTTTATCTTGCAGGCTGCCTTATTACAAAACCAAAACTCAGGTCTGAGGTTCAGGGTCTGCTTCTGTGTGGGTATGCATGCAGCTGCACATACAGTCTCCACAGCACTATTGTAGTGGTTATGTGAGCACAGAGACCAGGATGTTTTAGTTTTCAATACTGTGCAAGTCTTTCAGATTCACAAAAGATATGTAAGAGCTCAGATACCACTGGTGATCTGAAAATATGCAATGTGCCTTTGGAAAAGCTAGTTTAGTTGCTAGCAGGTGCCCTGGATACACAAGGAGAGTCCTGTTTAAAAGAAACTACAACTAAAATTTGTTAACTTGTTCCACTATTATAGACCATAAACCTTTGTAAACACACACTTTTTGTTGCAGTGTCCCTTTCAAGAGCTGAAAATAAGCAACTGTATTTTCTGGGTTTGATTTCCTGCAGATCTTTGTAATTTTGGGGCTTTTCCTTTCAAAACATTGAAAATTAGACTTCTTATACCAGAGGATTTTCATCATGTGCAGTAGAGACTGATCGTTTTTCTGATTTTTTTCATCTTTGCAATTAAAGGTGTGTGGCATTGCTGTCAGTGGTTTCTAGACAGAAGCCAAGGATTAAAAGTTCAGCAAAACTGACTCCTAGCTCTGTAGATGAGACAGAGGACAGGCTGCTACAGCTAAATATTTGGGGGTTGGGTGCAAAGGGGAGCTTTTTTCCATGTTGCTAGTAGAGGCCCATACAAACACAGCCATGTGGTAGTGCCAGGCCCCGGGAGCTGGCTGGGCTGGTGCGGGCCTGCACTAGCTGGTCCTGGTTTCCCTGTGTCCAGTGGCCTCGTGCCTGCGGGCTCCCTGGCTGTAGCTTCAGCTCGGTGACTGCCAGGGCTGGGAATGGGCTGGTGGCACTGTGTTATCAGGGCATGATGGCTGGCTGAGGCTGGGGGAGGGCTTGTGGGCACCCACTGCGCTGTGGGAAGGGCCCAGAAGTATCCAGTGGGAGGGAAGTGGGAAGCAGAGCTTGGTAAGAAACCATGAAAACATCCCCTGTGAGGCCCAGTGTGAGCAGGAAGAAGTGTTCCCTGCTGGTTCTGCCTTAGCTAATGGGGAATGGTAGAATCATTAAGGAAAAGACCTCCAAGATCATCCAACTACCCTGATACCACCAGTATCACCCACTAAACCATGTGCCTAAGCACCAAGTCCAATCTTTCTTAGAACACTCCAAGGGACAGTGACTCCACCACCTCCCTAGGCAACCTGTTCCAGTGCCAGACTACTCTTTTTGAGAAGAAATTTCTCTTAATTTCCAGTCTAAGCCTCCCCTTGTGCAACTTGAGGCCGTTGCCTCTAGCCGCATTGCTAGTTAGCTGTGAGACGAGGCTGACCCCCAGCTCCACACAACTTCTTTTCAGAAAGTCTCCCCTGGGCTTCCTCTTCTTCAGGCTAAACAATGAGCAGCTACAGAGCTCAGTGGCATGCTGAGGATGAAGGGACTTGGGTGTCTGCATAACACTTTCACCTGTATAAGCAATGAGGCTTTTCTTATTAATTAAATAATATGGACTAACAATAATCTTTTAACTCCCTTTGGATTGTTCTTTCTTCTCTTTAAGCTGTTGTTTTACTTCAAAAACTCACTTTCATTTGCAGAATGCCAAAGAAATAAACATACTTAAGCTAAGTTTAGCAGAGCTCCTTGTTCAGGTAAGGCCAGGCTGTTCACAGCATTAACTCTTTCCACATATGTAGTCTTTTGGCACCACAACCAACAGTTTAACTGCATTATATTTCAGGTGGTTAATCACCCAATTATTTTCTAGTATATAATAGAGGTGATTTTTCCTTTTTTTTTTTTTTTTTTTTTTTTTTTTTAGCATACTTATTGTAGTTTAACTTTATTAGTTCTCATTTAAGACATATTTGAAAGATTTATTAGTGGAGCAACAGTTTTATATTATCTCTTTGGGCTGTATTGTGAAATCTGTTTACACAATGCTGTACTTTTCATCATTCATTAAAACACTTTTTATAATTACATACATTTTAAAATAAGTTTTATTTCATGTATAAATGAGAGCATAGATTTAACGGTTGAAAGTTAACATTTCTGTTGAACTAAATCTATCTTAAACCCAAACCCCAAATGAGTTCTGGAAGGATTTAAAGATTTGGATTATCAGAATACAAAAGGATGAAAGACATGGTGACAAATACGAAGGATAATAATAAAGAACTGCCATTTTAGCTTTTTAATCCAAGTCTGTTTTTAAGTACCTTATACATACTGGTGTGAAACAGATACGGCTAGTGTATAATAATAGGCGTATTTAAAGAAAGACACTCATACTATTCTTCTGCTATCTATTGAAACGTTTAAAGGTATCTGCATTTTTAAGTCTTGGCATAAGAATTTTGAGAGAGCTATTGAGACAAAAATTACAAAATAAGCTATAGTCTTAAAAAGTGGTCTTGCAGTATATATACAGATCCTTTAAAGCAAGGTCAGATTCCTTTTCAGAAGAGGAAGTTCGCTGTAACTTTGAGCCAGAAGTCTCAATGGACAGGCAGACATCATGGCATCCCAGCTGTCCTTCACACACTTGTGTGTGCAGAACAGCTCCACAGAGCACGCAGCACACTAATGGGTGGCTTTGGCAAGCATTCATTACTGAGTGTGCTGGTCCAGTGATCTGCTTATGTGCAGATCCTTTACATTCCAGAATGTTGGTCTGCCATTTTTGCGCGAAGCACATTCTAAGTGAGTCTTATGCTTCTGAGAAGTATAGAACTGCAGAAATATTTGTGAAGCTGCACAAAAAGTCTGACATACCAGAGTTGTTCCATGTTCACGGATATGTGTAGCCCGCATATGTGCTTCTATATATCACACAGGATAGAAGTAGAATGGAAGCATCAATATTACTCAAGTAATGCTGTGTTTCATCTATTCCATGAAAGATATTCAACACCAGGTCAGAAGCAGAGCAGGAAGTTATTTGTTATTGCACTTACTGTTTACTGTCCAAATACAGTAGAACACTCTCAAAACATTAATTAAAGCAACTGAGAACTTGCTTTGATGGTAACTAACACTTATGATCTCACAAGTAAAGTGCAAGTAAGGGAGTGAACTTTGTTAGCAAGAATTACATACAGACTGAAAGAACATCCAAAATCTGTTTTTATGAATAGTCATTGCGTAACAACTCTCTCTGGTTCCTTCTTCATATCTGGCCTCTCAAATCACAGTGCAGAGTAGGTCCTGGCTACTGTTTTACATTATAGATCTGTCTTTGTACTTTCCTGTCAATCCAAACATCACTTGGGGTATCTGGTATCATGCACAAGTCCATCTTGTGATTTTTTTTTTTATATATTTTTTATTTTTTTACTTGAAAATCACTGCTTCAGAAGTGATATACAACCTTGTTTGTGAACAAACTCCTGTGTTGTTTTTACTTTGTCTCAAAGGTTGTGAATCCTTTAACTGTATTTTAGGAGATAACAGCAGCACAATCCATGTCATGTACTCCTACTCCCTACATTATCTCAGTGTATTCAATCTGTAGCTCTGCATTGAAAAAGTACTGTAGGAAAGCTGATACCAGTGCTGTGGGAGCATTGTGTAGTAATTGCATAACACTGTTGAAATTCCACTGTGAGGTCTGTGAATGAGGATGACAGACCTCTGTATTGGTGGCCAAATGTGAGTAACTGAGGTAAAAACATGGTCCAAAGTGGGCCTTGCTGCAGTAAAAACTCTTGCTGTTCACTTCATATATAAGTAAATTATACAAATCAGTTTGCGAAGCCAAGAATATCCATGATGGGCTTGTTATCTGGAGCAGAAAACAAATGTGTGTGTTTTTATTAACTGTGTGCACATCAGTATAAGTTTCTTTGATTAGAAAAGCTTTTGGGAGGCTATGTTTGTCTTCCCAAGTGAGTGACAGACCTCCTGGTGTTTATGTTACTGTTTATATTTTCTTTCAGTTTTCAGTTTGGACAGTGCATGTCAGTCTTCCTTTATCAGATTGCTAGCTTTCTCTAACTAATGAGGAGAATAAAAACATTTACTACTAGCATCTAAGAAAAAAATGTGAATGAAGTTTAATATGTCTTAAATGCAGGCTGGACAAATGACCTAGTAGGAGCTATGGGAAGTTCAAAAATAAGTGCAAAGTCCCGCACCCGGAACAACCCCAGGCCCCAGTACGTGCTGGGGGCTGCCCAGTCGGACCGCACCTGGCCCTGCAGGAAAGAACCTGGGTGGTACACCAAGCTGAACATGGGTCAGCAATGTGCTCTTGCCACTAATGGTATCCTGGGCTACATTAGGTAAAGTGTTGCCAGCAGGTTAAGAGAGGTGATCCTTTCCCTCTACTCAGCCCTCAGCCCTTGTGAGGCCACACTTGTGAGTCCTTCTGGGCTCCCCAGGGCAAGAGAGAGGTGGAGCTACTGAAGAGAGTCCAGTAAAGGCATATGGAAATGATGAAGGGACTAGAAAATCTTTCTTACATGGAAAATCTGAGGGCTAGTACTCCAGCTTTGAGAAGAGGAGGCAGGGAGGGGGGAGGAGAAAGGGTGTATTAAACATGTCTCTAAATATCTGAAGGGGAGGGGATGCAAAGAAAATGGAGCCAGGCTCTTTTCAGCAGTGCCCTGTGAGAGGACAAGAGGCAATGGGCACAAACTGAGATGTGAGGCATTCTGTCTGAACATCAGGAAGCACTTTCACTGTGAAGGGGACTAAGCAATGGAACAAGTTTCCTGGAGATATTGTGGAGTGTCCCTCCTTGCAGATAGTGGAAAGTCATCCAATGGTTCTGGAAAACCTCCTCTAGGCAGCCTGGCTTAAGCAGGGAGTTGGACCAGTTGACCTCTAGAGGTCACTTCCAACATCAGCTCTTCTGTGATTCTGTGATATTAAGGCTGTTGAACAATGTGAGATGGGCAGGTTTCCACTTGTATTTACCTTCTGGAAATAAATGACCGTTTTGCTAAATATTCTAATTGAATGCTAGTTTATATTAAAATGGAATGTTGATGGTAAATTTCTGTAAGGATTATTAATGCTCAGCATGTGTATCTTGTTCAGTTCAGACTACATAACATTAATTTGGAAATGAAAAACATTTGTGCTGCAAGTAAATGACTTTTTTTTTGGATATCTTAGATTGTGTCTGAACCTCTGGATGATAGCAATGATCCCAAGTCCCCCAGGGGAAGTTATGCAAGACTTATTAGGTGTGAGCAGCAATAAACATTCTTAACACATACAACTTAGCTGGAAAAGCTGAAAGAACTTGTGGGGTACTCCTGCCTTCAGCTGACAAAACTGATTGCTGCTCTGTTGGATATACACCTAAGTCAGATTTAATTTTACTAAATGAAAGTATAATACCTTTGTTGCAGCACTGGGGGTTCTGCACAGAATACAAGATGCTGACAAAATATTTGGACACAGTCTGTGGTTCAAGCTGTTGTGATTAAACTGCTACTCAAAGTTCAACTGGTGAAAGTAGCAAACGGTAACTGTTAGAGTATATATACGCTGCAGCAGCACCTTCCTCTGTAGACCCTGCATATTGCATTTTCAGTCATTTCACCTTGAATTCCAGGGTGGGCTGTCTGACAGTTTAACTTGCAGCTCAAAATAATTTTGAGGAGCCTTGTACAGTAAATAAATTAAAGAGATTTAGGAGCCAAGGTCTAAAATGAGCTTGAAACCAGGAGGAAATCCCTATGTTACTTTTCATCCCAGTTATCCTCTGTTTGCCAAGAGCTACAGCCAAGCCTTTCTTAATTTAGGTATATTTCTTAGATAGATAAAAAGATCCCCATGGAAAAATAAAGAGGTAGTTTCAAGGCTCATCAGCTTTCCAGTTAGTCTGAAGAGGTTTGAAATGGTTTGCTGAAAACTTTGCATAGGATAGAGGATAGCCTTTTAGCTTCAGCAGGTTTCAGATTATCTGCAAAGTAAGTTTTGGGCTAGCTGCAAATAACTTTAGTTCTACTAAAAATACAAAGCAACCCTGTAAGTCCCTCTTAGTTGCTATTTTTTTGTTCACTGTACTCACCCTTAGGACGCAATCAGTCAAGGAAAGATCTTAGAACCCTGAGCAAAATTATATGACTTGGTTATTTATTTTTCTAGAAGGATTTCTCTGTTAGCTTTGAAAAATTTGGAGGGAAACAGTGCTTTATTAGAGCTTCATGTTATGCCCAATTCTGTATATGTGTTCAAGCTGAAGTTTTTGTATCTGCATGCAAACAACAAATGCAAACAGCCTCTAAACATTTAACTACAAAGTGAGTTTCCATGGGAGGAAAAGGGTAGTTGCATCCTCGTTCAATGAATGGGATTTTCGTCTTTGTCAGTTGATGATAGGACTAAAGGGGACATTTGCCATTTCCTTTGCCCTGTGTTGCTGTGGCTGGCAGGGCCCCAGGAGCTGCCTGGGCTTTTGCTGGCTTCAGCTGCTTTGGGCTTGCTTTGCTGTGCCCACGGACTCCTTGGCCTTGGAGCTGGGAAAGGGCGGCCAGTCCTGGGGGGTTGTGTGTGGCAACCACCGCCTGTGATCCCTGGATCTGGTGGGATAGAAGCAGAGCATGAGAAGAAAAAGGTGTAATGGGAAACCTTCCTGTGGCCCCGCCGGAGCAGGAGGGGATATCCCCCTCAAAAACAGCGCCAGAGGGTGGAGTGGTGGTTAGGACATTTTTGCATCGGACTTTTTTGCATTAGGAATGAGACTTGAATATTGGCCATGAGGTTAGATTATTGTAATGAAACTGCAGTTTGCACCACTGCACTGCTGAAACGCCATTGGCCTAACAGTGAATTGGCTCTGCTAAAGTGATGTGTGTCACCTGCTGCGTGGCTCTGCCTGTAAAGGTATGCAAGAGGTATGTGACAGCAGACTTGGAGAAATTCTTGACTTGTGCTTGGTGAAACTCGCTATTTGTCACCAATTATTGCAGGCCACTCTGCTCCATCTTCAAGTGTATTTTTAAAATGAACAACTTACTTTTTGTTTATGGTTCCTTTCCATTTTGATGGGAAAGTGAGAGCTGATATCCCATTTATTTTGCTTTATAATAAATAAATACCGCGAGAAATATATATATCTATGTATAATTAGAAGTAGTCATTAACAGCAGTTGATTTCTTTTGTGTCAATAAGTATTTTTAAATGTTGTTAGAAATCTTTAGGTCTTTTTTTTTTTTTTTTTTTTTTTTAATTTGTAATGGATTACAGCTCTTTTTTCCTCTGTAGGAATATGTAACAGTGCAAGAAAGGAATGTATTGCTTAGCCCTGTTTCAAGCTTTTAACAATTCAAGACACGCTTTAAGCTTTCAGTGGGAACTTAATCCCCCCTTTCCCAGTAATGCAATCAAAGAAAAGTTAGTAGGTGTATAAGAAATATAAAGAGAACGTTTAGGTCCTGATTCAGTTTCATACTGAAATATATGCTGGTTTGTAAGACCACACAGCAACATTCACTTGGTGATACTGTGATAATGTTGTAGTACACTTACAGGAGCTGATGTTTACCTAAACACTTGGCACCTAAAAAAAAGTTTTAAACTATGTATTCAAGCACTGCATGGGCATTGACTGGACTACTCATAACCCATTGCATGCATAATAGGTTGCTAAGAACAAACTTTACATTTAAAGCTCATGTTATGAAAAAGAATGGAAATTCTGCCACTCCTTATTACCATTAGTTCTTCTCAACTGAGTAGCACCTTACAGTCATAGCTTCCAGTATTGTTTGCAAATGACAGCAAAAGAACAGGAGCAATCTCTTACACTACTTTAACCTTTACAGCGCATTTGTTTGGAGTAGGCAGCCATTCCATTTCTCTATTGCTCGCAGAATATTAAGGTTACAGAGGAAATAAAAGGAATGTCCAACAACTAAAATCTGAAAACTTTGAAAAGGTCAAAGTATGGTGCTTTAGGACTGTCTATATGTCTTCACTTCAGCAGATGACAACTGACCAAATACTAATAAAATATAAGCTATATATATTTTTAAATATCAATACCAGAAGCGTTTCAACAATCAATTAAAATGACACTTTCTGTTTAGTTTTCATTTGTTGATACACAAAAGTTATTAAATCTAATAAAGGCATTTGGATTTCTCTACTGCTGTAGGCTTTATTGCTACTTCATTCCCTTTGACATGTATGTTCTTATTTGGAAAGTATGGTATTGTAGAAAAGACTTTTGGGGATTGCTCTTTACAACGTGTGGAGTTTCATTTAGTAGAAAACAGTAGAATTTCACTTTGTGTTTACAAAGTGTTGATTTTCAGAGTGACAAATGATCAGCAAGTCCCTTGCCTGTTCATATCTGGAACTTCAGTTAGGCATGTTGACCTGCTTGAAATAATCATACACGTTCAAATGAGAAGTGTTAGCATTTGCAGGGAGAGTGGGGGGACTCCTCAGAATCAAAGAATGGAAGGTGAAACCTCCCTGATGATACAATTCTGCAGCAAAGTAGGCTCAATTAAATGTAAGACACATAAAAACGTCCAACTCTGTGGATCACACTGGAAAATCCATTTCGTTGCATAGCTGTTTTGACTTATAACCTAAGTCTCCTTTCATAGTTTTGGAATATTTTTGTGTTCCATGTTGGGTAGTCTGCAAGAACAACTTTCTTCTTCTTTTGTAAAAGCATTTGACAAAAACAAACAAACAAACAAAAAAACGAACAAAAAAACCATTTTGTCTTTTATCAAACATTTGTCTTTTTTTTTATTGCCATGATCTTCTCTTGTCCAGGTGAGGCCTGTCCTGAAGTTGTACTTGCTCGTTTTCTAACGATTGAAGTGTGATCTCACCGAAGTTTAGCATCTGAAACTTTGAAGTCTAGTCTGTGTACCAGCTTTTTTTGTCTTTTTAACAGAAGGAAATACATGTCTTCAGGAGGCAGTTTGCTATGTTTCTTTGGTGTTGCCATCTCTTCATTGGCTACAGAGGTAGGCTAAATCAGAAGCGACTTAGTTGTTAGACCTTTCAGGGCAGTAATGCCCATGTGAGAGGAAATTCTATGATATGGCTGGGCGTGTATGGAGGTGGCATAGCAGAAAAGGAAGAAAGGTGCTGTTACGGATACCTTAAAGCTAATGGGTGTGAGATGCATTCGTAGGCCCTTATTTTCTATTCCGTTATATTATTTTAAACCTGGTAGCCTGAAACAATCATCAATTAGTGAATGTTACTCCTTTAGACGTTCCTGCTCTGAATGACCTGGGAAGCATAATATGCTGTAATTAGTTCTATGTCACTTAATCAGTTTGCAACATGGCATATCTTGGGAAGAGGTTTATTGCCCTCCCCATTTACCAGAGTGGTCCTCTGGCAATGTGAATTCTCTGATGCATGAAGAATTAATGCATTCTTCCCAGTGAACTGTATCCAACCCTGCTAAACTGCTGACTTTATTTTGGATGCATGAGCTTTTACTGTCTTTGGTGTCTGTTCACTTCAGGTTGGGATGAAATGAGAACAAAACCCAAATGAGAGAGGTCATTACATGCAGATGGTCTTCTGTTTTAATATGAACATCTGAGACAATAACCCAGCTCTTCCTGAGGAAAATGGAATTGTCAGAGAAGAGAGAAGAGGTTACCTTGGCAACAAGGTCACCTGGCAGGACCTGTGGTGTGAGGAGAGTGACTGGGGCAGCGCGTGATGGGAGTGCCTCAAAGATGATGAAAGAGCAGGAGGTCAATCCCTCACGCTTCTCAGTGACTTCCATCAGCTCAAGGTGAGTTAGTCCAGGAGTTTCAGAAACCTGGCTTTCTGAATACAAATGGTCTGCATGAATAGCCAAGGGCATGAAGGACCAGAGGAAAGGAAACTACATTCAGGAAATTGTTTTTATCAAAAGCATTATTATTTTAGAGATTAGAAGTTCTTTGTGCAGCTCATCTATGGCTACTTGCTCACAGCTATTTTTTTCCAAAGAATTGAATTGTATACTCCTGGAGAAGGACCATGCACTTCAGATGCAGAGAAGGGAGACTTAGGATGCAGGCTAAAGTGCTGGGAACAGATGGACTGGCGGTAGATTCTGAGCTGGAGACATTGCTGCTAGATAGAGAGCCATCAGGAATGCATCTAACAACTCTGAGATGAGTTAGAATGCAGGTGCTTGATAGTGATCTCATGACTAGCCATTGATTTCATCAATTATCAATTTCCCACAGAAGCCTATGAAGCTTCTGAAACCTGAATGCTCTTGTGGTTGGTCTGCTACTCATTGTGCTAGATGGATCTCAAGGCAAAGAAATGAAAAAGCTGCTGAGCACAACTGGCAGAGTTTATTCTGATTCCTTACAAATAGAAGGATAGAGAAGATAGAATGGATATAGAAGATTTACAGAGCATAGTGAAGCATTTAAAGGTATAAGAGAACATGAAAGCAATCTATGTA
This sequence comes from Anas platyrhynchos, assembly GCF_047663525.1. Taxonomy (NCBI): domain Eukaryota; kingdom Metazoa; phylum Chordata; class Aves; order Anseriformes; family Anatidae; genus Anas; species Anas platyrhynchos. The sequence continues at coordinate 12,189,706 of NC_092594.1, read as the reverse complement.
AGGAACAAGGAGAAAACCACTAAAGGAGATATCATAGACTAAATGTATGGTTTGGAAACAGCAGCTTGTATTCTTCTGCCTCTTTACATTTTTTTCTGCATAGCAAGAAAAATTAAATATGGAAATTAAAAGGCAAGCTATTTAAAACAAATAAAGTAAATACAGCACTCTAATTAGCAGGTGGATCTTAATCACTCCCTATGTTTATCTCTCGTCTGTTTTCATGTTCTTCACCAAGCTATTAGATTTGACTATTGCTATTTGTTGGGGCTTGTAAGAAATTCACTGCACTCTGCCATCCTGAAGGCATTTTTCTGTTCATTCAGGATTGTCAGTGAGTTGTTGCATTCCATCTCCTCGTAATTAGTATGCCTGCTAACCATGTCTGTAGTCTAAACTAAATTGCTCAGTTGGAAGCAAATGAGACAATGTAGTGATGTTATTCTGTATTCAGTGCTCAAGTCTGGGTCTGTTTTTCAGTCAAAGAATTGCCAGCTTTTTCCATTTCCAAAGCAATGTTCTGCAAATGTGTAAATGACACCACCTCCTCTCTCACATTGTGCAAGACTCTGTCTAACTGCAATGGAGAGAGGATCGAACTTGTGACTTTGTTAGCAAGGAAATGGTATTCTGGATACTTTTCTCAGTGCTCCTCGCCCCTTACCTCAGGCAAAACTAACCTCCTCCTCAATCCTTTTGTTAAATGGGGATACAGCAGAAAACAGCACTGATAATGGGAAAAGCAGACAGTTTAGGAACTGCTAAATTATTCTAGACTGCTCTTAATTAAGGTCTACTTAGCTTTTGTGCTGGAATTAGTGATGTAGCTAAAAATGTCCTTCCAAGATTACTTATTCTCCAGTGCCATGAACATTTTTCTTTTACAGGGGTGTTGGGGAAGTAATGGTTATCTCTGCAGAAATGACCTCAGATGTGTTTGGAACTATTTTCACCCACTTTTACAGTTGCAACATTTTAAAGCAACATTGCCAAAGGAATTGCTAGATCACCAAATTGATGTTTGTTGATTTTAATCACTGAGGATTGTTTTACCTATTCAAGTCCAAGGATGTGTCAATTATCTTATGTTTCCTTCAGATTCAGCTCCTGAAAAATGTAGTTGAGGTTTCAATGGTAGTTGCTATCTGTGGAAATACTTCAAGTACTTCAAGTTACTGTACATGTACCACTGGGACCATTGATAAGCTAGAAATCATTGGGAAATCCTGTGAAATACACAAAGAAAAAGTGAAAATTTGAAAGTCTAGAAGTGAAATTATTACTAGCAAGCAGTAGGGATTTGTGTCGAAATACTTAGGGTTTTCTTTTTAAGCTTTTCCCTGACCTTTGCATCCTGTTTATTTGTACATGCTAGTCCAATAGCAGAGCTCAAGTTATAAGCATATTTCATAGAATGATGACACAATATTCCAACTTAGGCCATTCAGTTTAATAAGTCGGCTAATGGAGCTCTCTGTTAAAAAGACTGAGGAACAATAAGCACTGGGCATAATCCTAGCACTCAGGCATGCCTTACATCCTGCCATTTACCATTCTGAGAATTCAAGAAACATTAATAATCAAAGAAGCAGCAAATACTGTCTATGTACTTGTAACTTGATTTCATGTAAGTAGCATTCTCTGCATCAGTTTGTGTGAAGATGAAAAATGCATGCAAGGAATTCATTCTGAAAAAGATAAGTTGTGATTGCAGTTGCAGTAGATGATGAACTACAATTAAAGAAATGACTGGCTCTCAAATGTGGGTGTAGAAGCAGTCTGCTCTTTCTCCAAATGAGCTGCCACCGTTATCCTGGTTATAAAGATGGCAATCTTTTAAATGGTATTTAACAAAAGTACTATAGCAAGATAATAAGATAACAATTTATTGCTAAAAATACTAATTGATATTTTGAAAAGCTATAACTTCCTTGCTTAAGCACTCTTGTCAAATGCTAATTAAATACATAGACATTCTCTTGTAAATTTAATAACATAGAACATTTATTGCTTCTCCAGTTTTCAGTAATTGCTTGGCTGTATTCTTCAATATACTATTCATCCAGAGTATATAACTTTCTAATAATCAATTGCATGTTCCTCTGCAGTCAGACTAAACAAAGCATTGCATCTGAGGTTTTGTGTATATGCCTATAACATACTACTCAGTAAGACACACCAACTGCAGTCATCAATAGCGTGCTCAGTTATATACCACCTACTGCAGGGCTGCCTGGTAATAAGTCTAAAATTGCAGTAAGAAGTTTTTCATTTGGGCAAGGAAATGTAATGCGATTTCAAAGTAAAAGTATTTATTTAACAAGGCCCAGTGAATTTCACCTATAACTTGCTTTTCTTGGAAGCTTTTTCCTTAGGACCTCTCTAGGAGTGCTAATAAGAATGACTCATGATCTTCACATCCACATTACTGCCCTAGATTTGGCAGTAACTCAGGCTGGAGGCATTCACACCACACTTATGAATTCAGTATATTTTACAGACAGGTAGTTCATAGTTTGTTCTTCATTTGTCTAGACCATCTGAGTCTACTCTGAAGTGCTAGAGCGCTTCTTTTTGAAGTAACTCTGGTGCAGGTGGCTGCTTAACACTTACTTCGGGCTTGGACAGTAGGTGGCATGTTTGTTAGGATCAGACGTCGTTGGCTGGCCAGTGGCAGGCCTGATGCTTTTTAGGTGGCTAGGATCTGCGAGAGCTTTGCTGTACTTTGTGTGTGTCTGCATATATGCATAGAAACTGAAAGAGGTTTAAGATAACAGTATCACACAGACAGAAGCAAATATGAGTTGTTATTAAGATAGTATTAACAAGAAAAACATCTAATTGTAAAAAACAAACAAACAAAAAAACCAACTAATTGGAAAAATAATATTAGTGTTGTTTGTTTGTTTTGTTTTTGCTTTTTTTTTTTTTTTAAGTGTCCTTCTGTATGCTCAGACTGAACTGTTCATAATCATCTCTGAGCTTGGAAATAGCTGATGAAACTGCTATGAAGGATTAGTGCATAAATGCCTGAGAGCTGAGTAATAAGTGTAAGCATTAATTTAAACAGGAATTATATCAACCAATTTAATGTTATAATTCATTACATGTCTGGATATAGGCATTCACTAGTTTTATTTTTTTTAATTATGACATTATTTCATAAAACACATCTTTTAAAGAAATTGAAAACTTGGTGTTAATAATGATCGTGTAATAGCTGAGGAAGGATCCTAAGACATTATTAGACTCTTCAGTAATGGCAACTTTTGATGTTATGCAAGACTTAGTAATTTAGCTTATTTCAGTAGATGCTTATTAAATGCAACTGTGCAACTTGGATTTTGTAAAAATATTTGCAATTACAAGTGGCTTGAGTTTTTTTTATTGCACAATTACTTAAAGCAATTTGAGGCTTTAGGTGTGCATCAGGAAACTTTGGATTAAGAGAGGCTAGAAGAATTTGTCCTTCTGAAGAAGAAGCATTACTTGCAGGCAACTTCCTTGTTTCTTCCAGCTGCTGCTAGCTATGCTTTTACTCTTTTCCCTCGTTTTCATAACTATGGCTATAACTACTGCTTCAGGAGCAGAAAAACTTGCTTCCTACACTCACAGTAATATCTTGTCTGTTCACAGTGAATTAGTGTTCTATCGTTTGTGAGTGCTCTTTTCCTTGTTGTGTGGTAGTACGACATCTTCATTTTTCATATACACCATTAATTTTCTCGTGTTCGGAAGCAGGTCAGTGTCTCGCTGGAAGCTCTTACATCTTTCTGGCCTCTCTAGGACTCTGAGAGACCCTAAATCCCTGTGATGGGGCTGCAGTGGTCTTGCGTAAGACAGCTGCATGGCTACTGGTTGCCTGCATAGGCTCTGATAATGTGCTTTTGGGAAGACCTTTCTGTGGTTATGTTTTCATTTCCCCTTTTGCCCCTAAATACAAAATGTTTTTCTAACTTGGTTGCAGTGTTTCTGTTCTTATTTATCTGTTCAGAATGTCCTCTATTTTTTGTTTTATCTTACTGAAATTAGCAGTTGGTAAAGATTTGGCCTTCAGATGATTAAAAGCATTTGAATAGAAAAATTATCTATAACCAGTCTACTATGTATGCTTCCAGATCATGATTGCAAGTGGAAACAATTACAAGCATTTATTTTAACCAGAAGCTATTTTTTCTGTCCTCTCCCAGTTATTAACCCAGGAGGTTACTGATCCTAATTTAATTGCATGGAATGGAGCAATATTTTTTCATTACGAATGGGCTAACGAAAAGAATTAAGTAGTTACTTATGCAGTTTAGAAAGTATTTAAGTTTTGGGGAAAAATAAGATACAAATATTTAAAATGAATCAATGTGGATACAGACAGAATCTGCAGAAAGTCTAATTAAAACAAAATTATCATGATCTATATACATCACACTTTTTTCCTGCAGTTAAACATTGGTGCAGAAAAAAAATATCTCTAAATTAATGAAAATGAACCCATAAATTTATTCTAGAGCACCATATATTCCAGGCCTGTGCTTTAGGTGAATTCTCCAGTAAGATCTGCAGAACTTGGATTATGATTTGGAAAGAAACTAGTCGATCAATTAAATACACCCAGGGAAGGATTTCTGCTCATTCTCAATCTGTATCTTGGTCATTTTTTATTATTATTTTTTTTTTAATACTACTAGAAACTAACACTGCATAACTTTGAGTAAAAATATTAAACATTTAAATCAGTTCAACAATGGCGATATGTAGAGGTGCTAGAAATTCTATGCAAGTTAAAATTTTGTTTAACTTCAGTTTTAAGGTGGCAAATACTACTCAGTAACCCTGAAAAGTGCAGTGCAACACATTTTCAACATCGGACACAAGTCTGGTATAGCTTGCAAAACTTCATTCTATCTGTGTGGATAAAGACAGAAGTGTTAGCAGGACCAGCCTCTAAAACTTATTCCAAGAGAACAGGCAAAACTTAACTTTCATCTTTGTTCTATTTTATTAATAGAGTAGTCATTATTTCCAAAATAAACTTCTGAAGTTATACTACCATAAGCCGTATTCATGTCTCTAAAAAGCATTCAGATATTTAAAGGGATTCAGCTCTTAAGATCTCAGAAGCGAGGACTATTTAAAATCAGTTCTATTTGAAATGGAACCTAACAAAAGCACATCAGTGTCACAGGATTTGTAATACTCAGTGATGGATGAGTGATGTTAGAAAATATAGGGCAGCATATATACATATCTTTTACGTTTCGTTTCCTGAAGGCACCAGCTGCAGGAAGCAGTTCATTCTGCCTGTGCTTTGACTTCAGCTGGGATGTTACTTCTTTCTCTGCTCTTTGTGAGTCAAGCCTAGAGTAACCTCCTGCTTAGTCATCTCAGTAAAGTGAGATGAGCTTGGGGCAAAGATATGAAAAAGCATGTGAGAGGAACCCGTGAAGATGGTGGATATATTGGTTACATTCCTGAGTATGATTAAAATGTATTTGCCATTCGCCAAAAGTAAATAAATAAATAAATAAATAAAAATTGTTGTTATAGCTTTTAGGCTGACCAATTTTCTTATACCCAGTCTGAAGCATCTGAGTCTTCACTCTAACAACAACAATAATAATAATAAAAGTGTTTGAGGGTGAGGGGAAAATGTTAAAACATCTTTGCAAATTTGAAACAAAACTGGCTTATGTATCTACAGTTTGTGTGAGTGGCAATGATTATTTTGTTTTGATTCAGCTAATTAAATTTCCAACTAGGATAACTAAACATTCCCATGTTGGATTCTCTCTGACTGAATGTTAACAGCCTTAGGAATTTTTATTTTTTGTAATATTACTTAACTGTTTGTTCATCTGTGCTGTAATTTACTGAAAGGGACCTTTGAAATAACCATTTTTCAGGCCAAACATTAGAATTGGAGTACTTTGTATGAAGTGGTAGTAGTTTCAAAAGTAGTAAGGGATTGAGTCAAATTTCATTTTATCACTCAGATTTTTCAGATGGTCCACTTAGACTTCCAAAAGTAAGTACATTTGAAAGCTTTTGGAAACAAAGTAGTCCATTTGGCGATCTCTAGCATTCAAAAGCTGATGTAAAAAGACCAACTAAACAAGTAAAAGAAGCAAAACAATTGTTTCCTCCACTAGAATGCAACAGTTCAGAAGTACTAGAAAATTCATCATCCTCTAATAAAAAGAAAAAAAAAAAAGCAGATCACTGAAATTGGTTTTCTTCTGATTGTTATAGATTTCTAAAAGATATCATAACTGTGTTAAAATTTTAAAAACTTTCTAAAGAAACATAGCTGAAATACCCTGACTATTCAAGTAAATCAGTTGCAAGATTTATAAGAGAGGGTCAGAAATGCAAACTGTGTCCAAGATGTTAAGTAAAATGTGAAGTGTTCAGAAATAAGGAAAAAAAAACAAAAAAAACAGAGGCACTGCATTTTCACCACTTTTGAATGTGGACTCTTGCTTTTTACCTAAAAGCTGACACTTAGAGACTGTAGTCTGCGCTTCTGCGTTAATTCCATATTTGAAATTTTTAATGGCATATTGTCAGAAGACTTTCTCTGGGCTTGGGTCTGAAAAACCAGTTGGCTGTATTATTAACAGACCAATTTCACAGGACTTTCTGGATCAGAGGTATACAGGGCACATAATGACTCATACAGCTGCCATTCTGTCCATAAAGCTGGAAGACTAGGTCTTGATTCTTAAAGCAGGATGGGTGCTAGAGTTCTAAATCCCAATGAAGTAAGAACCTACATAATTTTGTCTTTAATCCAGCTAGGATTACTTATAGGAGTTCTGAATTCTATGATGTGTTTGTAGAAAGCTGTAACAAAACTGTTTTTATGTCAAGTTTGTACCTATTTGGGGGAAAAATTACACTGTTCAGAATTTTATCTTCTACAATTCAGATATTTCTAAGAAAGAAAAAAGATTTAGACTAAATTAGGACTCAAAAAAGCGTTTTTTTATTATTATTATTATTTTAAATTTTGGACACTAGATCATGTGGTTTCAAGCAAAACTGTGGAACTAAGTCCCTTGTCACTTGAGGAATAATTCATGTATTATTTATGAAAAAATGCAGATTTGCTATCTAGATTATTCAACTTGGAATGAATATTTGATCTGTAGTGTCTGTTAGGATAGCTAAACATTTTCTAGTAGATGAGTTACAGAAAAATGATGTCCAGAAATTCAGGAACTTGATTATATCATATACATGAAGTCTTAGTAAACTTTCTAAATTTATGTTAGTAAGTGGTATTTTTGTCAGTTGTGCCAAAGATCATATTTGAGAGACTCTAGAAAAGAGTGGTGCATGGAGACACTTGGTAAAACCAAGTATTGAAATCCTACCCCACGACATCCCAGTGCAGGGGGAAGAGAGGCTCAGCCTCTTGACTAATCCTGGAAGTCAGAAAGGTACCCTTCATGATGGTATCTTCCCTAACATCCCCTTTCACTTAAACCAGTTTACATTATCTGCTGATCTGTTCTCTTTAGTGACCAGTGATAGGACCTGTGGGAATGGAGTCAAGCTGCGGCAGGAGAAGTTCAGGCTAGACATCAGGAAGAGGCTCTTCACTGAGAGGGTTGTTGCATACTGGAACGGTCTCCCCAGTGAAGTAGTCACTGCACCAAGCCTGTCAAAGTTTAAGAAGCATTTGGACTGTGCACTTAATCACATGGTCCGAATTTTTGGGTTGACCTGTGTGGTGCCGGTAGTTGGGCTCAATCCTTGTGGGTTCCTTCCAACTCAGGATATTCTATGATTTTATTACTTAGACGTCTGCACTTCAAAATACGACTACTAGGGAATACAAAATTTGTCTGTAAAGACAGCAAAATAAAAAGTTTCTCCCTTCTGGGTTTATTTCTTGTAATATATCTGCAGTATACCATCTCCATATGCAAAGGGCAAGTGGTTGTGTAAGCCCCCAATGGCTTTTTCCAAAATTAAGCAGAAGAGCAGAGTCTTCACTAGATGAGTAAATAACATACAAAATTAGGTTCTATTACCAATTCTCCTTCACACGAACCCACAGCATGCCAATGCAAGTATACTTTGTACAATTTATGGCTACTGGTACATTTATAAGAAGAGATGAGGTTTGGCTCTGAGCACTCCCACATGCTTGCTTGCATACCATTTTTGATGTTTGCCAACGCTGGCAATAATTAAAATTAAACCAGGTCTGTAAGATCAAAGGGTGTTTTTAATGCTGCTTACTGAAGTAATAGGGTTTGATTTCTTAAAATATGTCATTGGCCTTTTCTCCATGATGCTGTTTTATTGGAATCAAATCTCTTCACCTGATGTGAAGAGAATCGTTTTAATTCGATAGGACCTAGAATACAAATCATCTGCAGGAGGTGTGGGATTGTATCTCAGACTGTGAACTTAATTTCAAAGGATTGAGACTTCATCTTTCCCCTCTGCCTTTTTCTCTCCATATCCTTCTGGATGGTAATCGGGCAGTTATTCTTCATGCAGATGGTGTGGATTTCACATGCATAGACAGCATGGCCGTGCTTCTTTACCTTTTAGGTATGCAAGAGTATTGTCATTATCTTAAAAAGTGAGCAAGGCCAGTAGCTGGTGTATCTTAATAAAAAGAATAATAAAATTAATGATGATACATTCAAGAGAAATGGGTGTCCATGTGTATTAAAAAACTGCAAGTGGTTGAGGCTTGAATCCCAGCTGTTGTGCTTCTGAGAAGTTGCACAGTTAAGCAAATTCATAATTCAAATAATTTGTAGTGGATAATCTGTATGATGATTTTTCCCCCCTTTTCCTATTAATAAATCTTCTCTGAAAGTATAATATTTTCAAATGTACTTACTATTTTAACTGAACTTTTGTATTGATTCTGGTTTTTGCTTCTGATCTATGAATTGCTTGCAGATTGTTAGTGCTTAAGATGCATCAATTAGCCCTCGTTGAACTTTGACTTCGTGTTTTATGGGAGGATAAATTTTTGATGTCTGGATAGAGATGGAATTAGTTGCTGATGTGACCCTGTGATCTAAAAGATCTAATTTTTCCTTAAAATAAATATTTAGGGTCACTGGAGCAGAAGGTTACTATACCTTTCTGGACAACTTGTTATTGCAGGGGATTTCCCCTGGCTGGAGGGGTGGAAAGAAGGCAAGAGGGAAGAAAAGAAGACAAAACATTCTGACACCATTTCTTCCAGGAATTAATCCAATGTCTGATCTGAGATGTAGAACAAGAAATCTGTTTGCAATATTTTATCAAAGCACTGGTAATTTCGTTTTGGTTTCAGTAGCACCTTACACAGCCTGCTACTGGGGAACAAATTGTTTTACTTCCTTTTGAAGTAATTTATGTTCATATAAACCAAATCAAACAAACAAACAAAAAAAAAAAACAGTCTATGCAAACATAGCATAAAAGAACTTTAGATAAGAATGACACATTGAATATAGGATCACCATTTCACATTCCTTTTGGAATGCTCAGAGGAATGATGAAATATGAATTATTTTTCTCTGGCACTATATATGATGAAGTAGTTTTATGGATCCTTGTAGTCCCTAGCACATTCCCCTCTGCCTCTCTTGTTCACACACAAAGGTGCACAGTCTGCAGAACTTCAGAGCCCACAAAGTTCATCCATTCCCCTTTATGCTGAAAATGCTGACCAAAAATCAAAGGGGAATAGAGAGTTCATGCAGTGAAGCTCCATCTGTGACTCACTGTTTTCCATCATGTACAGCATGAAATATCATCCCAAATTTGAAGCTTGTATCCATACTGAGGAATAACAGATGTGATGTGGAGAGACCTGCATCCAAATAATTGCATTTGCTTGCTTTTAGATATTTTTGTTGGTTAAAGAAAATATTTGTGATGCACTTGCTTATTTTCTAGAGAAAAAAAAAAATAAATGAATGATTTCGACACAGGAAAAAAAATGCTTCTGGTTGGCTTAGCAACTTAAGATAATGGATTTTTTTTTTGTCTGTTGGTGGCGTTTCTCATATGTATTCTCAGCATATCCCACTATAAACTCCCCTGAAACCATTATAGCTTGTGCTGCAAACATTTATTGCCAATATGATAAATCATTTAGCAAAGCTCAGACAATCAGAACAGATTTACTAAACAAGTTTAAACTGCTTATCTTAACAAGAGTCCTCCTGGAACCCTAGTGAAGTAAACAAACTTAAATGTTCCATGCATGTATTAAAAAATATATAGATATCAGTAGTTGGTGTGATTGATATTTTTCCCACTATAAAACTTGGAGATCTTTCAAGTGAGCTATTTAAGATTTGCTAGGGTCTTTCTAAGATTTGCATAATATAAAGCAATGTCAACAAGTAGGCATATTAAAGTAAGGTAAAGTAAGCACAAGAAATTTGGGTGCACGTATAAATACTTATATGTGCACCCAAATATAAGAAATTTATAAGAAATTTTCTAGCTTTGAAATAAAATAAGATTCTCCTTGTGCTTATGCTTAGAGTAGCAAACTACAGTGTTAAATCAGCTTCACATCTTGGTACTTTTTGAGAATATTCTTCTAAACCTGTCCTAGAGCAAGGTATAATAAGGTAGGTTCACTTCTGAAGGTAATATACTTTCCTACTCCTTTTGTTCAAATCCATGGGCTGCATGAGGTTCACTTGATGGTGAAAGATTGCCAATGCGATTGCAAGGCTGAAAAATCAGTTGCTCAGGTAGGTCCCTGACAACTGGAGAAAAGCTAACAGACCCATCTTAAACATTAAAAGCATGACCCGGGGAGCTGTAATTTGATCATACTTATGTCAGTCCTTGGAAAGATCATGGTAAACTTCCAGTCCCAGTTGCAAGCACATAAAGAACAAGTATGCTATCAGAAGTAATCAGTATCGATTTACCAAAGGAAAGCCATGTTTAGCCAACTAGAACTGCCATTTACTTCAAAGTGCCTGGCAACGTGGATGATGGGAGATCAGTGAAGATGTAAGATGGCTTGACCTTGGGAATGCTTTGACATTTTCTACAGTGTTCTCATATTGAAACTTGGGAAGTACAGACTGGATAAATGGTAGGTTAGAAACTGACTGTAACCAGCTCAAAGGGTTGGTAACCTGTAACAAGCAGTGCCTTAGTAATATGGGGGCCATAATTTTTGTTTAGAGCTATAGCATCATAAAGATATTGTTTTGGGGAGACCATTGGATCTTGTTATATTGTCTGGAAGAGCTTAGCTCTGTTCTTGCTTTCCATCAAATTTTGGAGACACTTTTGGATTGCTCCATAGCCTCTTCTCAACTGAAGTGAGCGAGCTCAGGTCCCTCAACCTCTCCCTGTAGATCCTGTGCTGTAGGATCCTGCCCACGTTGGTAGTCCTCCAGTGTACCTCAAGCTTCTGAACATCCATTTGAATTCATTGAACTAGGCAACCCAAAGACTAGGCAGTACATACCAGGTGCAATCTTTCTGGGGTTGTGATGACTATAAAATGTGGTTTGAGAAGTTTAGGCAAAAATGTAGGGGGAGGAAAAAAAAAAAAAATAGTAGTAGTGTAGCACTGGAGGAGGCTTCAGAAAGTCTCCCTAGCTGCCCAGAAGTTCTGGAGTATGTGGAGTATGTGTTCTTGGAGGTTTTCAAGACTGTTTTGTAAAACCCTGACTGATTTGATATAGCAGTGGTGATATTCTGGCCTAAAGTGGGAAATTGGACTAAAGGAACTTTTGGTGTCCCTTTTAGCAAACATTTCTATGACTGTATGATTCATTTGTGTGAGCTGATCCCCTCCCTCCTTTTTTTAATTCATGTTTTCTACTTAGCAGTATGAAAGATGGAAAAAAAAATAAGCAATGTGGCCAAAGTACTGAATGATAGGGCTGAAAGGTCTGTTTCAAAATGCTGCTTCAAACTGATACTGTCCAGCTGAACAATTTATGGCAGAACAGAATTTGCTATTATAAAGATCTTTTGTCAGACTTAAATTAATTAAATTGTAGGTGTCTACATTTAGTATCAAATCATGAGGATGTCCCTTTCCATAAGATTAAAAGGCAGGTACCTTGAGTGTTTTCTCAGGACGAATGCCATTAACACAGTCCATATTTTTTTAGGCCCATAATCTGAATACAGTTTTGGAGAGGGGCGATGCCAGATCATGTGGTGTATGGATTCATTGCTTTGGTATGCTTGTTTAAATGTTTTGTGATGTAATTTATTCTCATAATCCTAGTTGAGATATTAGAACTATTCAAAGGAAAAAATCTTATTTCATTATCAGTATTACAGTTACAGAAAGGAAATTCAACAATGGGATAACCATCAGGGTTGCTGGGGGTAGAAATTAAAGAAGAATACTCAAATAATCTCCATCTTCATAAATAAATCCATAAATACAAGAAAACCTCAGAACCATGCAGAAGTTTGTATGCTTCTGTTTCTGTTGAAGATGCTATGGTGGGGGCTCTGTTATCAAGGCATGCATTTTGGCCATGGGAGCACCCTACCTCTCGTTCTTTGGCCAGGAGTCTGGGCTGGGTCATGGACTGAGGTCCCTGACAGCGGCAGAGACCTTGTTGTGATCCCATGTACGGAGCCAGGCAGCTCGCTGTGTTTGGCACCCCCAGCACTGCTTCCTGGGGATGCAGCTCTATTCCTGCTTACCTTGATGGCAGCAAACTGTTCCCTGGATTTTACATCGTGAAATATGAAGGTGAGCATTTAACAGTCAAGCACCTTTTCCCGTGTAGTTTTTCAGAGTATATCCACTTTGCAAATATGGATGCAGTTGTTTCTTACCTGTGTATCATGTAAAGGGAGGTTTGAAACTTTGTGAAGCAGAGGGAAGCAGCAGCTTTCCCTAGAGAGTTTAACATCTAGGATCTTGAAGTAAAATACTGAGTGGATAAGTGCATAGTGAAGCAGGAATGAAGCAAGGCTGTAACTAATGTCCCGGGAACACTTTAGATATTGTCTGTATCTGTCTCAAAAGATCTTTTAAAAACAATGCATCTATACACAATAAAGCTCAAATATCGTTGTTTGTACAGGAAGCAGTAAACAAGATTGTAGCACAGTTTCAGAAGATAAATGAGCAAAGACGATAGAGATTTAATTCAAATATGTAATTCATTTTTAAAAGATTAAATCAAAGATTAAATTGCTAAAAGATGTTTTTGTCAGGACAGTTTGGACTGGATGACAACTGATTCCAAGGAAAACCACAGGGAATCAGGGTTCACTCATTAATGGTGCAGTCTTGAACAAGTGATTTGATAGACAGGTAGGAAGGGAAGAGTGAAGTTCAAAGCTACTAGGGAGAAATATTATCAAGATTATATATAAAGCAAGTGGGAGGGAAGATACAGCAGTGACCCATGCCTGAAAGGTGCAGAGAGGAAGGTGGTGATTGGTTGTATGGGTAAGCATTCAAAAAGAAATTCAGGGATGGATCTCTCTGTTAGCTTGGGTAAGTTGTAGTTGTCTGCAGGCTGTTAGAATGAATAGAACTTTCAGTTCCTCTCCCAGAAAGAAAATTAGGTTAGTTTCCGTTCAATATTTCCCAAGGACCAAAATTTCTTGGTATGTCAACTTCTGTTGAGAGAAGTCAGAAGTTTTTCTCCTGTTGCTAGTGTGGCCTTTAGCGAAAGAGGTGGTCAGGGCTGGAAGGGTGGAAACATACCAGGGTTGCCAGGTTTTGGAGGAGGGAGAGTTTGTGGAGGCCGATTATGTGGTTTCTCTTAAACACTTTGCTTCAAACCTGTCATAGCCATATATTGTGATGGTGAATGCTGGAAAAGCTGTAAGCATTTGAGAGCTGCAGACTAAAACCACCTTTAACTTATAGTTTCTTTTCTCTAGCTATGTTTCTTCTTAGACATCATTTTTGAGAATATTGTATGAGTTCTAAAAACTGCATTTCCTTACCATCTGCAACCATTTTCTGACTAATTTACACCCCCCTATAATGTTCCTTACCACAACAAATCAGCTTGCTTAAAGACCTGCTTTTGGGCCTACCTTTCTTTAGAAAGCAAGCAGAATTCTAATTTTCTACACAAGAGTCACAAAACACAAATGGAATGGGAATAATTTGTTTTTTTCCTCTGCTGAACAAAAGATACAGTGTTTGTTCAGAAACTTTTTATTAAAAAAGCACATGCCAAGGAATATGTAGCAGTAAGATAACACATGCCTCGAGGAAGTCTGAGAGGCACATGCCTTTGAAAATATTTTATTTCCATATTTCTTTTTGAAAAGAAATGTCAAAATGCAAAAAGCCATCAGGGAACCATCACTAATACACTAAGCAGATTTTATTTACAGCATATTTGCACATATTGCCTTGCAGTCAAAACAAACAAACAAACAAAAAAAACATAATTAATGCCCTTGTATACTTGTACATACATTTTGGCAGTTTTGAAAAAGGAGAAAATAAACCAGAATAGGTATAAAAATATACCTGCAAACATTTGAAAACAAATCTGATTCCATACATATGCTACCATATATATTACATATCAGGATTCTGATCCAAATTTGGACATCTATTTATTCTGTTGTACCAAGTCATGTGTCCACCCAATTGTTGAACATGGACAAATGTTCTCAGAGTTCCAGAAAAATTGTCATCTTTAATGTGAAAAATATCTGTTTATTTTAAAGAAACTGTAGCTTCGGACATCTTCCAACTATTATGTGAATTCTGCATCTCATCCTCTGATGGACATAGGCAATAAGTCCAGTTCTTACTGACCATATTAAGTTTGCACTCTGAGTTATTTCTTTCAGTAATTCTGAAATAATATTTTAGATGTGCTAGCCTGCCCCCCCCCCCCCCCAAGCCATGACACAGACATGTTCAAGTACAGTAATATTTTCTTGACTATGTACAGGTACTAATTGCACAACGTTCACATTGTTATAGTTTCTGCAATATTTAACAATCTTACCCTTAATTTTGTCTCATCATTTGAATCTTCTGAATCCTCTTCAGCATTTTAAATTTTGATTGAACAATGATGACAATAATGTTTTGGTAGAAACATTTTTATGAAGACTTCATTATGAAGAAAGTTTGAAAAGAGGAGGTAGATTTAACTTTTGGAGAGATTTTATCACATTTTTTTTCCTTCTATCATTTTCATTTCCCTCTTATTTTCCTATTTCAAACTAGCTGGACCTGGTTCAAATACTCATGCTATTTTGATGATATTTATGGATCAAAAGAATATGATTTCCATGGCAACTGCTCCAGGTTTTGAGCAAATATCAGCTTTGAAGGTGCTTTCTCTTTTGGAGTTTGTATATTGTGGTTATTTGATTAACCCCGGGAGGGATTTAGATCTTGTTTATAAACAGACAACTTAATTTGAAGAAGAAAAGCAAAGTTCAAAATAGAATGGAGTGTTCAAAATATTAGATCCACCTGTGTAGTTCTGTCAGATTCTTGCTTTGTCCTTGAGTATTGTAGCTCGTACACTTCTTAAAAACCAATGTTTAACACAAGAAGTATGATGTTGCACATAATGTTAATTCATAGTTTCTAAATAAGTGTTCTGGAAGTCTTATGTGTAGTGTTGTGGGCCACTAGCAGTCCATTTGATGGTGAAATTATATGGTGAAAATGTAACTGCTAAGCTGAATTGGTGGGTAAGTGTTCTGAAGGTGTTTTTTTTTGTTTGTTTGTTTGTTTTGTTTTTTCCTAATACTACTTTTCTAAGTAAGGAATTGCTGTAGTTATCTCAGACATTATTTGTGTGTGAGTGCAACCAAGGTGTTGCATGCTGTTAGAAACAAGACACTGGGTGCAAATACGATCTTTCATTTTGAAATACATTTTATACTGTGCAGAAGTTCTAAGAATCCAACCCAAGCAAAAATAGTCAGAAAATATTCAAGTTAATGTTTTCACACAGGTCAAGCTGCAACCTGGATAGCACAGTCTGAAAGTGGATTGGAAGCACCCGCACTGTAGTACAGGCTGTGCTCGGTGTAGAATGTAAGGGTGGAAAGGGCAGGACGGGTCAGGTTCCCTTGTTGAGAAGTGGAACTTGCTCGTCTATGACAGCTGATAGGCAAGAACCTTGATGGCAACTATTTGTGGCCATTTTGTGTTCTTGTTAGCAAGTGGAAGGTCTGTCCATAACTAGCTAAGTTTGCACTGTAAGCACTGATGATGATAATGGAAAGTGATTGTTTGCATGTAGTATGATCCTTTAAGATAAAGGTTTCCCCTTTTGAATGCCTGCTCTGTCTGCATTTTCCACTCCTGTCACTTGCAGACCTTAATCTTCCTTAATCTTGAAATCAGCTGTAAGATACTTGTATTCCATGGACACGGCACTAGATTATTCCAAAAGAGTCAGTATTTATTGCCTACCATTACAAAAAAAAAAAAAAAAAAAGGTAAAACGTATTAAATTACACAAAATTATTAAATTCCAAGATTCATGAAGTGCATATCAAATTTTGATAAGCGTTTCATGAATTGTTCAAAAGTCAGCTAGATTAAAAAATAATGTATCCATTACCTTAAACATGAAATAATTCTTGCTGAGGCTCAACTTTCCTGACTGTGATTCATAAGACATCAGCTTCAAATGCTGCTATTGTGTGTATGCGTTTATGCGTTTACAGGCATGCACATGCCCTGTACTGGGAGTACCTTTGTTTGTCCACATAAAACTTACATGTATTCTTCATCATACCTTGGTCCTGGCATGTCAAGAAGTGAGGCAGGTGACTTGTAGGCACAACAGCATGTGATTATCTGATGAGTAAATTTTAACTGTGCCACAACACAACTTGCTGAGAAAGCAAGATGAGACTACATGCATTTCCTTGATGGTAGTTCATTTTGTTTTTTGTTTTCATATGTACATTAAATGTTTTTTAGAGGGGGAAAAATGAAGGTATGAGCAAAAACACCTCTCCATGTGTTATTGTTAAGGTTAGAAATACTAATTATTGGCATTGCACCATCCTGGGTTATGGGAGAAGCTACACTAGATGGAGGCATGAAGATCTAGAGACAGGGTTGACAAGTAAATTCCAGTGAAGAAGTAATACAAATTGAAAGGGGGCTTCCACCGTGAACCACTGTCAACACTGAAGACTTAAGCCCATTTCTTGCCCTTTATTACTCCCCTGAATCTGTAAGGAAAAACAGGATCCGTGGAGAAATATGCAGTAATATTCTGGGGTCAGTGCAGTGTTATGAGGTAAGTATTCCAGTGGGGATGGGATTCTGATACCTGCGCAGAGGTTACATTGCATGATGCCTTGTTGCAGCAGTACGACAACTGGGTAATGCCACACAGTGCACTGCAGCAACCAGTAAATTCATGCCATGTATCCGTGCTGGTGGAGGTCAGGAGACCTCGGGGACAGCCTGCAGCATACTGGACGTACCTTGTTTCACTGTTGAACTCACTCTATGTTTTTATTCATTTTTCATTGTGTTAGTAAATGCACCTACAGATGCACTCAGCAAGCAACGAGCTGTATTACCCTAATTGGTTTTGATTAAAAAATGATCAGAACTTTTGCAGACTAACAATAAAACAAAGGCACAAGGACAGGTTTTTGATCTCTTTGGGGAACCCTTACTAACAAATATCCTTGTTATTTATTAGGGAGATACAATGTTGACTAACTTTGATCACCAGCTTTTAATTAAATACAGTATATGGATGTGTTTCATGGGACATTAGGGGAGAAAAGAAAACAAAACTTTAACTTAGAATTCTTTTCTTCATATTTTTCTACACAGCCACCCACACTGTCAGCTGCTGTCGTTTTTTTTTTTTTTTCTGGCTGTGATACTGTTATTCATTAAAGAAAATAACAGAGCAAGGTAGCTCTGGCTGTTCACTTTCTCTGTAATCTTAAATTTGTGTGTTGTTTCATGGTATCACATGACTGGAAAGTTCTGGATGGTGACACTAATGTTCTTTTAAAAGCTAGATTGCAAGAGGCCTTTTCAGTCTTGTTTTCTAGTTTTATTTATTACTTTGTTCCTCAGGGACCTAGGTCATAACTCTATTTACAATGTATTTCATCTCTTAGGTCTATAAAGAAATGAAAGTGCTTTGATAAAATGCTATGAATTTTTCCCTACTTTTTTTTTTTTTTTAAATGTAATTAGATATGAGTAAACCAGGCTGACATCCTCTGTGGTGTTCCTCCTGTGCTTAAACGAGTGTTTTCCCTGTACTATACCAAGATACTGCTTTTATTATGATCAGTTCATGGGTACCACTTAGAAATGAATGCAGATTGTAGCTAGGAACTGGAAAGAAAAATGAACAGGGTGTTTTGCTTGGGATTGTTTCAATAAAATTAAAATTTGAATTATGATCACTGGAATAGAAGAGAATCAAATAACACTTTCCAAGATTTTAAGCTGGAAGCGTGAAATCAAGAAGGCTAATATTTCAGGAGCCTGGGTAACCAGGCACGGATTGCATTGAGTATCTTCTCATTCCAATTCACACCTGCAAATACACTCTGGTTTGGTATGTTCTCCCCCGTTTTTTTTTTTTTTTTTTTTTTTTTTTTTTTTTTTTTTTTTCTGCTGTAGAGAACTTACCAAGGCTCAAGAGTTGTGAGTTTATAGTGAAATAAAAAGTTAGGATATTTTTGCAGATTCTCCACAGATAAGCCTGTTGCAAAACTCTGAGCAGATAAAGTTTGCTATGACTTCGTGCTTCCATGTGAATGTTTCTCATGGTTCTCACCGTGAAGTATTTCTGGCCCATGTTCACTGCTCATCAACTTTTTAAACCAATAATGGATTTTAAGAAGCTTTGTTAGAGTGGCTTATTTTCTTTTCTTTTTTTTTTTTTTTTTTTTTTTTTTTTTTTTTTTAATATTTGAGAATTGTAAGGTAGATTATACATGCAGACTGAATCAAACAGGAATGTCTACGTTTAGCATACTGATTTTATCCTGGTAAAGCTGTATTTAATTCAGCTGAGTTATCTTTGTATGTATGAGTGTGTTCAAGTGCAACCACTGTGCTGTAACTCTGGAGCTGAATAACTGGTAAACGGGTGCCGCTCTGGTTCTGGGGTGCTTCTCAGCCTTTTTTAAGGTAAGAGGGAACTCCAGGTGCACAGCATATTGGTCAGATCAAGAACACCCTGACGTGCTTTTTTTTTTTTTTTTTTTTTTTGCTTGTTTGTTTCCCCAGAGTAAACCTGTTTTGTCTATTTCCTTGATAAAGGGAAATATTTTGGGGTTTCAGGTAGAGTATTCTGACATTTTCTTTTCAAACATCCATAAATGTCCTATTCTCAGAAACACGTAAACTAGTAAACAATCTGCTTGCAAATTCCACATAAGTACTGTTGTACTATTTGTACTGAACAGAAAATACAGTGTGTGAGGTCCATATACAACTGAGTTAGCTCCTAACAAGTGGGATGCTTTGACTTCAGGAGAGATAATAGGATACAGAGACTTTAACCTTTAGGTCGTTTGACTGAATGCTGCCCAATTTGCCATAGATCAAAAGTCATTTGTATGTGATGGCTTCTCTGGCCTGTGCGAAATGAGTTAATAGCTTCAGCTTGCTTCACAGAGTCCGTGTTGCAAACTGGAAAAACTGTTGACGGCTCTTTCAGCAGAGATGTTAAAGTTTGAATGTGAGTGGAGGCAGATCCCTTCTAGGCAGGAAGGACAGCCATGCTGCTGCAATCTGGTCCCTACAAACACAGAAGATGCCAGTGCTGTCACACTATCAAGACAAAACTGCCTCTTAATTAGATCTGACAGAAAGAAAAATAGTGACTAAAACTAGTAAAGCAAAAATAATGACTAAAGAGCTGTCTTTTACCCTGTGTTCAACCTGCATTTGTGCTGCTGTTGGGGGTCCCTGGAACCATGATGCCAAATACTTGATGGGCCAACATGGACTTCTTGGGCTCAGAGGTCCCCACAATTGCCACCTCAGTGTTATTTTTGTCAGATTCGGTTTTGTCTCCTGCTGCTGGCCCTGCAGTGTGGGTGTGCTTGCTGTGCTGGTCAGTGGTGTCATGCAGCTGAGTGCCCCTTGTTTGCTTCTGGATTTCACAGGTGCTACAGCACAGCCAGTACTTGCATCTGAAAAGCTATCTCACTCCTTTCTGTTTTCCTCTTTCCGTTTGCTCATGCAGGATCACAGTGGAAAATGTCAAGTCATTTTGAATTTGCCAGGATCTGGGGAGGGAGAGAGAAAGCAGTGTGCCCCATAACAGAAATAAATTTCATGAGGGTGAGCCAAGACAAGCATTTAACTCCTCTTCATCATATGTTTTTATTATATAATGTTTTAAATACAGAAAAGAAAGACAGGTGGCAGTCAAAGAGCAAGAGAGGACACCAGCCACCGGAGAACAAGGCCCTGTGGTCCCTGAGCAGTGAAAGTACATAGGAGGGGGGCAGGAATGACCAGAACACTGAGGGAGGAGTATGGGGCTGGACCAGCTGTGGGGTTAAAAGCAGATCCAGGGTTAACACCGTGTAGTATCTTCTCTCCACTGCATGCCTGCTCTCCTGATCTTGTTTCAAATTCGTATTCCTGTGTGGCTCCAAGACTGCTGTGACTTGTTTCCCCACTGATTGCATGATTACATTTGGCTACCACATACCTTTCCCTTTTGTTTTTCATTGAATGCAGTGCAGGTGGTGACGCAGAATAGTTGGATATGGTCACTTTTTTCACAAGTCATAAATTGTTGCATGTCCTGTTTATGGCGTTGATGTTGGTATGACACTAGGCAGTATTTTAGGTAGTTACAGACTAAATTATTTGGTTTCTTGTTAATTCTGTAAATATACAGAGTTAAGTAACTATTATGCCGTTTGAACTATTTTTTTCAGCACTTTGAAAATAAATTTATATTTGTATATATATAATTTAAAATAACAGGACTTCAGCTTCTCCAGTTATATAGCTAGAGAATCTGACCATGGAGATGCTATCTCACACTGACAAATCATTCTTATTTATAAGCCTACGCTTATCAAGTTTTTAAAAAGACAATGTTTCAACTGGCTTTAGACATTTCTTTATATTACACTAGATGAGCTTCCCTGGACACTCCTGAATAGGTGATTTCTTGAGCTATTGTGATGAGGAGTTCAGGACAGAGCATTTTTATTTATTTATTTATTGTTTTTTTTTTTATTTTTTATTTTTTATTTTTTATTTTTTTTTTTTTAGTTTTGATGGCAGTAGTGATACAGGAAAAATATGTTTGTGCAAGTCAGTGTCAGGTCTATGCCATTATAACACATCCCTTTGAATGTTTCACTAGCTGTCTCTGAATTTCTACTGTGCTCTTGCTGTTGAAAGTCTGTTTACTTCACTATTATTTTGCTTGTAGGGTTGTAATAAGGCTAAAGGACTTGATTC
Organism: Anas platyrhynchos; assembly: GCF_047663525.1. NCBI lineage: Eukaryota > Metazoa > Chordata > Aves > Anseriformes > Anatidae > Anas > Anas platyrhynchos. The sequence goes on along the minus strand of NC_092594.1, from coordinate 12,168,303 downwards.
TCCAAGCTGCTGAGTACCTCTTGTGCTGTGCTGTACACCCTCAATTTCTATTCCTTGAAGCACTCAATACCTTGCAAGATTCTGCCATTCTAGAAATGTACTCAAAGTGTTTTTGCAATTCTCTGATGAAAGTCACTATAGTCTATGGAAGTGTCAGGTACAATTATTATTATTCAGGCATTGTACCAGTAACATCTATTCCTGCATTTTACTTATTCTTCAAAAACTACAGAAATGGTTCTCCAGAGAGGAGAAGGTTTTTCATACCTTTGTCATCCCAGACTTTTTACCTGCTACTTGTTTGTCTCTGTCAAAAAATGATTCTCCCAACTTTCTTGAAACCTCAAGAAGTCGAAGAATTTCACTAAAGAATTTAAGAGAAGCAGCATTTTTTACTGATGTTATAGACCAGTTCTGTTCATTTTTAATTCTCCTGAAGTAAGAATGAGGAATTATCCTAGTAGCAGTAATTCAGTCTCATCATAGCTAGAGTTTATTGAAATTAAACTTCACAGGAAGTAGCTATATTTATATATTTGAAATTAACTTTCTCAAAATGATCTAAGCATAGAAATTGTTCCTTTTTGCTGTCTTTTACAGCATGATTGAGGAAGGTAATCACCATTGGCAGGTGCGACTCTGGAGTCAGCTTTTTAACAAACTGAAAACTCTGAATAAAAGAATTTTTCTTGTTCATTAAAAATTGAGCCGATACCCTAGGCTCATTCTTTATTCAGTAGAGAGGACAAGCACCTTTGTAATGCGGTTCATCCCCTGTAAAAACTCTGCTTTAGGGTGGAGTGATTTTTTTTTCTCTAGAGGTACCTTCTTGACTGCAGAGACATAATGATAAACCTAGACTAGACATGTTACTGTTTGTTTAAAAAAAACAACAGTAAAAAACATTTAAAAACAGTAAAAAACAGAAAAAAACACTTTTTCATCCTAAAATCATATATTATCACAGGATTAATAATATGATTTTGGCCTCTGAGTTGAAGGGGACTCTAAGTAACTATTATCTCTGAATCTACTCAAGCAAACCTTTAACAGAATTGTTCTTGATTAATCAATTGCAGGACCAAGATCCATAGGAATCTCTACAGAAGAGACTGTGATTTCTGCTGCTTTAATGAGTTCTTGTCTTGAGATTCATTAGAGCTGAGCTGGCCTTGTAAGGAGCCCTGAAAAAATGATTTTTCTCCAAAGTATGCCACTAACACTTGTAAGGGACCTTTGCAAAAATACTTTTTTCCTCTAAAGGGGAACTCATTTTTGGTTCTCTCAGCATACTTCATTATTTTCCTTCTGTTGAAATTTCTATGAGAAATAGGGCTAGAAACACGTGGTTATATTCTTGGCTGTGTAAATCAGAATAGCTTCCTGGCTGAAAATGTTGTCCTGCTGTTTCATTAAAACATGACAAGTGTAATATATATCTTCTCTCCCCCCCCCCCCCCCCCACGTGCTTGTATGGTGTTCCAGTACAGGATACTTGTTGTAATCTAATACTGAAAATGGGGAATCCTGTGGGCACCTCACTTGTACTACAGACATAACTCAAGATATGCCAAGAGGAATAATAATGTTAGAAATATTATTTGAATTGGAGGCAAATTGCAATTTAAAGTAAATTTAAAATATATATTTCTGTAACCATAGATAATTTAGTAAAAGTATATATGGAGAGTGGAGATTAGGATAATTTTCTTAGATAATGATTGCAAGTTTTGTTATCTCAGGCATTGACTTTTGACAAAGTAAGAACAAACCTTAATGTCAAGCTCTTATGTCCTCTGAGATTTCACTCTCTTTTATTATTTACTTTGCTTTTGTCATTAGATATGTACTTCAGATCTTAGAAGTAAGGTTTCATAATGTTTTCATTTCAGCAAAGAATTGGTTGATCCAGAATGAGATCAGCTGCTGAAATCACTCTAATTCCTTTTTTGTTTTGCTCCCCCATCTAATTGTTTCCATCCTCTTCCATTAAAAGAAGCATCCTTGCTCAAAGGTAATCTTCTAGAAACTTACCAATCATTATTCTGCAGTACTCAGCTTGACTGATAATCCTATGATTTAGGCTGTAGCCTATGAAGTAGGTTTTTAGCTGTAAACTTCCTCTCTGGATGCTCCTTTTTTTTTTTTTTTTTTTTTTTTTTTTTCCCCAAATCAGTGTGTTTTAGCACAGTGTGTTAGGGTTGTATTCATAAGAATATTCAATAATTTTATGGGAAGTAATGCACTGAAACAAAACCTTTTTACCTTTTTAGTCATCCTTTAAACATTCTGTTCAGCTATTGACAAGGTTGACGAGTCTAAACCTTTTTTTTATTTTTAATTAAGACATTATAGTCATATCTCAGTAATTTCACTGGAAAAAATAGCAATGTCCAGAAGTGAATCTAGTTTTAATCATAATTTTGAAGAATTTTGGTGGGATGGGGGGAGATTAATTCTATTATTTATGGGTTGTGTTTTAACAACTCAAAATGATTATTCAGGTTTGAGCAGCTGATGTAGTATAAATGCTCCTGTTTAGCATTTTGGTGTGAGGCAGATCTTGCATCTTATAGTGATGTGGCCAAGGTGGCTTGTAAGATAATTCCATCCTTATAGGTACAGACAAATAAACCTTTATTTCAGAAAGCTACAGATCATGTAATACAGTTGTTGCAGATACTGTCAGCTTTCTAGGAAAAGTATTCACATCTATATGAAAGTCAGTACAACTTACTGTAGCAAAGACGAGGTCTTCTAAGTGAACTTCTCTGTTTGGGGTAGCTTCCTGTGGTCAAGCTGAAAAGTTAATGCATTTTTTCTAACAGTGGTACCATGGGTTGGTTGAGTTGTGCAGAGGCTTTTTGTCAGAGCATTGCAGAAGAGGATAAGGTGAAGAGGGTGGTTCCAAAACACTCTTTACAGGCACAAAAACGCCTTTCCTGGATGCTGGAACTTGGAAGTCTGTTTGACCTAATCCCAATGTCACATCCTTTGTTTGTTTGATTCTCTTGACTCCAATTACATAGCTGGACTCAAAGAAGTGTAGTAGAAGAACTGAGCACCCATCTACACAGTAACTAGCAGTCACCCTTTCTGCAAAGCGTAAGGCATGTGTTACTTTGTGGCTTCAAACTCCTTACCACCTTGCCTTTTTAATTGTCATTACAATACAATTAGGTTAGCATAGGTTATGGAGGCCTTTAACTAGTCATTAGTGTCATAACTCACAAAACTGTTTGATTCTTGATATCTCTTACTCTGGTGTCTGAGTAACCTTGCTTGTATCAACAGGGGGTTATATATTACAATATTACTTTAAACACATAGTACTTGTGAAACAGAAGACAAGTCTGCTTTGGTGTGTGCCATCTTACTTGGACTTACAGAAGGCCTTAAAACTAAAATAAAACTTCTGTCATGTCATCCAATTTTTTACGTTAACAAGAGCTGTGTAATTCAAATGTACTGTTACAATATTTATTACCTGTTATAGAGAAAACACTTAAAATACAATATGCAACTTCTGCTCCTCTATTTACCTAACTTGTGTCCCCTTGATAGATATTTGACTACATATTGAAGCCCAAGTGAAAACTATTACATCTATTATGTTGCTTCTTAAACAAACAAACAAACAAAACTACACAAATAACATAATCTACCACCAAACCAAACAAAACAAAACAAAAAACAAAAAAGCCTTGAGAGAAGTAAGCTATAGATCAGTTTGTTTAAATTGATGTTATATGGTTCTGTTCCCCCTTTGAAAATGGGGATGCTTGTGGTCCTGTAAATATGCATTTTGTAGACAGCTAAACATCTCTTACAATTCTGCAGATGTTTTCAGGAACTGATATATTTGAATAATTCTGGCTTACCAGCTTCACATGGAATCACATGCACACAAACTGTTGCACTTTCAAATGCTCTAAATGCAGAGCAGTAAGACTAGCAGGCTCCAACTAATAGTGTGCTACATCCACTGTATGCAACAAGCTAACCTGGGTTAGAAGAGAGTGCTGTCAGTATAAATGTTAAAGTTTGGGGAAGAGTATATTTAGCATGGTCTTGTGCAGCATGTTACTTACAGTTTTTTTTTTAAAAAAAAAAAAAGGGTTCATAGTTTGGAATTTTAGGAATGGCTATTCAGTCAGAATCAATTTGACGTCTGAATTTTGTCAAGTATTCATAAATCATGACGATCGTGATCAGAGGACATCAGAGATTTCCCTTGTGTTTGCATGGCAGACATGCACGTAAGCAATTGGAAGCTGGAAAATCGTTACACAGAAATCTCTTGCATTCTTTTAAATGCTTGATAACTAAATCACCATATAATGGGAATAGATTAGCTGCTAGCATTTGCATGCAGCAAATGCCTAAGTACAAGATAAATTCCTCCAATAAATTTAGTTATTTGTGAAACTAAATAAGGAAATAGCCATTTGTCATGACCTCGGTCATACATACTGAAGGAGTTTAGGGTTGACAGGTAAGCACACCTCACTGCCACATCTCCCTTCTGCCTACTCTTTACAAAACAAATGAGGTGCTTTGGTTTGCCATGGGATGTGGTTGCTGCATAGCTTAGCTTTCTTACTATTGTTCTTCCTTCCTCTTCTAGCACATTCTAAGCATCATGAAGGATGCTAGCTGAAAGATTTATGGGAACACTCCGGGCTCAAGTATGGATAGGCTGTCATCATTATAATTGTTTTTATTTGGATTGGCTTATGTTCTAATCTTACGTAAATACCAAAGTTGATATAAATGAGACCAAACCCTGAACTGTTGATTTGAATTAGGATTTGAATTAGGTTTTTAGTTTTGAAATATAAGACATTTGTAGAAGTACTTTTTTTTTTTCTTTTTATCTCTCACTTCATCTTCAGTAACAGTATATAACTTAAGCGTAGTCCTTGAAGCTGTCTGATTCTTTATAGGTGGTTTTCCTTTAAAAATTTGATTCCTATGCATTACCATGTGACAATCATGAAAAATCTTTGTCTTTATTTAGAAGAACAAACAATTTGTGGTATTCATGCAGTTGTAGCATAAAACATTTTGTGAAAACAGGTATGGTTTACAAGACGTAAAGTGTGGACATGAACAGGATGATATGAAAGAAAAATGCTTGTATTTTGCAGTTCAACTATCTTCTAATGAGCAATTCAATTAAGTTTGGCCTTGTTAAGTAGGTGCTTGAAAAATAAGTCAAGTGATGCAGTAATTATGAACACAGAAAAACAAATCCCTCCCTTTTTTTAAATAGCAATCAAAATATTTGTGTGGAGAAGTAGTTACTGCAGAGCTTTTCATACATATTCTGAAGTCATTAGGCAGATAAGTCAAGAAGAATTCAATGTACAAAACCACAGGGTTTGAAGGTATTCAGTGCATCAGGATCTCAGTTTCAAGACTCCACAGGGGAATGATTTAAATAGTACATAAGTTTATAACAGGAACAAATTATACTTGAGCGACTCATAAGCAAATTGAGCATAACAAGTAAATAATGACATTTCACACTGTATTTTTTTTTTCCAATTAATGCAGCAAACTTGTTCAGCTCTAAAGTAATAGATGATACGTAGGTTATACACTAATAATAACAACTGATTTCTGGGTGGTGAATCCAACATCCAATCATGAGAATGTGGCTTTAGTTAATGGACGACTTGCTGTTTTGTTTTTTTATTTTTTTTCTGCGTGTTGTTGTTCTTTTTTACTGATGGTTGAAAGCTTTTCTTTAGGACAGCCACGTTAGGAGAAAGATCAAGAGCAAAATGTAGGAGACACTGTCTGCAGTGTTCTAAGCAGCGGCATTTGGTTTAACTTAGCATTGTCACAGGAACTGATAGCTCATTTACCCATTGCCATTTGAAATTTGTAAAGCAATCTGTAAACAACAGCTTCTGTCCATGTAACCTGTCTCTTTTGTGAAGTTCTACTTTCAGGATGCTTCAGCAATGTGAGAGAGCTGGTTTTTGGTTTATCTCCCCTTGTCTTTCTCTCTGTCACTAGTGATCAGTACAGAGCACGTTGTTAACTTTTGCTCAAACTTTCATCTGCTTTTATTTGGCAAGGCCTTTGTCTGCATGGTCAAGTGATCCTGGAATTAAACTGGAGAGCACTGCTAAATGCAGCCCTGATAGAAGCTCTGAGATTAGTCCTAACCTTTGCCAAGGAAAACTAAGCATCAGAATGGAGTTGCCTTTGAAAAAAGAGAGAGAGTAGGTGGGCTGGGCAGCTCACCTGGTAAAACTCGTGGCTTGGGATAAAGACAGTTTAATAGGACAGAAAAGGTAGGAAAAATAACAATAATATAAATACAAAACAAGTGATGTGGCTGACTGCCCAGCCAGTCCTGAGCAGCAGCCACCTTCCCCCCAACCTCCAGAGAACTTCCCCCAGTTTTTGTTTGCCATTGCACCACACAGTGTGAAACAGCCCTTTGGCCAGCCTGGGCCAGCTGTCCTGGCTGTGTCCCCTCCCAGCTCCTGGTGCACCCCCAGCCTCCTCGCTGGCACAGCGGTGTCAGAGGCTGAAATGTCCTTGGCTCTATGTAAGCACTGCTGCAACAACTAAAACATCAGTGTATTATCAATATTATCTTTTTACCTAAATTGAAAGCACAGCAACATACCAGCCACTGTGAAGAAAATTAACGCTATCTCAGCTGACACTCATGTCCTTTGATTATGTGAGATATATTGAAAAGGTGCTGTATGCAGAAGTGGGCAGCGGTGCTTATGATGCCCTTAGCTGAAGAGTTTGTTCTTTAGGCTTAGGACAGGTATAAGAAAACTCAGTCTGAATCATCTCAGAGATGAACTTACCACCTCTGTATTTCGCTAGGGTTGTGTAAGTTTTGTTTTCAGCCCAGAGTTTAGTGCAGTCCTGTGGATCATGTCACCACTGCAAGTAGACTGAACTCGAATTTTATTTTAAATGGTAAAGGAAATCACTGTTTAGAGGACAAGGTCAATGTAGCCAGCTACAGACGTCTGTCTTAAATCATTTCACTAATCTGTTCTATTGCTAAGTTATTCCTGTGGAATGTTTTTCTTCATATCTAGGTAGGCTCTACATGGGTGAATTTTTAGTGCAATACTTCTTTTACTGTCCACCATGGATCAGAGAACACATTTCTCTTCTCCTTTGTGCTGCAAACTTCACATATTTGAAGACTGTCCTCACATTCCCTCTCATTGTATTTTGCTCTTGAGAGTATGTCTTGAATTCAATCACTTTTTTTTTTTTTTCATTTTGTAACTAAACTTCCTTCTTTCCACCTGGTTTCTTTTAGGGGCAGATTTATGTCTTAATTTGGCAGCAAGGTTAAATAGAGGAGAATCACAGGATGGAGCTTAAAAGTAATACTGATAATTTAGAAAACAAAACAGCTTGAATTACAGAGAGTAATAAAGTTTCCTTGGACCCCTTTGGGACTCACTAAGACAAAGTAATTACAAGGTTAAAAAAAAAAAAAAAAAGAAAAGAAAAAAAGAGAGAGAGAGAAGGTAGATGAGAGAGTCCACAGGGCTTCACTTAGCATGGATTCCTGTGGCCCACCTTGTAGGGTCTGAACTTTGTGCCTGCGTTATAGAGACTCTTTTCCTCCACTCTGTACTTCTCCTAATCACGTTGTGGTTTTCCCTGTGTGAAGTGTTTCAGATTACTTAGATTTTATGGTCATTTTCTTTTTCCAAACTTATTTTGTGTTACCACTGTGACTGTTGATTTCTGATCTGTTGGGAAGCAAATTACATAAAGTCTCTTATTACGAACATTTAATTGACATTTTATTCATATCATTTATTTCAATTGCAGCACTAGAATGCCATTTAAACAGCAATTATTTTCCCAATACTATATGTTACTAACAATGTAGGCAATATATCCTGCATCACAATGAGTTCATTTAAAAGAAGATGATGCTGATCAGGGAAAGAATGTTTGCAGAATAATTTGGAAGAGCAGGGCTGCCAGATGAGGTGGTTTGGGTGTTTCTGATCATTTGAAGCAAATGTAATGTTATTCAAGTACTTAAGATAATCTAGAGACTTAGTACAGAAATCATGTATGGCATGGGACTTAAATATAACCAAGTCCCTGACTGCTGTGCCACAGTGTTTTGACACTATGCTGAAGCATCAGATCCATTTGATTCTTGCTCACTCTACTGAAATTATTATAAAATACTACTAGTGATTATTAGCACTTTGTTGCTAGGCACTGCCTTGGACCTGATGGTAAGATCCAAATACATCATCGGGTAGCTGAGATTTTTTTGTTGTTGTTTTGGAAAAGATAGGTTAGTTTGTAAAGCAATATTACTCTGTAGGCAGTGGTCAGGAATTGCAGGTCTCTTCTGTTACTTTGCAGGATGGAATGAGTGATGGAAATATTGAGCTTCTCAGGAATCAAGGTGGAGGTACCAGGTATTTCTTTGGTCTATGTGGCAGTTAAAATAAGCAAAAGAACATAAAGGGAATCATGTACTGGAATTCCTGTGATTGATTCAAACTGCATAGGCCTTATGGAACACCCTTTGCATCACCTTCACAGATAGCTGTAGAAACAGGTAATGACATTTCGCTGTCCTCACAGAACTTGTCTGTTCAGATGCAAGTCGCTCACGTGTGCAGGCTGGATAATTATAGTTACCTCTGTGGGCATGGCAATTACCTCTAGGTGCAGCACTAGGGAGACAATTGCCACAGTTCCTATCAGGAGTGCTGCATTCAGCTCTGGGCCCCCAGCACAAGAAGGACATAGACCCATTAGAGTAAGTCTAGGGAAGGCCATGAGGATGCTCAGAGGGCTGGGGCAACTCTCCTTTTTAAGACAGGCTGAGAGGAGCTAGGGTTGTTCAGCCTGAAGAAGAGAAGGCTCCAGGGAGACCATACAGTGGCCTGCCAGTGCCTAAATGAGGCTACAGGAAAGCTGGGGAGGGACTCTTTGTCAGAGAGTGTAGTGATAGGACAAGGAGTAATGCCTTTAAACTAAAAGAGGGGAGATTTAGGTTGGACCTTAGTAAGAAATTAGTTACTCAGAGGGTAATGAGGCACTGGAACAGGTTATCTAGGGAAGCTGTGGATGCCCCATCCCTGGAAGTGTTCAAGGCCAGGCTGAATGGGGCTGTCAGCAATCTGGTCTGGTGTCCTTGCCCATGGTGGAGGGGTTGGAATTAGATGGTCTTTAAGGTCCCTTCCAACCCAAACCATTCTATGGGTCTGGGATTTTAACCCATGTGATTTATGCACCTTGTATCTGAGGTTGAATTTCCCTCTGGCATTTGGTGATGTATCTGACCAGACTACCTTATTCTGTCAATCTATGAATTTATTTTCTGACTTGGAGCAAAATATGCTGAACTTTCTAAAACGATCAATTTTTCTCATGAGTTATTACAGGGAGAAGGTGATAATTGTTTTATCAATACAAGACACAGTCACTTGCATTTCAAATACCTTCAAAGCTAGTTATCTGATCACACTCTGAGGCAGCTTTGGTTATTGTTTCTGTTTGATTTTGACACTTAATGAATTATTAGCAGTAGATGTATAATACTGAAAAAGTTTCATGCTTGAGAACAGCTGGGCTTTAAGCCAAGCTCCTAGTGTAAACTGGGCAATGCTTTGAGCAGATACTCATGAGGACTTCTGGGGAGGAGAACAAGTGACCTACCATCCAGACCCAGCCCTGCAGCAGATATGCTTATGGTGATTCAAAGAGCAATAATGGAAAGTAAGCCTCTTCCAAGTCAATTTGAAGGGATAGAAGCCATTTAAGAAGCTTGAGGTACAAGTTCTTAATGTAATTAAGTACCAAAATTTGCTTAAAAAGATCATCTGGCTCCTTAAGCAAAAAATAATTTGAATTAGTGTCAGGTAAGATAACTGAAGGTACCAGAAGAGAATGCCCAAAATAATGCCCGTCTTTTAGAAAAATCGGGGTTCTGTATTACTGCTTATGTTGCTGGTTTGTGGGGTTGTGTCATTTGCAGTGGTGGAAGGAACAGCTTAGCAAACTCCGACAGAATCCAGCACCCCAGAAATGGCACACAGTACTGCTGATTCAGCAGTGATGGGACTGTGCTGTAAGAGTGCCTGACCATCCACTGCCTCTGCTGCTGTGCTCTCTTGCTGTAACTTCAAATGCTTGGGATCATCAAGATGCAGTTGTTAAAGCTTGAAATATATATATATATATTTATTTATTTATTCTGTAATTTTTTTTTGTTTGTTATCAGTTGACCAAATATAAGGTACGTGAATTATTATGCTTGCTAATTTATCTTCAGGATATGTTTCAGCATCCGTGCAGTAACCAACATACTTGAGGAACCATAAGTTGGCCTGTACTTGTCTCCAGGCATATGTATAACACTGATATACCCTTAGCTGGTTCTTTGCCTACTTAATTCTTACTGCACAGTTGACAGATGCTTATTTTCTTCCAGACTGCTTTGTAAATCTAATTAAATGCTTTTAAGTTAAAATTATGAAAACTTCAGCCACAAAGTTTATGGTAAATACACTGAATTTGATCTCTTTGGACATTCTGAATTTGCTTTAAAACCTTGTTTCCATTCCCTACATATCTATTAGTTAAAAGTTCAGCAATGTTTCTGAAATAAAGGGAATAATCTAAAGCCAAGTCTAGTGTTACTTAGGCTGTCTGAAAGCAAGAACAGAGTTTGGCAAAAAAATTTGTCTTCTGTGCCTGGTCATTCCAGCCTTAGCTGAAATCTGAAGCTAACACAGATGTGTGGAATTTTCAATAGATATCTGGGGCTTTTCTTACTTTTCATGGAGAAAAAAATAAAAATAAAAAAAAATAGCCAACAGCCAACTAAAACAAAAGCATGGGATATACAGGGGAAATTTGACCTGATCAGATTATATTGTAGTGTATTCTTGAGTGTAAGGCTATCAAGACTATCGGCAGCTATCAGCTTCTCACTTTCAAAGCTTCAGCTCTTTCCATTAAAAAAAATTATGAGCCATTTACAAAAACATCAGCTTCATTTTAGTAGCTGATACAAATCTGATCTTGTAATAAACCACTTGCAGCCCAGGGTCATTTCCAAACAATTTACTGTGTGAATTGGTAAATGCAATTTTTGAAAAAAAAAAAATCATGTTTCTTTTAGAAGATGTGCAGACTTCTATCTAACGTTAGTTTACCAAAAATATTTGGGGATTTTCCCAGAGGAAGTATGGCAGCTGTTTCATACTAGAGCTTAGTACCATACATAAATAATGCCAACTTCTAGCATATATCTTTACATTCACTTTATAGTGTTCTGACTATTATTTTCAGGAAGATACACAAAAATGTGACCCTCTCACTGTAGATCTGTAGATTAAATGTCTGCTTTCCCCACTAGAGTAACTTTTAGAATGTTAAATATAGGAACATCTTTTATGCTTTTTTGTTTTACTGTGTTAACACAACTTCAGTAATTTCGTGTTAATTTACCTGTAACATATATGCACAAACTCATGAGCTAAAAGATCTGTTTTGCTTCAGTAAGGGCTGGGACTCCATGGATTCCATGTACTTAACAAAAAGTACAGAAGATGGATACCACTGTACTAGTCTTTTAGTTAACCTATTCACAGGAAATAATTCCTTCGATTATCATGATATATTTTTAAGAACATAAAATTTGTTTCTGGATCAGACCAGTGAACTCATGTGGCGTAAAATGCTGTCTTCAGGAGTGGCACCAGGAGACATTATCTAACGTGTTATCCTGGATGCTTTCTGTAAGCTATTTCCCTGCTACTCTCCCAGCACCCAGCAACCTCCTTTCAGAGGAAGTCTGAAAGTTTGAGCAAATTTTTAAGCTTTGCAACACTAAAAATCACCTAGGATATGCTTGTATATACTCTCATGTACAGTTTCTCTGATTTTTTGTTGTAGTTTAACCCGACAGACAGCCAAGAAACCCATGACCATTTGCTTTCCCCACTCATATTCCCACACACACATCGGGGTGGGTGGGTGGATGGGGGTTAAGGACAATTTAATAAGAAAAGAAAAAAAAAAAAAGAAGAAGAATGGAAAAAAAAAAAAGAAAGAAAAGATGCACAACACAATGCAGTTGCTCACCACCTGCTGACTAATGCCCTGCCCATCCCTGAGCAACAGCAGTCCCAACAACCCCAGTTGTACTGCTTGCTGAGCATGGTGTCACCTCTCATGGAAAATCCCTTTGGTCACTTTGGGTCAGCTGTCCTGGCTGTGTCCCTTTGAGCTCCTGGCACACCCACAGCCTCCTTGCTGGCAGAGCAACACAAGCAGCTGAAAAGTCCTTGACTATGCGAGCACTGCTCTGTGACAACTAAAATATCAATGTGCTATCAGCATTATTCTCATCCTCAGTCCAAAACACAGCACCATACCTGCCACTATGAAGAAAGTTAACTCTATCCCAGACAAAACCAGGACAATATGTATATATTTAATGTTTCACGGTTCTTCACTGTCATGCTCCCTATTTTCAGAGAGGGGTAAAATGATAGCAGTGGGGTTAACAGTTATCTAATATCAAGGTAACAATCAGTTTGTGTTTCATTTTCTTATTCAGCATCAAAGTGCTAGTGGAGACTAGCTTGACTAATAGTTAAGCATTGCATTTACTTTAAAACTCTGTAATAGCGGAAGAAAGAAATGCAAATGTTCTCATTCTTTTCAAATATTTCAAGTAAATGGATGGACCAGTGTTTCAAGAACATGAAAACATGAGCTGGTATTGTACTGAAATATAGCTAAACCCTTCATACTGGAAGCAACTCTTAATACACTTGTCTAAGTCCAGGTACATTTATATAGCTGTAACAGAGAATGATGCTATATAATGAGATATAAATGGAAAGAATGACATAAATTATTGGAGGGAGGGAGAAGAATATTAAATATGAGGCACGTCTCTTTATAGGAGTATCTTGTTCTTAATTAAATGAAAGAAAAATTGGAGAAAGACATTTTAGCTGTTTCCAAAGTACCAGCTCGTGCACTCCTTCCTTTCTTCAATAAGGAATATTTCATTCAGTTTCCTAGAAAAGATTCCTAATAGTATCTAAAGTTTAGACTTTATTATATACTTAGACAGCATCATGCTGTGTTGATCCTTGTATTGACTGGATCTTAATAGTAATGAATCAATACAGTACTGATGGGGTTGGGGGATAGGCTGTGCGGACTGTATTGGTATAGCTGAAGGCCTGAAATTGAAAATGTAGCTATGTCATTCAATGAGTAATGCCAAAAACTTTCAAGAAGAATGAATTAGAAACTGAGTACAGTATGTCCTTATTTCATAAGCAAGCTTAAGTTAGGTGACTTTTTTTTTTTTTTTTTTCAATTTAATTGTAAAACTGCATGAAGCTGCATGAGTAAAATTTGCAATGACAACCTTAAATTGATTTTTTTATTGAATTTATTCTCAATGCTTTGATTGTGTGACAACATAGGAAAGAATACTAGCCTTCCAAATTCCTTTGAATGTGTAGGTTTTTAGACTGGGCAAGCAAGGCAACATGGTGAGTGTCTCTTGTGGCAAGGAGTCCAAGACCAGCTCTTCTGTTTCCTCCATGATATAACTGTTTCTGCATGCACTGCAATGAGAACATAACTCCTTCAGTGAACTACTGAAGAACTAGAGAACTAGATGAACTACTTCATCTTCTAAACTCACACCTCAAAGTGAGGGTAAGGAAATAGTCAAGATATGTCTCCCCTTTTTCTATGGGTATTGGACCATTCTGAGCACAGAAAATAAGTCCTGAAAAAAATGGTTCTTATGAGAGTCTGCATCACTATATCACGAACTGCTTGTTTTAAATTTAAATGAAAATCTAGTATCTTTTTCCAAAACTGGAAATGGCGATCGATATTGACTGGGAGTTGTAAATTCCGTCACAGATAGTGATGTCATCTCACTAGATGGTGCTACAGAATCATTTTGCCTAGAGGAAACAAGAACATGCTTTGTGTGATGATTAATGGTTACTATATATATGAGGTAAAAAGTTGAATTAGATGCTAGAAATCATGTCTGAGAAGGTTTTAGGCTTTCTCCTTAAAAAACAACAACAACAAAAACCAAATAATAATAATAATAATAAAAAACCAATAAGTAATTGAATATATGAATTTTATCTAATTAATCATCTTAGCTGAGGAAGAGCTGAAATGAGTTGAGTGTCATATTATATACGTAAGATATAAATAAAACAGGTTTTTGTAGCTGAGCTGAAATAATTGGTTAAAGCCAGAGAGAAAATAAGGACAGTAAAGAAAAGGCAGCAAAAAGTGAAATCACACTTGCTGTGAGCAAATCCCTCTCCAAGATTTTCATGGGGATGTTGGAGCTTCAGTTGCTGTTACCATGATATGGCTTGACTCTTTAAAAATGAAATATCTTGCTCTGAAATACTGTTGATTTAAATCATACCTTGCTGTGTTGTTGTGTTCTAAATATTAATGTTCAAATTTAAAGGATGTTGGGTTTCAGACATTTAATAAGCAAAAGATTTATATATACTGCTATAAAATTCAGGATGAAGAGAAGCTAGTTTACAAACTGATGGTAGTACATTACAACATGAAGATTCATTGTCCTGTCCTGAAGTAGCATCAGTACATGCTAGGCATAGAAGCCATATTCCAAATTCCTTCCTATTCTTTTTCTCCTCTAAGGCGAGGTAGTACTAATCAGCTATTGACCTAAAATGACAAGAAAGAACAGTCAACAGAAGTATTCTGTTGAAAATATGCAAAATGAAATGAGAGGTCTGCATCAGATCTTTGCAAAACCAAGCAATCTAGAGCAATACATAAGCTGAAAATTCAAACAAGTGTGGAAATGAGAAAAAGTGTGTGGCAGTGTTATTAGAGTCACTGAGCCCATCATTAATATCATCTGGCCGTGACAGGTGCATCAAATCAGATGTCAAAATATTTTAGGGGTAAGGTATAAGTACTCATTGCTGTCTGCAGAATCTCAATGTTCATAGACAAAATGAGGCAGAATTTGCCAGTTTAAACTCCAGGAACAACTTCCAATGAAATTTCAAGCTGCAATCACAATTAGGCAGTTTGTGCATTTGAGAAGGATTGCTAGTAGAAATGCTCAGTGTATAGAGCAGTCTGACTATTGGTCAGTGACTTCTGTGAACTGGGGAGCAGTCTGAGGTCCCACTAAGTTAAACATGCAAACTATTCAGTGTGTCGCATCCAGTGATCAGTATTCTGTCCTGTATTTGGCTTCTTAAAGCACCATAAAAATATTCAGTATAGCAGAGCAGAACAAGGCAAATAATGGATTTTTTTGCTTGACAGCTGAAACAAAAGGAAAGTAAGAAGAAATTAAGAAAAATGGATCAATCACTTTTTTTTTTTTTCTGAGGCACTTTGAATGATAGCACTTGAAGAAAAATTTTAGACCTACTTAACTGAAAAGAATTTTAACCTTTTATTTTTATCAAATTAAATTTGACATTAAAATGGAATTTGAAAGTGAAAATTTGTGAAATTTTATCTTGGAAGTGTATAATGTATACAAAATTGCTAGCTTTTCTATATTTTTTCTTCATTTGAGAAGAAGACATGCTTCATATAAACAAGTGGCATTTTTAGATAATCCTGGCCCTTGCAAGAAGTTGCAGCTCTGTCTTTAGTAAATATGACAGCCATTAATGGAAATATGGAGAAAAATCTGAAAGTGAGATGGGTCATTTAAGATAAAATTGCTGATAGATGGTTAACAAGTTTGTTTTATCTGGTGTTATTAGGACTACTTCATCATCCTGCTTTTATGGTTTATACACAATGGTGCATGACATTATTTCTATGATGGCAGAAATGCAGACGTTATTTGTGCAAATGGGGTGATCTTGTTGTTTAGAATGTAGATTCTCTCACAAATACTGTTCTCGAAAACCAGCATAATTATTATTGAATAGTTTAAAGCTGCACTTAGTGTTATTGATGTTGTCAGAAACCATAACTATTTCAAATTAAATATGAGGTTTCTATATATTTTAGGTAAAATGATGTTTCTTTTTAATCATCCTTTAAAAGATAATCTTGCCTTTTTTTTTTTTTTTTTTTTTTTTTCCTGAGTGAATGAAGAACAGCTGTTCTCAGGGAGAATTGTTTTGATCTGTATGTTTGTCATAGTATGCTTAAATACTTGTTTGTGGACAGAGTTTATTTGAAAGTATTGGAATTTAGCTAGAAATTAAGACAAAGCTCCCCTGCCTTTCAGTTCCAATCTAGTACAGAAAATTAGTAAAATTGGATAGCAGCCTTTAGTTCAGTCACTGGGGTGAAATTCAGAGTGGTGCTGCTGAGTGGCCCAAGCATTAGGCTTTGCGCTGCTGTGCCTTGAGAGCGGAGGTGTGCTCGCATCCCAAGGGAACCCAGCCACCGAGATCTGCCACTGCCTCCTGTGCAGGAACTGCACTGCTTCCAACACCCTCATCCCCACCAGGCGCTGGAGCTTGTTCCGAGATGTTCAGGCCTGCTAGGATGGTGGGAGGACAAGCTTAATCCTTTCCTGTTGTCTAGGTACACTGCTGATTGTAAAAGCATAGAGAGCCTGCCAGGGAACTGAAATGTAGAGAAATTTGGAGGTAGGCCAGCCTGTATTTGATGCCTGAAAGGAGTATGCCTACTGAATGCCAGAGATGGTTATACTGACCCCAAACCGGGAATTTCTCTAGAGGCTCCTACTTTAAGGTGAATCGGATGCTGTTGGAAAGCCCCCAGATCACAATTTCTTTTTCTCCACAGCCAAATCATGGAGCTAATGATGCCAAGTGAGGAAGATTTAGCTTAGTTGCTATGGTAAAACTATAGAAAAGGACACAAAGCTGATACAAAAATTGTCATCTTCAGTGTCTTCTCCGGCGTTCTTTTGTGTTTACATCCCACCCTGGAAAGATTTGAGAGGGAAGAAGGGGTTATGTGTGTTTGTTCTCTGCGTTACATATGTCTTTGTACTATGATACAATATATGCACACTGGCGTTTAATACAAATTAATAGACTTCCAGAGAATTAATTTCCATTATGAGATTTACACTTTATGATTGCCAATTTGGCAGCCTCCTGCAGTGCTTAATATTACATCTGCTTAACAGGCCAGATGATAATACTGCAAACTGTACCCAGATTATTTGCTGAACAATGGAGCAAATGGCTCTGAAAATAAATTTATTGCCGAAAAAGAATGTCACATTTTACCTTCCGTAAGATGTAAAATCCTGTATCTCCCAGTTTACCAAAAGAAATCATTCTATATGTAATACCTAAATAATTCTTTATTATGAAGAAAGCATATTTTCTGGGGAAGTAAGATTTTGGTCCAGCATAGACTAGTATCTAGTATGAAAATGAATTTGCAACTTTTCCAGAGTACTTGTATAAAGGCAATAATATTCAGCAGTTCTATGAGTGAAATATCTCTATTAGAGCAGAACTAAAGGTAAAAATTCATTGCAATTTCCTAATAACACATTAAGTTTGGAGAACCTGTTTTTCTGACATGTCCCTCAGCATCAGCACATAATGCCTGAAGGAGAGCATTTAAACTCTATCCAAACCTTTGTTTATACCTCCTTTCTTGACCGTTATGGTTGCTGTTACAACAATTTTCACTGAAGCTTGCATCCCAGGGTGCTATGTTCAGCCTCTATTTCTCATTTGGGTTTTGAGCTGCCTCTAACACTTGACATTTTCTCTGTATTGTTTTAGGCCATTACTTTACTTCTTGCTCCTGAAAGATTTCAAAAGCACTTTCTTGGGAAGCAGGGGCTGAAATTCAAATGAAATGTATTTAAATATATTTAAATACAAGAGTTTGAGGTGCATGCTTTAAATGTTCAGAAAAGATGGTAGTAGCTTTCAACAGCACAGATCATGTAAGATAAGAAGAGCTTTCAGCTCTGTGGCCAGTGTATCTGTGATCATTGACTCTGGCTTGTTCTTCAAAATATTCCAGATGTTATCTGCTGTGTTTACTAGTAACGTGGAGAAATATTATAGAATTGGGCAAAAATGAAAGCATATTTCCACATTTCAACCAAAGAATGTTGAAAGGATAATTGAAGTAACTGTTCTTCTTAGATGAAACATATGCATATTTATTTAAATATTTATTGAGAAAAAGAAGGGGGGGTGAATAATTCAAAATTGTAGAAACAACTTCCTTTTAAAGGAAGGGCTGTCACTTGGTTCCTGTAAGTGTAGTTACAAACTTAAATTTAAAAACCAAAATGTGGAGGAGGGGATTAAAAACAATTGGAGAAGGGAGAGAGATTAACAAATAGTATTTGGGCCTAAACTTTCTGCTCTTCCTGTAGATCGTATAAGAGCTGAAGGGACTTGAGGCTGAGTGAAGCTGCTCAGAAACTGCACACAGGCAGCCTGAGCCTCTTCTCATCCAGTGGTTCTCTGATCCAAAGGCCTCACTGAAGAAAATGTTGCCTTGGGGATTGTAGAGAAAATTCAGGAAAGTGCATGGAATAATTTGATCAACAGCATTGGTGTTAAAAAAAAAATACACACACACACACATGTGTATGTATATAATATATATATATATATATATATATATATATATAGTCTCAAGCTCAAAGATTATTCTTGGAGTATTAGCCTCATTGGAGACCACCAGTCAGTAATTTAGTTATGAAAGATGTATGAGGATTCTACAATAAAAGAACAAGAAAAATATTTTATTTATGTTATATGTTGTCATAAGGTGGAGCCTGAAAAAAAAACTAAGAGCTGAGCAAACATACACAATAACTTCTAAAGTAAATATGTTCTAGACTTCCACAAAGCATGCACACAATAGTTCCTTTTCTATAAACATGTGGTAATACATTTTCTAGTACTTGCAGTTGTTTATTTGATTTGATTTGTTACCTGGTTACCTGGATTTAAGGGGAAAAAATAACTTTTCCATTCGTATTTGCAGAAAAAGCAGTAGTACATACTTAAAGATCTATAATGCATTATCTTGGTTGTATAAACACTTGTTGCAATATTGTAGGAATCCATGCCAGCTGAAGCTACAACCTGGCATAACAGACTTCACTCCACTGATGAAAGCTGTAAGAGAGAAATGGTAACCTGGCTGAGACTGGTGAATAGTTTATAAGCTAGAAAGCCCTGGGGTATCGGAAGTTTCTTGATGAAGTAGTTGAGAATGTGATCACCTAGCCCAGAGGGAATGATTCCACTTGCTCTAATTCTCCCTGGCTTTGATATGCGGATTGCATCAATCAAGGAAGCTGATTGACTTGTCATATGAATAGGTCCTTTGCTGAGATAAAAGAAATGAAACTTATGGCAATTAAGTTTTATACCATGGTTTAAGGAAATCTGTGTTAATCTAAGCAAAATCTCAAAAGCTAGTTGCTTTTGAGAACCTTAGAGGCTTTCAAGTTATTTTTTCTCCTTTTCCTAGTTCTAGATCTTCCTTATGTTACAGATAATTAAAATGAGACATGACTTATTCTTTCTGGTACTTGCAGTACACTTTTTTATTTTATTTATTTTTATCATCTTCTTAAGTCTCTCTCATTAGCCTTTTCAAAAGGCAAGTTTGTTTGATGTTTTAGGGTGAAGGAAATACTTAATGTGTATACTGGTCATTCCATGTATGTGGGGCAAGTTCTTGTTAGTCCTTTAACTTTTTACCTTGCTTTGAATTTCTGGTTAAAAAGAAAATGATTCCAACATCACTGTTAACTTCTGCAATTTTCTTAATGAATCTGAAAAGTAATCATCCTTTATTTCTTCTTCTATCCTCAAAAAAACCAACAAATCTGTGAGATTGCTTCCATGTTTTTAATTTTTTAATTCTATTAAATTTTCTATTACATTCCTCCCTTGCTTTTCTCCAACAGTTTTTATGCTCCTTCTTTAGAGACAGTTCTTTCTTTTTATTTGGTTGGGTCTAAATAAATGACTGACAGATTCATGCTGCAGAATTTAAACAGGTCCCAAATGTTCTCATCTGAGCCAGCCACAGCTGACCCAGATAACCTGTTGCACATTAATTTCAAATGACTGCCAGTGCACTGCATCTTTGACAAGAACCTTGTGATTCTTAACCCTAAGATCTCACAGGAATTAGTTCCTATCTTCATTTATGCTGGTCATGTGAGTTAAGTAGGTCTTTGTGGAGATTGTCACTGTTCTATATTATCAGCCCTCCAGGTTGCCAATACTTAAAAGGTGCATAACTGCACTCTTTGCCTATGCCTCTTTTTCTCAGGAAAAGATTTTTTGCCAGTAATTTGCATTTTTAGTACTGTTCAGTGTTATCTTACCATTTTCTTGTTACTTAGCTCATTGACTTGTATTGCAAAACTTAAGGCAAAAGGCAGGTAAAACTCAGATAGTGTTTGATAGGATCATTTTTTTTTTCCCCGAAAAATTTCCTTTTTTTTTCTATTTTCTCTATATATCAATTTGAAGGAAAAAAAAAAAAAAAAGCAACTTGCTAATTTGTTCCATTGTTTGTACCTAAATTCAAACTGTTCATCTGTTTTTTTAAACCTGTTGCTTGTCAGCTGGCAACAATTTTGCTTGTGACTGGTAGGAGTATTTTCCTCACAAATAGTAATTCCATAGTCTTGCTACCTTATGAACACACAACTTCTTCAGCTTTTGTTGCACAGTGCATTACCTTCCAGTAATCAAACCAGAATGAGAAACTTGTGGATAAATCTGGTCACCAAAATCAAATGAGTAGCATGCACTGATTGTGATATGAACAAGATACACTAACAAGAATCATGATGTGGGAAATCCTAAGTGGGAAACAACTGAAATGGAGATATGGTGGCATAATACATGCATTTCATTTTATGTTTCTGATTTCTCTGGCCTTAAACAAGAAAATATGAGAGGAACTTAAATAGAACAAAAATACTATTGATAGAGACAATAAACTATATGGACGTAAGTGATTAGGACAAGTAAATCCCCATTACAAGTGGTGTAACTGCAATAAAGAAAATTAAGAATGTCATTTTTAAAAAGATAAACTGACAAGTAATTTGTAGGTTTAGTAGAAAATGCAGTCAAGCATGAACTCTTTTCTTTCGCATGCAGAATAAAATGCTTATGCTGACAATTGACAGGCTCTGAGTGTCTATTGTTTGATATATTTTTAATTTTTTTTATCCTCTGGACTTTTATGTTTCCTATGTGAATTATCAAAAAGGCAGTGATTTTTGCAACATGGCAATTATACTTCTACATATATTTGCTGAAGAAAAGAGAAATAACTATCCCATGTTTCATTAAGATGTGGAAATAATTTTCTTAATGTTATTATATTGCTTTCTATATAGAGTGTATGTAAGAAAGTGTGTTGGCCAAAGGGAATGGCTTTAGGTCTGTTGGAGAATATTCTAGCAATCTTTAAAAAAAAAAAAAAGAGAGAAAAAAAGAAAAAAAATAAGAGCATAAAGTATCTTCCGGTTGGTGCGGTATTTTTCATGGATTACTAGCCTTTCTTCAGAAGGTTGAGGTGTTTATGCTGTGTTACTTGTATCTCTGAAGTGCTGTCCCAGGCCATGCTGCCAGCCATTTAGTGAAGAGAATGGCATTCATGCCATCTACTTCAGGAAACAAATTCAGGTTCTTCAGTTAGTGATGTAACTCCACGAGCTCTCCTCCTAGGGAGTGGTGGGCTTCTCTGTAGAACATGGACCACCCAAGCAGATGCCCACCTTTCCTTTTGCTGTCCCCACAGCAGAGTGCCTTAGGGCGGCCAGCAGCCCTGGGGCTCTGCTCCTGCAGCCGGTGCTGCCCGTGCTCTGCAGCCCTGCCCTGGCATGGCAGGTGGGTGCCCTGACATTGCTGTGGATGCTGCGGGCTCGTCGGGGATGTCTCACCGCACAGGTTAGTACATCTGATAGCTCAGACAAGCAAGTTTGAATTAACAGTTAAAGCGTATATGTAGCATGACAAAGCGCGGAGTCATTTTTGGGTGGTGCTTTTTGCATACAGACCACATTATTAAGTAGTTTGATGAAATAGACAGTATCTGCAATATATAGAGTGGCAACTATACATCTCGACGGCTTTTTATGCTAGGCTATGCTCTTTCTCTCAGCAGTTTCCTAGGGCTATTGAAGCAATAATGCAGTAGCAGAGAGCTTTCCAAAGGCTCTGCTGCTGCTTAGGTATAGTTATGGGGAAGAGTAAATATGATTAAATGGCTACTCTTGCAGCTGTTCATTTGACAGCTTAGAGTCTCATTTTTCAGGATGAGTAAAAGATTGTCCAGAGTGTATAACACCAAGTTTCTAAAGCTGCTTTTTATGTCTTTCTCACAGTCATTGAATACAGAGATTATGAATTATGGGAGTGGTTTAGTTAGTTGCTCACTGGAGGCCTCTTGTCTTGTGGTTGAGTTTCATTGTCAAGATGTTAGTCTTCACATGTTTACAACCCTACTTTAGACCTTGTCGTGAGAATCATTCATGTCATTTGAAGCAAATAATAATAATAATAAAAAAGCCAGTGATTTGCTATAAAATTCCTAGAAAGCGTGGGCTGCATCACACAATATAGAAAACTGTGCAAGAGAGAAAAGTACATTTTCCTGACTCAGGGTAGACTTCCATGGTATCAGTCACAGCCTTGCTGGTAGTATGTTGTCTGTATTTGATGTCAGTGGATTGCAGAGATTGTGAACATGAAAATAGGAGTGGTAATTTGATAAAGATTTTTTGTTTGTTTGTTTGTTTGTTTTTAGCTATGTTTTTTTAACTGATGAGAGAAATGAAGATGGGAAATCCATTCACAGGAAGCATAAGAATGATATTTCAACTTCATTTGCACTCCAGGTTTGGTGATATGAGTCTGATTCATTACTTATGAAAACCAATAAAGTTTTTTACAGTGAATGGGGCCAGTCTCCTTTTACATTGTGACAGGTGTGTTGGCTTCAGACCAGAGAGTCAGACTTTGGTTTGATTTTGCTGTTCTGAAAGTACAAAGAGGCATTTCTCTCTTATTATGATTTAATTTAAGAAGATTTAATAATGATAATTTCCATAAATATATTTTTGCCTTGTTTTCTAGACACCACTGCTCCTGAATACAAGTTTTCTATCACAGCCTTATTTACACGAGCACCGCCTGCATATAACTGTGTT
The DNA here is from genome assembly GCF_047663525.1 of Anas platyrhynchos. Classification (NCBI taxonomy): domain Eukaryota; kingdom Metazoa; phylum Chordata; class Aves; order Anseriformes; family Anatidae; genus Anas; species Anas platyrhynchos. Next base: position 12,145,091 of record NC_092594.1, on the reverse strand, counting down.
TTGGTATGAATGTTTTGTGTGTATGTGTGCACACGCAGGTGTGCAAATTGCTAGTTAAGATTACAAATTGTAAAAGATGTGTTTACAGCTCCAAGTTCGTTGCAAGCTTGACATCATCCTAAAATTCAATCTTACATGTTGCTAGGTCTACTACCTTTTAAAAAATAAAATAAATTTATGTGGCAATGTATGCACAGTGAATCATAGAATCATTCAGGTTGGAAAAGACCTCTTAGATCATTTAGTCTAACCTTTAAATGCAGCAAAGTATTTTATGTAAGACATTGGTATAAATAGGAAAGAGAATGGGTGGATTTAGATCCATAGACACTATCCATAGCTCTCACACTCTGTGTTTGTTCTTCATAATCCAAAGAAATTAACTTAATTATCTACTTAGCTATAAAAATTGTTTTTCTTTCTTTGTGATATTATAGTGTCAACAGTTATGAAATTCTGGTATTTCACTTAACTTTGTATAGCAACATTCAGTCTTTCAAAAGATGGAATTTTAAATAATTAAAAAAATGCCTTTTTGGAGATGTTTGGAATATTTATTATAATTTACTTTACAGACATCCAATTTTACCAATTTTATAATTTATTTCATGTTTACTACTTAGCCACGTGGGTCTAGATCTTTAGATATCATCTATCTTTGTATATCGTTTTAGTGAGCAGTCTTCATATCAACCCTGTTTCATGAGTGGGGTTAGTAAAGAGCATGCTTATGAAAGTTTCCAACTTGTTTATTTGATCAACTCAGCAGTTAAAGACAACAAAAGCTTGGTTCAAAGCATGCTAAATTTTTCTTTCTTTCTTTCTTTTTCTTTTTTTTTTTTTTTTTTTTTATCAGAATGTCACTGCTGTCGTTGTGCATCTCATGTAGAGGCAATATCAAAAGACAAATTGATCTTGGAAGGAAATAGTAATATCTATATTGGTATGAAAACTGGTGATCTTTATTGGAAAAATACAATTCTTTATTTTGCAATAAAACACTTCAATATTTCCTTCCTTACATTTAGCAAACAGCAGATTGATATTTTAACATAGCTATTTTTGAACAGTTTTCTGTATAACTTGAAGGCACACTCAGATTTTTTTCCTGGTTTTAAAGAGTGACAGCAAAAGCACCTTTATCTGACATTTAGGATGATTAAATTTTGAAAAATCACTTGGCATATTCAGCATGACTCCACAGGGTACTCTTGCTTTATAAGATAATGGATCATGTTAGCTTAACTTATATTTAAGATTTGCCGGCCTGATATTATTGTGTTAGGCAGTATTGCTGAAATGGAAACATAAAATTTGGCTGCCAGGAGATCAAGTCTGTGCCTGCACTACACTATAAATTAGTTCCATAAAGTTTTAAAATGCAATATTTGCTCAACCAATGTTGTGAGCCAGCAAATTGTGCTTAAATATATAAAATTAAATCCCAGGTCAAAATTGTTTGCATTTCTTTTTTGTCCTGTTCTAAAAAGACAGCTATTTTAAAATGAAAATTATCTTCAATTAAATATACTTATAAATATGAACAACATGTTTTCATTTGCTATCCATGACTGTTGTAGAAAGAGATTTGGGAATATCAAAACTGTTTCTTCTGAACTGCGAAACAGGAGTGTGTTCTTTGCCTCTTATTGAGCCAAGTCCAAAGCAACACCATAGGCTAGAAAAAGAGTATATTCTAAAGCCTTGGAACTGAATTGTCTGTTGAGAAGTCATGATCATATTCACCAGCTGAAAAAACTGTATTTATCATTCTACTTCTCTGTTCTTAAATGCTTGATGAGCAGTGCTAGCTGATAACATTGTGCTGGGACTGTGGATGGAATGCCCTGCGAGGCTCCCTGATGCAGCCTCCCATCCTGCTTCTTTCTCCTCTTGAGAGGGTGAGGCAATAAGCCAGCACAGAGCTTCCTACAGATCCCATTTGCATGCCTGCTTGAGGCAGATGCAAATGCCATTTGAATTTCCCCAGTTTTCTTTTCTCCCCTGTGGGACCCTGTTGTGCTACTTGATTGAGCAAAAATTGCTTCTGTTAGCCATGCAACTTCTGAGGGTTGTGGAAAAGTCTTTTTTTTTTTTTTTTTTTTTTTTTTGTCAAAAGAGAAGCAAGTTTTTCCCAGAGCTGGGAAATGGGCACTTGTCCCTGTCCTGAGAAAAAGACTTGCTGGGTTAAGAGGATGCTACGTTTACAGCTTTTCTAATCATAAAAATGTACCCATTACAATAGATTTCTGGAAGAGAGACTCTAGCAAGTCACTTGATTGCAGCAGTGTAGCAAAGGACAAGGAGAGCAGAAGTGAAAGTGAAGCAAATAGTCTGGGCATCTTCAGGTCAGGAAGACTTTTAGCAGTCTGGTTGGTGTCTTTTTCCTCATGCCTGTGTACATCTTTCAGTATTTTTGAGACAGTTCACTGTCGTATATAATCACCAGGCTACATAAATAGTATCATATTAAGAATTTTATTGCTAAGCTTAGGTAAATTTTGGTATTTGAAAGACTGAAGAAACTACATTGAAGAACCCTAGTCCCTCAGGTTAGGTACAAGGGGTCTGGTTGGCCTGTATTGCCAGGATGCTGCTGAGTGCTGGAGCTGGATGGCAAGGGCTGCCAAGCAGCAACTGGAGGGAATGTGGTGACAGAAGCATCAATCCCTTCTCGCTGCATTGTAGCACAGTGCCTCCTCCCCCTCTGTGTGTGGTTTGAAGTTGCAAAGATGGCCATTGCCCCTGAAGGGCATATTTTGATCATGTTTTTCACAAGCTAATTAAGGAAGCACTGTGTCTACAAAACTGGCAAAAAGCAGGAAGGTGACCATAAGTACTGCCACCACTGATTTGAATGAGTGGACTTTCTCCTGCCCCATGACAGCAACAGTGATGTTTCAGGTCTACAGAAACAGCAGAAGACAATTTACAATCTAATCAAACATACTGAATTAGTTGAATTAACAGGCTGGTTATAAGGCTTTTCAAGGCTATATTACTATTCATTGCTTGCAGTCTTTGACTGGGAAAGATGGGCGTTGGGAATGCTTTACAGGGTGTCTGATGCGTGTTGGTCAGAGCTGGCGTTTGTGCAGAGCCTCAGACTGTGCAGTGGAAATGAGCTGCAGCTCAGGCGGTGACCTCTCTGATGCCTTTCTTCCAAGTGCTTTCTGAGCAGCACAGTGCCAGGGCTGATAAATTGGCCAGAAGTTTACAGTGCACCAATAAATTAATGTCTGCTTTGCATTATGGTTGTTTACAAATGAATTTGGGAATTGGAGTCAGTCATTTGCCAAGTTCCCAGCACTTTTGCTGCTAGTCTTTTTTCTGTTTTTCTTTTCTCCCTCTCTCTTTTTTTTTTTTTTTCCTCTCTCTCTCTTTATGAGCTTATACCAGGAAAGATGGAAAACCTGAAACTAAAACATCAGATTTCAGAAGCACACCTTGGTGCAGGGTTGAGTAAAAGATGAAGCATACGAAACTGTGCAAATATGTGAAAGAAGCTGTGTTAAGCCAAGTGATAAATTGATGAAGAAATGTATTTGTCTGATTGCTTGTAACATCCCTTATTAGTAGTTAATTAAATATCCTAAAGGATCAACGGAATTTATGAAAGCTCGTTCTCTGAAATAATTCAAAACAAATTAGTTTCACAAATGCAAAGTTACTAAGACAGGCACTAACAAATACCGAAGTAGTGTTCATCCAGCCATCCAGTGCCCCTGTGAACTGAACGCCTGTAACACTCAGTCTGGGGAGTGGTACGGGGGTGGGGGGTTCTATTTTGTCTGTAATTTCCTGTGTCTTTTGGTTTCAAAGTCTATATGGAAACTGGATCATTCTAAAGCTCATTTAATTTAAGAAAAAAAATGTATCTGATGTAATCACATACCTCTGGAAGCTGTGAATCTGAGGTGAATACTGAGAACTATAAAGTTGTGATTAAACTCAAGGAAGATAGCAACAAAACTCTTAACATTTCTTGTGTGTTGCATGCATCCTAAATATACTGCTTGGCCTTCCTGAGTTAAGCTGGTAACTGTTCAGACTGGATGTCCTAGGGTTGTCCATGGTAATAAATGCATTTTGGCATCATTTCAGCAACAGTTAGATCACGCTGTAGGTTTCGTTTTGCATGAGCCAAGATTTCATCCAATATAGAACAGGCATTTTTATCTCAATCTAAAAAAGCAGCTGCTCTGGGCCAGCAATGCAGATTGTTCTGCCTTGCTCTGTGGAGCAGTAGTCTTTGTAACTGTTACTTTGCCAATGTTTTTGTAAGTTTTCAGTCAATGCTCTGAAGTAGGCTGACATTAGTAGCCACTTAGTAATTGGCAAGCATTAGCATAATATTGGAGTGGGATTTCTGTAGACTGATTAAGTTGTGTCAAACATTACAGATAAAGGGAGTGTGTGTGTGAATTAAGATATCACTCAGTCTGGATGAGGTTATCAGCAGTCTGGTTCTAAATATTTTGTATTGGCATTATTTATCTTTTTATTATTATTATTTAACTGTATAGTGTGTATTTGGCTTTCATGAGCTCATTTAGCAAGTACTGATATACTTTCAGCATTGTGTCTGATACAAGGGAAACACTGAAAAGACTAAATTGAATACCTAGCTGCAATTTTAATTTATAACAGTGTTATATCTATTCAGAAATAAAGTGTATTCTGTGCTTGGGTAAAAGAAAAAAAACTATCTTATATACCTGGGGTCAGGACAGTCTAATACTGCTCCTTCCTCCCTCCCTAAGTACTGAAGTGAAAGTGCTGCTAGGTATCTTGTCAGATGTGCATTCTTCTGATGAAAAGCCTTCAATAGCATGTTTAAGATTCCTTTAGATTTGGGATGCCAGAATACAGGGAAAATGTGTGAGAAAAATCTTTTAGTTTATACCATGTTTCTGAAAAGGTAAAATTGTACATAGTAGGAGCACTGCTGAAAAATGCTGGTGACTTGAGAAATCAGTAGCTTCTTGTGTTTTCTTTTCTTGTCAGGTGTTTTTGCTGAGTAGATGATCAACTACTGTCTGCTTTGCAATGTATTCAGTATTATGTGCTATAGCACTGAAAAAAGACAGTACAGTTATTTACCATGAGAATATGAATCCTAAGGAAACAATTTTGCTGTCTTGAATGTGATCAGTAAATGACAGGAAGGCAGGTTTTTTCTTCTATATTCCAATTTATGTGCTATTGTAGGTTCCATTTTATGATTTTATGAGCTTCTATTTTGATTTTTAAACTGCATATAAATTAGGGGAATTAATGAGATTTTGGGGAAATGAGGCTCAGTGTTTTGCATCATATCCATTGAGTTAGCAAATCAAACAAGTATTCAACTTTTTAGGAAAGAAAGTTCCTTTACTTATCTGACAATTATTTAACGCAGCCAAGAAGTCTATCTGTGGTCAGTTCTTTCTAGAAAAAGATGACCAAACCACCTTTTTTGTTTTGTGTGGAGACTTTTCCAGCTACTCTGTAATGCCTCACTGTGCTAATGCAGTAGAACTGTTTCTGAACATGACATGCTGTCATGGAGATGAAAGTAATGAGATGACCTAATCTCTATCCAGTGAAGCAACAAAACACCTGCTAAAATGTTTTGCAAAATAATTTGTTTCATTTTTCTTCTTGTTCAGTTTTATTTTGGGGGGAAATGTGTAAAAGGAATACTAGAATGCAGTCTGGGAATTTGTAAAGGTTGGGCTGAATATGATCTGTAGGTATTCCGTGTTGTGTTTTTTTTTTTTTTTTTTTTTTTTTTGTTTTTTGTTTTGTTTTGTTTTTTTTAAGCACATGATATTATTAGGAGATGTGGTTTTATATCATGTTATCTTCACCATGAAAATTGATAAAATTAAGTTCTAAACGAAGTTTAACATGGAAATGGATTCCTTCATTACTTTGTTTACAATTTTCAATTTCATACAGATGATACCTTGTATATTTCCTTGTAGAAGGTTTATGTGGCAAGGTTTTGGTAGCAGGGGGTAGCAGGTTTCTGTGAGAAGGATCTAGAAGCTGCCCCATGTTTGGTAAGAGCCCCACTGCTGACCAGAGCTGAGCTAATAAGTGATATTGTTTTGCGCCTCTGTGAGAGCATATTTAAGACAGGGAAAAAAACGCTGCGCCACACAGCAGCTGGGAGAGTGAGAGGAGTGAGGAACAGCCTTGCGGGTGCCAAGGTCAGTGCAGAAGGAGGGGGAGAGGTGCTCCAGGCGCTGGAGCAGAAGTCCCCTGCGGCCTGTGGTGAGGACCATGGTGAAGCAGGATGTCCCCCTGCAGCCCATGGAGTACCACGGTGGAGCAGGGTCCCACGCTGCAGCCCGTGGAGGAGACCACGGTGGAGCAGGTGGCCCTGCACCGATGGAGGCTGCCGCTGTGGAAGACCCCTGCCGGAGCAGATTCTGGGCCGGACCTGTAGCCCGTGGAGAGGAGCCCACGCAGGAGCAGGTGACCTGGCAGGAGCTGCTGCCCGTGGGGGAGCCAGGTTGGAACAGTTTTCTCCTGAGGGATGGACCCCATGGTACGGACCCATATCTGGTGGAGTTCTGGAAGAGCTGTTGCCTGTGGGAAGCCCACGCTGGATCAGTTCATCAAGGACTGCATCCCGTGGGTGGGACCCCACAGCACAGGGGACGAGAGTGACCAAGAAGGAGCGGCAGAGAAGAAGTGCTGTAGACTGACCATAACCCCCATTCCCCCGTTCCCCTGTGCTGCTTGGGGGGAGGAGGTGGAAGAGAGTGGATGGGGGGGAAGGTGCTTTTGGTTTCTTTCCTTTGTTTCTCACTTCTCTAGCTTGTTAGTAATAAGCAATAAATCTTACTATCTCCCTATGCAGAGTTTGTTTTGCCCATTACAATAGTTACTGTGTGATCTTCTTGTCCTTATCTCAACCTTTGAGCCCTTTTCATTGTATTTTCTCCCCATTCCTCTTTGAGTAGGGGGAGTGAGAGAGCGGCTGTGGTGGAGCTCGGCTTTCCCATCGAGTGGAACCACGACATTCCTTCAAGCCTGATTTTTTTTTTTTTTTTTTACAAAAAACTTCGCTGAGAACAGTACATAATAGTAATGCTAATAACTGTATTACTCACTGCTGCAGATTGTTACCCACAGGAAAATAATTTGTATTGATAATCCATGCTTATGAATGTTTCTGATTTTTTTTTTTTTTTTCCATTGTCCTCCAGGGGTAGCTCAGCTTGGGAATAGTGGGGTCAATCTCCTCAAGTGCTTTATAATTCTTTGCAAAATCTTCTGAGTTTAGTTCTCATCTAGGGCTAAGCATGAATGGTGCATGTGTTAGCATGAGGCCAAGCACTGCAATGTGGTGGAACAAGAAGCACACTCTGTCTGCGCACTTTTCCTCCATGGTTATTTCTCTGGCTGTGTCTGAGCTTGCAGAGAGCCATGCAGCAGCTCAGGGTGAGTGCAGCAGAAACATTTAGTGTTAACTCCTCAGCTGTCTTGAGAATTCATTCCTGAGGTGAGCTGTAAAGGCTGGCTGTAAAACTGTGCTTTACCCCCTTCCATCCCTTCTTGCCATGCTTTTCACAGTTAAAAAATTGTTAGTGTTCTTGTGCTTTAGTTTACATGTGCACAGCCTTTGCAAGGTGTTTCGCTGCTTAAAGTGAAGGTTGTAGAGATGAGCATTCAGGCAGAGCATGAAATGAAGCCTGCAGGAAGAAGTTACAAAATCTCTTGCAAATTAATGGCCATTTCTTTGTTTTTCTGCACAATGTTCTTGCTGTGTTACTATTGATAATGGATAAACCATATTGTTGAGTTACCCTCCAACTGAAAAGCCACTGACTGCAACAACTTAGTGTTTCTCATTTACTAGCAATTTACAAGCTTTTTACCTTAAAGTCTATGTAGTTGTATTATAATTGTTAAAGCAAAATGAAAACATTGGCTAATGAGCTATGTTATGACGCATTATGAGCTTTGACTACTGAAACTACTCTGTCACCTTTTGTAATTGGAGTGTCTACAGCAAACCACATGAAGAAACCTGATTTGTAGCTTGAAGCTAATTTATTGATTTTTGTTTCTTATGTTATTCACTATGGTTCTATTAATTTTTTGAACGCTTGTGTTGATACAGAACATCTTCAGTAAACCCTTTGTTTGACCTCATTAACTGACAAACAAGAAAGTTCAGCTGAAATAGGTGTGTAGAAAAAAAATAACCACTGCAAGACCATTTCCACTGTAATAAAAAAGTGCAGAATTAAGGCAAATTTTAATTTTAACGATAACTTTTAAGAACTGTCCTGTTACAATGAGGCAGGACCAACAACCAACCAATATATTAGGGAATGGTATTGAGGAATAGGGTCTAATAGGAAATGAAATATGACTGATAATCCACATTGACGAGGAGCTCCAAGGGAACTATCAGAGTGATTTAAAGGAAGTACATAGTTTTAAATTTCACTATGAGAATAGATTACAGTATAGCATCATCCATTTCTAAAGGTCTGAATGACAATGAAATTAAGATGCAAGGCAAAACAAAATGTCAGCTTCAACTTGCAAAGTAACAAGGAGTAACTATTGCACCCTTGAGAAGCAGGTGGTTCAGTGTCAAAGCATTCTAATGAACAATAAACTGGAAGAAAACTAACTAGCAAATAACAAATTTAATCACGTACTGGGGGATTTTCCTATGTATTACTGTGTTGTTGAATGCCTCATAAGCCCAATCTAGTGTTTTGAGATTCACCCACATTTTATCTGGGACCACACATCAGAGGCTGCCTGGATTCTTCTGAAGGTCTGGATCTGTCTGAAAGCATGGATCTGTGGTGGACATGGATCTGTCATGACCAAAACGTTATCTCCAGCACATCAAGGTTTTGTGTACTGTTGATGGTATGGAGCAGTTGTGCCGGATGCATTTCATTAGGAGCTGAAAGATATTTGTGAGGTGGTTGTGTCAGGTATACTTTTGAGCACAGTTAGAGATGTTGGCAAAAGTGGCGCTTGCATGTCATAACAGAAGCAGTGTGGTTCTTGGGACTATTGTGAAATTCCAGTGTGACATTATGATGAGAAATGCTGTGGACCAATGTTTTTCACAAGTCTGTCTCTAATAAAGTGTGCTGTTCTGGCCTTTCTTTATTTGGAAAATACTAAGATACATTAAAATGATGCTGGAATTCAGGGGGAAATGTGAGGGTTCCAGTTGTAAAGAAAGGAAATTAGATGGCTGGCAGGCATCATCCATGTTCTTAGTGTTTACCATTAACTACCCTCAGGATGAAGTATAGAAGACAAAGAAAATTCTTCAGTGTAGGAAGAAAATAGTTTTAATTTAATGGTAGCTGGTATGTAGGTTGAATTTTATTAAAGAACTTAATAATAATAATAATAAACCAAAATATGTTTCAAAGCATGAATGACCAGAGTGGTCTTAAAATCATTTTTGTCCACGATTCTAGAGATATCCTAGTAAGTTTTATTTTTGTTTCTAAGAAACTTTTTGTCTCTAGCTTTAGACTGAGGTCTGTAATGAGTGCTGCTCACCACGGAGTGCTCAAGCATGTTTTTTTCTGGACTCTGAGGTTCCTGGTGACCTCTCTAAAGGAAGGGCATAGTGGGCTTTGGGTAATTGTACATGCTGTCGCATGAAGTAATGAAGGATCAAACTTAGAGTCTCCCTATTACAGCAAGCTTAGCAAGAAGGAAGACCACTGACTGTGAGAAATTAAGCACACTGAAATCAAATATTGGTTTACAATTACATGAATTTCTTTAGAGTTAAGCTATTTTACATATGAAAAATAACATTCTGGTCTCTTCCTTTCCTAGTATAGTTATCTTCTGTCTGTTCACTAAGCGCAAATATATCAGAGTAGCCTTCGTTTGCAATGGCTGTTAAGTGTTGCCACAACAGAAACAATTGTTTACACGTGTCATCTTTATAGGCATGTTCTCATACCTAAGGTGACTAGGCATCTCTTGGACACACTAATAGAAAGACGCTTGTAGTAATCATTGCCTTTAGTGAAATCCCAACATGATCAACTGCTTAAATTAAAAAGAAAACTACAACTTTTAAGATAGTAATTATGAATTCTTCAAAGAACGAAGAAGCAGGTTTTATATATATATATATATATATATATATATATATATATATATGTATGTTTTACTCTAAGAATTGTATGTCTTGAAATGTAATAATACTGTTCAGAGATGTGTACAAATAAAACTGAATAAAATCAGTTTATCACAGCATAAGTATAATATAAAGACTTCTAAAAAGTTGCATTATGTTTTGTTGTTGAGTGCTGTTAAAAAAAAAAAAAAAAGAAAAGAAAGAAAGAAATATTTAGAAACCTGACTGCTTTCTTATGCGGAATTTAAGAAAAGGGTAAAAACATGACTGAATCCAGAAATGTGAGGGGCTATGGTAGTGTAATCCTGTTTACAGGGTGGTTATGTAATTTTTAGAGAAGCCTTTTCCACTTATGTAATACTTCAGCTATCCATTAATGACCTACAGAAATTTTAGTTGTTATCGTTTTTACTCTAAGCAATGACTGGAAAAGTCCAACATGTTCTTTATTATCTGTCCTTCATTGTTAGAGGGGAATAAGAAATGTAATCCAGTCCATAAGGTTATTGGAGAACTTTATCTGGGTTGGCATTGAGTGGTGTATGGGTCATCATCAGGGCTGTCTGGCTGTTCGTTTGAGCACAGAGAACAGCATGTAGCCCATAAAATAGAAGTAGGAATTAAAAGTAGGGGGTGTCATTGTAGTCAAACACTAAATGAAATAATGCACTGATTTAATTAGAAGAGTGAGATAATTGCTCTGAAATATTTCTTATAGTATTTTTTTTAATCTCTACCAAGAGATTCGTTTTCATAAAAATATTTCAAAGGGAGATGCTTTTGTTATATTGCTCTACAGGAAGAATTAAGTTTTCTGACTGGTTCAGAAAAAAAATACCTACAGAAGACCCCATTATAAAACCCAATGACTGGTTTTCATTGTACGTTAGTAACGTGTTTGACTTTTGCTGGTGTGTACTAAATCTCTGGAGACATATTTGAAACATACAAGCTCAGTACTTCATAAGTCACGTTGTCTTCTCAACCAAACAGATGCAAAATCAAGATGTCAGTTTAATCAGCCATAATTAGATCTGGTAGCATACACCCAAGGCTCTTTCATATTTTAATTAAATAAGTTCTTTGCCATCATCTGTCACCTAAAACATAACAAGTTGCCTTAAAAGAAGCTCAGCCAATATGACTAACCTAAACTGTAAGCTTTCTCCAGTGAACATTCAAACTCCATAAAATACACTCCAAATGTACAGGTCAGAAAAGCTATCGTGTCTCAGGGCTATGGGGGTTAAGTAACATTTTAAAGAATACACAGAGAGGATGTCCTGGGGAATGTGTGGTTAGTCACTCTCATATACTATCCTCCACACCACTTGCACTTAACTCTCGATATGAGACATAGCTGTGACTGCAGTATTTTGTCAAAAGAATTTCCCTTGATGCCCCTCTGTTACCAGAACCCTGAAACAAAGCCATTCTTATATTTCACAAGTACTATAAACATTTGGGAGAAGTCAGATGATGCAAATGATGAGGTGAGAGGTCCTGAGTTCTAGGTACTGGAGCTGACTTAGTGCTCTGTGCCTTCTGCTCAAAAAGCATTTAAAGCATAGGTGCTTGAAAATGGTTAATCTGAGATTAAGGAATTCAAATTTTGCAAAGTATAACTGTTCTGATTGCATAATTGCTGATATATATATATGCATGTTATCAAAATACCATTCTGAAGATAACTTTGCATTTTGCTATTCTTAAGATTTTTTTTTCCACAAATCTATGACAAATTATCTTTTATTTTGAATGATGCTTATTTTTTTCTGTGTTGCAAATATGATTAGCTAAATTCAAGTAAATATCAGCAGTGGTTAAGTGGAAACCCCTTTGTTTAGCAAGAATGTTCAACTGAATAGGAGTAGATTCAATTTAATACATCAAAGAAAAATAACTACTTTTGGTCCGGAAGCTTAGATGCTTCAGAATATACTTGTCTGGCTACATTGCAAGAGGACTTTATATAATGATATAAACACAAAAATGAGGATTCAACAGCTTATTTAAGTTTATTATTGCCTCATCTAACCCCTTTCAAATTGTGGCATCAATCACAATGCCATCTCTATTTTGTTAGTTCCCTTGGTAGCAAAATCTGTGCTTTTGGTGTTATATCTACTATAACAATGGGGAAACAAACAAAAACTTGGTATGTAGCAAAATGTTAAAATACTTTGTGTGTAGTGACTTTGTCTCTCAATTGTAACTGTTATAACTGTGCACAGTGCCTGAGTTACTCTGTATGTGTGAATAGTTTATTTGCAGTCATTATATTGTTTGTGCATGTGAATTTCCTCAACTCAGTATGACTGCGTAGAATTAGAACCTGTGTCCTCACTTGGTCAAAAAGTCCTCTGGAGTTAGTGTAGGAGTCACGTCTGCAGAAAACCTGTAATATATTACACACGGAAAAATCTGCAATCATCACTTGCCATCTAAGGGTTGATTCTGGAGTTCAGATATCAACCCAGCTATAAAATACGTCTAGCTTCCTACAGGCAAAATGTTGTGTGATCTCAGTTTTACTGGACTTGCGTACTGAAATCACATCACCTATCAGAGGCAGTTTAAATAACCTCTAACGGGCCAAGAAATACTACACCACCAGCTCCTTATGGAAGTGTGATTTCCACCTCCAAGCTGCAGCTCTTTTCAGTTTTTTACTTTACATCTGAATAGGGGAGCCTGCCCATTTTTTTTATACAATGCTCTTTGACCATATGTTTAAGACACCAGTGGTGTTAGTTTTTTTTTTTTTAGCACCAGCTTCGCTTTGAATTTTCTTTCACAAAACCCTTTTGATTTTCTTTCTCTCTTCTCTCTAATGGTAGCATGTGCTTTTTTTTGTGCTTTTTTTTCTTTTTTTTTTTTTCTTTTTTTTTTTTTTTCTTTTTAAGTCACACAAGTTATGAGAGTAAATTCTCATCTCTTGAACCATGTGCTGGTATTTGTCTTGTGAAAAGTGAGCAGAGAATTGAGGTAGCATATCGTCTTGAATATAAAATTCTGTGGCTGTGCTGAGTTTTGAATGTAGGCTGAAAGAATAAGCATACCTATTGTTTTCAGCAGAAGTATGTCCTACTGGGCCCAGCACACATGCTTTACAGCATCATATAAAAGGGGATTAAGAAAGCATCAATGCTGAAGACAATACTTTATGCTGTTTTTCTTGATAACATCTAGAAAACAAAGCAGCTGCTTGATTGCTGAGTATTTAAGCATGTTCTTACCTTAGTGCAAGTGGTGTACTTCCTGAGTGTCCTGTAACAGTGCCTGTGGATTTAAGAAACAAAATGAACAAACTGTTCTCAGACATTTGTACCATATTCAGACCATAGTATTCGCAGGTGTTTTTAAATATCTTTGTCATAGGAATCGCTACTCTCAGGAAACTATCAATAATCTAAGTGGAAAAATCAGGATCCAAATACTATTTGCTTTCCTTTGTAAATGTTTTTGAGTACTAGCTTGAAATTAATAATAATAATTTCATTATGTCCTGTATATTAATGTACTTTTCATTTTCATGCTGGCACTAAAAGGGAGCATGTAATAAATACATATAAAGTTTTTTTTTTTTTCTTTCCATTCATTCCAGCGCTTAATAGAATGGAGTTACATAGTTAAATGGCCATAACCGCTTGAAAAAATTATCTGCAAGTGATTAATTTTACTACTAGAGCAATCTTTTATTCCCAGTAGAGTTCACCTAATCATAGGAGCTTTTATAATGGATTACTTGACCAGTTGAGTTAATTCTGTGATTTGACATGTTCAGAGTATCACAAATCAGATTAAGAAGTGAAAGTGTAACGTATTGTATCTGCAGAACCATTATAGGGTTTATTAAGATCATAAATAGAAATTCTAAAGATGTCGTAGGTTCAGAAGTTAAGATTTTAATTTTGGCTTGGTATCTTTGAAAACAATGGCTTTGGAAAAGGCTGAAAAATGTATTGAGCTGTAAGGCTTTCAAAAGCTGTTCACATTTACAACTTAAGCAATATTCTGAGCACCAGAAACCTCTAAATGCTGCTCCAAAATTCTTTAAAATTATAAACTATTATAACGTGTTTATGAAGACAACTTGCATTGATTTGTTGAATATTGAGCATCAGAAAATCTTTTGTCATTTTGTTTAGCCTGCATAGTAATGACTTATGTTTGCCTGCTATGGGCTTTAACGTAATTATAAAAGGATAAACCTTTATTGGTAATCTATATCTTTTGCAGAGTTGTGTTGATTTTAACTGAACAACAATGACAAAAAGGATATTAGCTTCACTGAACCAAACATTCGCAATTAAATCAGAGGATTGGGGAAAGGATTAAACACTAATGAGGTGAATAGTATGGATTACAGGATCTACGTTTTGTCCAATTATCTTCAGAATCATTATATTTAGATAAAGCAATGTTTGGGGTAGGTAATGGGTAATAATTGTCAATCATATGTGAAATATAGTTCTAACAGAATACATTAGCAGAACGTTCCTTCAAGTTGTTCAGTAGTTTAGGATATCACTGCCTGTCCTGCTAAGCACACTACACCCAAGTCCTGTTAGCAGCTTCTGTACTGACCTACGGAGAGGCGTGCGATGAGCTCTCTGCCTGGCAGGTGGCTGCAGTACAGCTATGTGGAATGTAAATTGCAAAGTATCTACAGCAACCCACTCCGGCTGCCCTCTAGTTCAGTTTTTAACTCTAGCATTGCAAGGCATGCAAGAAAGGCAGGGAGATTTTTCTGTTATTTGCTGGACTTCAACTTACTGTGAGAAAAGGCTGACCTCTCATTTGTTTCTAACAGCAGCAGTCATACATGAAAGCTTTGTGAGAAACACCATCTCCTTGATAGGTGTACCGGTGTAGGTGTACCTTGGAGATGTTGATTCCCTTTCCTCACTGCATCCTCCATGCAAAAAAATTACCCCAGGAAACCTGTAATTTTAGCATGTTTGCTCAAGTCAAGAGTAAAGCTCATGCAAGAGTGTATGGTGGTTTCGATGGCTGGGACTTCTGTGCATTTGTTTAAAAGGTCTGTGCTCATTTTTTGAAGGAGGAGTGAATTCTCACAAGGTATAAACTTGATTTTGACAATTTAATCTTCTTAAAACACTTGTTATTATTTCGTGCAACTGCTGAAAATGAATGTGTATGCAACAGGAAACTTCTCCAATAGCTGAATTTTGCATAGGTAAAAATCTGTTGATCAAGCTTCATATGGAAGCCCTAAAACTTTGCACGATTTCCCCAAATGCCCTGTAACCGAAGACTTGTGGAAAGCTAAAGCGAGTGCTCTTGCAAGGAAATAGGGAACATTTATAAGAAGCTAGTAATGTGCAGGTAGCTAGAATCTTACCCCGGAAAAACAGTTTCCAAAACTCCTGATATTTAAAGTCAACCTCAATCGTTTTCCAATTTTTGACTTTGTTTGAGATATTTTAAACATCCCTTAAGAATATTCTTAATTGCATCTGTATACATACTTATGACAATATTATGGTACCGTTTCTCTAGTTAACATGAGTATACTTATTTCATTTGCAAAAACAGCATGCAGTAGTGTAAGTAAACTTTACAAAATAGAAAGCTATGGATGGGACTGGGGGGAAAGGGTAGGAGGGGAGTACAACCACACATATTGCTTTATATCTCAAGATGCTGACAAGTTCTAGGTTTTTTTTTTTTTTTTTTTTTTTTTTAATAAGGTTTAAAAAATTGTATCTCAAAATAAAGAGGAGTCTCATACAAATGTAATTTGAGCTGAGCTGACAGTTTCATGGAGATACAGAGGTAATTTCACCACATTCTTCTTTATTTAAAGAATTTGGTCTAGTCTGCCCAAGATACAAAAAGGAGCTTATTGTGCTACATGTGGTGGTAACCCTTAATTATTTGCTGTAGTCACTTAAAATGAAATAGCAACTAACAATGAAGCAGGGTGAAATTTATATTAGTTTGTCAGGGGGTGGATTGTGGGTTTTTACTTTTTTTGGGGTGGAGAGAGGAATTAAAATTTCATGCATAAGATTGATTATATTTACAGAAATTGACTTTTTAGATTGCAAATGTTTGCCCGAAGGAAGCTGGATTTGTTTTCAGCTACAAACAGAACATAATCATGAAAATATAATGAAGAGTTAATGAATGTGCAACACATATTAAAAGAGATCAAAGAATAGTGTGGTGAAATGAATTTTTTGGATAATGTTTTTTCTGTTTTCTTGGCTGATTACTTGTGAAGGTAGTTAACACACAAAGGAAGAACCACTGCATAATTAATTTATAACTTTAATACTGCATATACCCTAAACAAACCAGTAAAATTAGAATATTTATGTATGTATTGGTGATTATATCTTTTTTTTTCCCCAAACCATGTAATTATTTAATACTGTATTTAACTGTGACTAACACAGTGAAAGGAAAATAGAATATCTGAGCATTTTAAAATGTTTATAAATATATGCTTTTAAAAAAATGCATTATCATCAGGTGATTTTAGGAAGCCTATTTAAGTTTTAGTAAACTCTTTTTTATTTATCTTATTTTTATAGTGACAGCATGTGATGAGGATAAACTTTTTAATAAAGTGTTTGTGTCTTACACTTTTCAAGGGTCCATACTCAGTTTTCAATTAGCACAATTCATTTTCCCTGGTAAATTATTATTAATAAATTCTGTAAAGATGAAGCAAAGTGAAAACAAAAAGACATTCCATGAATTGTGTGTTGAGAGCAGATCTGTATTGAAAGTGAGCTGAGTAGGAGTACATGCCATGTGATGTGAGAGGGAGCTTCAATTCTTGTGGGTGAAGCAAATCATGTATAACTGTAGGCAGCTTGGAAAAAGTGTTGAGTAATTTTTTTTTTCAAAGGCATGTAAGTAACTTGGCATCCTCTCTTCCACCTTCAAAGAGAAATAGACCAATACCTACTTTTTGTGAGGTCAGAGCTTGACAAATTAGGGAAAGAAGGTCTAGGCCCTTGCAAGTATCCTTGAAACGCTAGAGGAAGGCAGCATCTTTTATCGGTAGGGTTTTGTCCTGGCAGCTGAGTACCCCCCTTGGTGCTTTGCTCAGCTGTGGCTGCAGCGCTGCTGCAGGGACAAGGTGCATGGGGCCAGCTCCCTGGGTGCTAAAGGAAACCCCTGTCTGGAGGAAAAGCTCAAGAGAAATTTCTGTCTTACAGATCTACCATTGCTGGGTAGCCTGGGGTGAGGGTTTTTAGGCATACTTGAAAACTGATAATTTTACAACACCAACTGATCTAATTTAAAGAAGCTTTTCAATAACAAAAGGTCTTCAAATTAGAAATTCACAGTGCCTTAACAAGAACGAGTTAGTGTGGGCACAACTTCTCAATTAATTGAAGCTCTTCTGGTTCTGTATACACAAATCTTAAGTAAGCTGACGTAATACAGGGCTGGTATACTTACGGGGTGCCTCTACTAATTGTCTTGAAGCATGTGCCAAAAACACCGAAACAGCAGCGATATTGTTAAACAAACTTGAACCTACGCTCGTATTATTAAGCAAGACAAGAGTTTTGCTGAGGCAGAATGTTTTGAACTGGACCCAGTCTCTGCAGAATATCCTTCAGTGATTGTTTTGCTCACCAGTCCTCCTACGTCTCAACTTGTAAACTTTAAAACAGTGGTTTTACCAGGGGGTTTCTGTCAGCTTCTTCAGAATCCAATTAACCTGATCAAGGTACCTTGAAAGAGGACACCCAGACTGCTTAGCAAAGTTTGAATTAATTGTAAGACCTGTCTAATTAGATGGCATCATTTCTATTTTGTCTTCTATTTTCAAATATTTGCAATGTAAATGCTCTAAAATACTCTCTATACATCACATCATAAATATTCAGATCATTGTCTGACACCTATTGCTAGTTTATGCTCTACAAAATGATTGTGAAGTGCTGAAGCATTACCCTCATCCCAGTGGAAAACAAAACAAAAAATAGCATAATTTTTTTTTTTTTCAAGGTGTGAAGGAAAAGACTCTCAGGATTTAAAACAAGATCTAATTAATTCTACTGGCTGTAATGTTGCAAAATGCACTGTATAAGACTTCCTTTAGCAAATTTATTTTTTTTGGTGATGTGTAACTATGATGATGCATACAAATAATCCCTCCAATAGTAATTAATTACGCTGGGATGTTCTTGATATTTAAATATTAAGTTCTGAAATAGCTTAGAAAGCAAGCAAGAATTTGCCACACTTTTGCTGGTCTTGTGAACTTCAGTAGAACTGTAGTGCAAGGGTTAGAGTGAGACTGAAACGTGAATGTCAACAACATGCTTTCATCACCTGAAGAAGAGACTCCTGTGGTCAAGGGCTTGAGAACTGCTTACTCTGCACCTTTCTGCTCATGAGAGAAGCATGAGAGAGCTTATTCTAGCTGAGGTTTATTATAATAATGAGTTGAAGAAAACTCATTATTATACTCACCTAAAGATTAAGAGCTTTGCAGTGGGAGAGCATGTCCTGCAAAGTTCATATCCAGGAAGAGATCCACTTAATTCAGTGAGTTGCTTTTTTTTTTTTTTTTTTTTTTGAGTTCCCGTGTACTGCTGTGGTGCCTCTGAAATACTCTCTGCTTCCTGGTTTTCACATGGTTACACCACAGCATATCCACTTCTTCAGGATTCTGAAGAGCACAAAGCTGGTTTTGCAACTGAATATCTGGGATAACTATAGTTATGTATACCAGTGCATATAAAAATGCATACATCACACATGTATTGGTGTCAGGGAACTAGAAGTTGTTACGGGGCTGTTCAGAAGACTGACAAATCAGGCCAATTTTAAATTCCTTAATAGCACATCTTGCTAATAAACATTTCCTCATATTAATGATGATTTGCACAAAACTTTTTAACAATTACTTTCTAAGCTAGCTGTGAGTATACTGTACAATAGAGCTAACCATAGGGAGCTGCCATATAGTTAGTGCTGATGGCTATGGTCTCTGGTGGTTCATAGCTGCTGCATTTAAGGTGGTGGGTTGGACAAGTGGTTGAGAGAAGGCATCAGAGTGGTTTTGTTGTCTTGCTTCTTGGATAGTCATTGCTAATATCTTCTGTTTTTATGCAGCTGTCCTTCTCCAAAAGGTGTTAGAAGTCTCCTCTGCTCCCTGTACTGCCTTTCTTTTCTTTTGTCCTGTTACTCAACCCACATGTTCAGGAGGATGTCCTGCATATGTGCAGTCTATGGTGCTCTTCTTGTCCTTTGGCAAGTTTTTTGTTTGTTTGTTTACTTTTATAAATCTATATTTTCCCTTTGGTAATTATATTACACTCTGTTAGGTAAAGTTGTTGGGATAGCAATTACTTTGTTTTATAACACTAAGTACTTTGATCAATTATCAGTTGAATAAAACAGCTTGAAGCTTTGTCTGTAGTTCAGCTGTACCTGTAGTTCTGTAGCTGTACCTGTAGCTGTAGTTCAGTCTGCAAAACTGTTTGCAAAGTTGGTGCTGCTGTAGGTGGAGAGCTTCTGAACTAACTTGTGGACTAGCCGAAGGCACATGCAGGCTGCACAGCAGATCGGAGAGAAAACACTTGATAAATCTGTTTTCAGATGGCTTACTGCAATATATATATTTCTGAAATTTTTTAGCTGTTTTGTTAGTCTTACATTGTTATTTAAATGGGATATTTCATCTCTTAATGGATGAATAGAGACTTAAAGCTAGCAGTGTAATTAAAAAGAAAGTATTGGAATGTCATAATCACTGTAAAGCTGACATAGAAAATTAAGGTTTTATTTATAAGTTTGAGGAAGAAGGGTAAACAAAAAATGAAGAAAGGTGCCTGGTGGGATTTAAGAAGGTCAGTAAAGAGCAAAGTAGGTGCCTACACCTCATTGTCAGAAATGTCTGGGTATTTTTGATCACTTCACGTCCTTGAAGTAGAACATGGGAAAATCCTAGATTTGTGTGTTAGAAATTGCAATTAGTTTCCCAAGTCATTAAGAAATGTTCAGATGTTAAGGAAACTTTGTAGAAAAACCATGAAAGCATGCTGTCTCTTGTAAAATTCTTTATATTCTTGCAAAGATTTAAAGTTTCAGCAGTTTTCACTAGAATTTGTGAGAAGTGTTGCAAGTAGCTGAAAAACAAAATACAAAAACAAAAATCACCTTTGCTGTAGTCTCTGTATTGTATATCTGAGCGTGTCATCTGGTGGTTCAGGTACTCTGTCTAGGAGCAGGTTTTCAGTGTTGCTGGTTCGGTCAGGGTTTGAAAAACTGTTTCAGGACTGTAAAACTTGATCAGATGTACTTTGTGCCTGTCACATACCGAGATAACAACTGGTTTTCTGTTAGTGAGCTCTTAAAAATGGAGGGTAGCATTGGTTTCTTACTATCTCTGATGAAGTAACATAAAACCTTTATAGTATGCAAAGACTTGCATTTTTTGAACAACCTAGTGATCATTTCAAATCTTTGGAATTTTCTCTGTGTTTTTCTAAGCACACCTGTTTTCTAAGTTACACCTGTTTTTAAAAGACACTGCAGTAGGAGAATGGAGGTTCTGGAGAAGTGTCACAGGTGATTTGCCCTATTATTGTGCAGGGCATTTGCTGTTTGCCATGATAGAGATGAAACACAGGGTTAAATGGGCTTTTCATCCCATCTAGTGTGGCTGTTTGTGCTCTCCTGTAAGGCAGTCAAAAAAGTCAATATTTACTGCCAGAGCTATTAATATTTTTTTTCTTGGTAATGAACCTCTTCTTCTTCTGAGAATTCTGAGTCTTCACAATAGTTATTTGACTTGTAAGCTTTTACTTATTAAAATCAAATACTGCTGTTAGACTCTTAAATTTTTTAAATCAGTAAATTTTGAAGAATAAGAGAAGAGATAACTAAAGAAAAAGAAAGAGAACGGTGTGCGTGTGTGTCTCTTGTAATGGGGATAGATTGCATCAAAAGTGAAAAGATTCATTTCTTACTTTCAACCTTAAAATGCTGATATATACTACAGGACATAAACGGGAAAGGTTCAGACAATAAAAGAAAGTGATTCCAGAGAGAGGAGAATTAACTAAATGAGGAATATTGCTCTTGGGGATCATTAAAGTGAATGTTTCATCATGAGACTATATAATTGAGAAGGCAGTGGCATCTTCCTAACACATATCAATTGGTGCATGGAACTTCTGTGTTAAAAGGATTCCTACCCACATTCATAGGAACTTTTTGAGGATTAAAGTTTGTAATAGCAGGATGTGGCAGAAGTGTAGAATACTACATTTGATTTTCTTTGTCTGATTGGAAAATTGTCTCCTGTAATACCTTCAGCAAAATGAAGTAAATTCATGGAACGGCTGCTTTAAAAAAAAAAAAAAAAAAGAGAGAGAGAGAGAGTAGAATTAACATGGGTTATGCTAATCATGTCACTATTTTACCATGTTATAAATGTGTATATATATATTATGAAATCTTCTTATTCTTTCAGGAAATTGAGATAAAAATTTTGGTATTCAGTTTATTAGAAGACAAAAAATATTTAATTAGTGATGATGTTCTGTTATTGCATTTATAGTGAAACTGTTCCATTCCCTCCCTGAAAGGAGATGGAATGATTGCTTAAAATATTAAGCACTCATTTACTGAATGAACTCTGAACGAATTTGTGCTTTTCACCGAGTCCTGTCCTAAATGTCTGATTTCATTAATATATTAAGCAGAAGTGGTGCTTTGTTCTACCTGAGGTTCAGGTAGAACAGCTCCTTACTATTCTGAGTGCAAAAAAACCTTCAGTTTGTGCTTCATTAACTTTACAAATGTGATTATTCATTGTTTGTACCTTGTTGTTTTTTCTTTGATATTTGAAGTGCTGGTTCAGTTTTCATAAATGTCAAGTGGAAATATGACCTGAACTTCTAAAGGGCTGAGAGTCAACACTTAAACAATTAAAACATAAAGTAAATGTGTACTTAAAATGCCACACAAATTCCAGCTGTTTTCTCTTACTATTTTGAAGATTTTTTCCCTATAGGTAAGTATTTATACATATTAAATCTTAATTTATGCCAATTAAAATACAGTTTGAGTATTGTCAGATTTAAAGCAAGATTTTACATTTCCTTATCAAACTAAAGCTTAAGAGGTCACCTAGATGCCCGTTTTTTTTTTTTTTTTCTTTTTCTTTTTTCTTTTTTTTTGGAGTACAGCTTTTAGTTACATCTTCACAAGTGCATGCAATTTTGTAATAAAGTGTACGTGTTCTTTCAAGGTTATTTTTTTATTTTGCTGTTTCAGACTATCGTTTCTGAACAGAACATTTTTAAAGTACTCAGAACAATTTTTCAGAGCCTCACAACCCTGAAACTCTGTCTTCAGTTTATGACAGATTCTGAGAATTATATTTGAGAGTTTTCTTTGTATTTAAAAAATACATGTATTACCCGTGTATGCTCCTCCATTGTGCACGTCTCAGCTAAGCCAGGCAGACCAGAGAAATCTATTTGGAGTGTGACTGTGGTGCTGTTATCCATCTCTGTCATTTCCACAGGGCTTCAACATCAACTTTGATGGAGTATGAATCTTACCAGGTGAATGATTATCATATAGGTAGCATTTAGGTTTGGGAACAAACATGAGGTAGAACTTGCCCTGGACTCTCCCTTGATGAATTGTTGTGACTCTTGCTATATTTAGGACTGGTTTCACAGGGTGAACTTGATTGACACATCAATGTCAGGTCCTGCATAACTTACAGCTACTGAAGAGGTGAGAAATGAGAAAATACTTGCAGATTGCAAGACCTCCTGCTATGGTTAAAGACCAGGTTTGCATTTGTAAGTGCCACACTGTGCTGTGTGCAGGGATGTCTGGATCTTTGCATCCATGTGCATGCAAATGGACAGTGGTCAGTCATTGAGCCCTACTTCCATATTCATGTTACCCTTTACCCGCGGGATCAAACGAATACTCTGATGTTCAGAGTAATTTCATTGTCAAGTAGATGTAAGAGTTTAATGGCTTGAACTTGATTCTGAATGCCACTGGCTCTCTTTTAAAGCATTTGAAATAAAGCAGGGAACTGTAGAAGTGAACTTCAGTGACCATTTTACCCAGCTTGATGCTTAGGCTTCTTCTCATGATTTCCTCCCCTCTGCACTTGTCACTCATATTGAACCATCGCTTATTAAGGGAGTTGCTTTATCTGATTGCCACTGGTCATTCTTTAGCACAGATTTTGTTATAAATACTTTGTGTTCTTTTCTGAAGTATATTTACGAGCGGTAAAAGCTGAGATGGATCTAAGATCTTGCTATCAGCTGCATTACCTTCTATATTCTGGAGAAGTTAATGTAATGAATAGTAATTCTCCTTTCCTCATCAATAAAATAACTTTCCTGACATAATAGAGAAACAACAGCCACACCTTACTTTCTGCATCGTAGTCACGATGCAGAAAGTGACCATTTGTGGTGACAGTTGGCAGTAAAAATAGAAAAAGTATTTCTCTCTTGTTTTAGTTAGCCTCTACTTATTTTCCCCAGCTAAATGCATTCATTATGTTTCTTCTAGATGACATCTGAGGCAACTCAGACCATCAAAAACCGTGTGGATTAACTTTGTAAGGCTGAGGAGTGATCGGATCATTTTGCAGTTGGGTCTTATCTTGTGTTCTCTGGGTGTATCTGTGTTAGCATTGAAGTCCCCAACAGTACTGCCCTTTCACAGTGAGCTTCTTGCCTATTCCCCACCGCCTTCCTGCAGTTCATGTTGCAGGGCAGCTCTGGAGCATTATGGAAGGGATTTCCTCCAGAAGATCACTGAAGGGATGTGCCACTAGTGGCCATTCACTGTCAGCACCAAGTTAGAGCCAGTTTGAGATGTGCGCTGTGTGGCCACTGGTTACTTAGCAGCAATGATTTCACTCTACAGATCTGCTCCTACTGCATGGCACTGCTTGGCAATGCAGACATGGCCTGTGACAGCTCCATGAAATGGTTTTAGTCTAAGCACAGTTGGCTGCAATTGAAGATAGAATAAAAGTCAATTCTGCTATAGTGTCAGAGAAGTTAACTATGAAATAAAGGGCTTCTTGGGGAAATATAAAGCCTTAACTGCTGCCATGATAGACTCTCACCTTTTCATTGACGCTTAGACACTTATTTTTGGAAATTACAAGGATATTAATATCAATGCATCAAGCATTCTATACATGGTGTAGCTATGTGACTTCATTTGCAGTCTCTCATCTCATGAATGGAAAGTATACACCGTATAAAATGGGACATACTAGTAACTAATGGGTATTTTTATACAATAGCAAAATAAGTAGGCACATAAAACTTCTGCAATGGTTACTGCTGCCTTTCAGCTGTAGTGGCTCACTGGGGTACACTTTCAAAGAGAAATGAGGGGTCCAGAAGTAAGCACACAATCTTTATATTTTAGTAGGATTTCTGTGGTATTGTTTTATTTCTGAAATGCTATTTAACTGCTTAATTTCCTCTTCAAGCAAAAACTATTCTTAATTCACAGATGCTATTTTCCACCTAATTGCAAGACCTTCTGATTTTCTATGACCCCCTTTCTGTTTTGTTACCATAGATATCCTGAAATAAGAAAGAAATATTTGATTCAACTGGTTCTGTGTGTTTTTTTTAACTTAACTAGTGGATGGAGAAGAGGGAAAAAATGTTTTATGTTTTTTCAGACTAAATACCGAATATGTATGTTACCTCAATTTGGAAAAACAAACAAACAATCAAACAAATAAAAACATACTGTTAGGCACGCTTTCCTTTGATTCTAGTCCGAGACAGATAGAGCAAGTTATTAGCAGAAACAGAAATATAGTGCACACTAGGTAAAAATATTTGCTTAAGAAATTCAATATCCCAAAGTGTGATTCATGTCTCTAGAAATGAGTGTGACTCTTAGAATAAAAGCTGCTGCTGTGCTCTGGTGCCATGTCCTACACACTGTGTCCCCAGAACTGCCTGAAGGGATTCATACAGTTAGTGTGACGAGAGAGCAGGTTCTGATAGAAAATACAATTATTAAAAAGTCACTGTTGAAAGCTTTCTGTGAAACTGCTAACCACTTTGGAAGTGCCATAAGAAAGGCATTTGCCTGTGCTTTTAAGTGCATGACAACAAAAATGTCACTTTAAGGGAGTTCTGCTCTTTATTGTGGCCAGCATATAATCCAATTAAATATTTGAGCTTTGAGGGTCTGTCTTTTTTCTGTCTCCTTTTATATATTTGTATTAGTTATTTCCTGTTATCTTATTTTTCTTTGCTAGCTCTCTGCATGGTCATATTATTGCTCCTAGCACAAAATTTCCTGTATTGTTTTAAGGAGATTTTGTTTCAGTAGGAACTTACAAAAGGTGCTGGCTTGTACTTGCGTTCTCCTGTTGGTTTAGCTCCGTTCAAAACAGGAGACCATTTCATATTGCATTGTCTTTGCACAAAAGAAGAATGCTAAGTGCAGAAGTGCAGACTATGTGTGTGGTTTGTTGTTGTTTTTGTTATTGTTGCTGCTTTAAAAAAGAGCACAACTTCAAGGTCATAGAAGGGGCACGAATCCCTTTTCAACATCTGTGACTCTCCATGTAATGAAGAGATGGCCCATACTGGGACATGCTTGCAAGCTAAATGCTGGGTTCTGGAGGTTTTCATATGGGCCGTGTTTCACAGCTGAAACATTTGATAGGTATGCAGTTCTTGTTGGATATCATACAATACTTCTTTCATACTCTATTTTAGTATGGGTGATCGCCTTTTGTGGGAAACTGGAATGTTGCTGGCTGTGTTTATGAGCAAGGTAGCTATACATATATATGTGTATATTATATTTAAAGCATTCTGGCTGATGTTTATCTTTTCTCAATTTGTTAATATTGGGGGCACAATTTCTCAAAGACAAGTTTAAAGTTACACCTCTAGGTACTGAACCAGGACTTCTATCAGTGCTTAAAACATTTTGTTATTAACTGTCTTTATTTTCCTGCTTGCTTTCATTGACATCTCTATGCCTAATTCTGTCAGTCACAGCTCTTCCTGAAGTAGTGGCAATTTTCTGTCAGTTGAAGGTCCTACTTTAGGACAACACTCAAATACATATATTAAAAAAAAAAAATCACTTGAAAATAAACGTGAAGGACACATTCCATTAAATACCATTGATTTTACAAGGAAAAAGCCACTCTCTTCTAACAGCAACAACAGAATTCTGAAGGACCTGGGGCTGTACAAAAGAATTTCTGGGAACTTCTTCTCTATTCAGTCAATAGAAACATAAGTAGAAATAGCAGAATAGTTTAGACTTTAAAGCTTGGAGTTGACAGCAGGTGTACTGTTTGAAATACGTCTGAGTGCCTCGAAAAAGAGCACAAATGGATTATTAAAAATAATTTGTCTCCTTTTTGCATAAACGAACAATGTTAGATTTTTTTTTCTCATAATAAAGACAGTCATTGCTGATTTAGTTGATACTCAACCAAATGGAGAAATACAATTCTGGATTTAAATCTGTATCAACCTACCTGGACTTTCTTAGATGAATGGAGTCTTCATCAAATCTAACTGCAAGGAGCTTTGCTGATGAAGATTGTAGGTATTTTGAAATTCCATAGAGACAAAGCTAAAGGAAGCAGCTGAAGCTCTTTAAAAGAAAAATGATAGAAAAATTCAGGTGATGTCAAAGTGCCTTCAGATGCATCTGTAATGCAGTTGTTAATATTAAAGTTGGTCTCTTTTTTATATGTGATGTATACTGATGATCAGACATGAAATTTCATATGACTTAAGACAGGTCAAAAAAATATGGCTATTTTTTTGACAGCTCATCATCTGTCAGTTTTATGTTTATAGGCTCTTTCCATCACAAACAGAAGGTACTTAAAAAAAATATATATATTTTTTAATGAGAACACTTGAGAAAAGGAGTTAAGGTTTTGTGAAATAAGAGCTTCTGTCTGCAAATACATGAGAATATTCTAACCTCTCTGCTTTTAATAAATTCAATGTTTAAACTCGGAGGAAAGAAGAGAGACTGGGCAGTGGAAGGGATTAAAAATTGTGGTTAAATTGTATGTCCTTCCATGCCTGGCATTTTTTCAATGGAAAATGTTACAATTAAAAAGGAATGAGAAATTAGATTAACATATATATGCATGTATACATATATGTACATATATATGTATATACATATTTGTAAACCAGAATCATAACTTTTTATTTTAACTTCATTCACCACCTGTAACATTCAGTTGTATGCAGCATAATGCCCAGATAACAGTTGGCAAACACTGCTGTTGCCACAGATAATTAAGGAAGCAATGCAACAGCTTGGACATTCTGTGCTTGACCTGCTCACACTGATTCTGTGATTCTCGCTCTGTAAATAGCTCTAAGTAAGTATATATCTGTGAGCAGAAGTGGAAATGATGATGTAGTTGGGTATTAATTAAGATGAAAACAACCCCCTGGTATGGGGACATGCTAGGTGATTAGAGTGACACAAAAATGAACCAAAGAAACCAAGTAAATGTGGCCCCTGTAGTGGTGTTTGTAAAGCATTGTGCATGATTTGCTTACTTGTGAGCAGCATTTATTGTTTATTTTGCTTGGAAACTTTCATTTTTATAAATTATTCTAAACAACAATAGCAGATTAATATCTAGCAATGGTATTTGATTTTAATGATAAGCATATCTGGCTGTACTTACTGTTGTTTACTTATTAGTGACCTCCCAGTGATGTCTTCCTGAGTCATATTGTCCTGAATACTGTGGATTAGAACAAAACTGTATTCCTTGCTCTGTACCAGTGTAGCTCATGCTGTATCACCCAATTCACTTAATTTCACAAGTCTGACTTGAGATGCTAGAGTTTCATGTCAGCTGTACTGGTCCATCTGAGAACATTTAACAGCATTCACAGAATCACAGAATCTCTAGGTTGGAAGAGACCTCAAGATCATCGAGTCCAACCTCTAACCTAACACTAACAGTCCCCACTAAACCATATCCCTAAGTTCTACATCTAAACGTCTTTTGAAGACTTCCAGGGATGGTGACTCCACCACCTCCCTGGGCAGCCCGTTCCAGTGCCTAACAACCCTTTCAGTAAAGAAGTTCTTCCTAACATCTAACCTAAAACTCCCCTGGCGTAACTTTAGCCCATTCCCCCTCGTCCTGTCACCAGGCACATGGGAGAACAGGCCAACCCCCACCTCGCTACAGCCTCCTTTAATGTACTTATACAGAGCAATAAGGTCACCCCTGAGCCTCCTCTTCTCTAGGCTGAACAAGCCCAGCTCCTTCAGCCGCTCCTCATAGGACTTGCTCTCCAGGCCCCTCACCAGCTTCGTCGCCCTTCTTTGGACCCGCTCAAGCACCTCGATGTCCTTCTTGTAGCGAGGGGCCCAAAACTGAACACAGTACTCGAGGTGTGGCCTCACCAGAGCCGAGTACAGGGGGACGATCACCTCCCTAGCCCTGCTGGCCACACTGTTTCTGATACAAGCCAGGATGCCGTTGGCCTTCTTGGCCACCTGAGCACACTGCTGGCTCATATTCAGCCGACTGTCCACCATCACTCCCAGGTCCTTCTCTGCCTGGCAGCTCTCCAACCATTCCTCTCCCAGCCTGTAGCTCTGCTTGGGGTTATTGCGCCCCAGGTGCAGGACCCGGCACTTGGCCTTGTTGAACTTCATACAGTTGACCTCAGCCCATCGGCATTCAAAACCCAACAAAACAAACAAACACAGAAAACCCACAAAAAAAAACACAAACAACTATATGTAACACGGCAATTCAGTTTTGAAGACTGCTGTTATTTGGTTGGTTCATATGCATTTTGCTTTTCTGTTAAATTGTTCCTCATAGTGTATGATTGTAGTTATTGTCACATTAAACTGAACTGAGGAAAGGATACATTTCTGCTAGTGTTATAAGGTCAGATTCATGCAAGTTGTTACTGAGTGTTTTTTGTTTATAGATTATTTTAATGAATAAATCATTTATGTAACTGCTTAAATATCTGGGATTTTGCTTAGATTTGCTTTTGCTAATAGGCAGTAGAAAATTTCATGTTTCTTGTAAAGTAACGATTATAAATATTATTGGTCATCTTAGCCGGCAAAGATAATATTAAAATGGCTTGGATTTTCCTTCTATAATAGCTCAGTCATTATTTATCAAAATTGTTTTGAATTTAGCTAAATATGCTGTCAAGTATCAAAATGGTTCATATGTGAACCACACTAAATGTTTAATGGGACCAAGCTGCAAGTAGGAGTCTGTCTAGTCCAGTTCAGGATGAGACATAGTGAGACCAGGTTGGATAACTTTCCTGCAGTATGCTTTCAGCCATGAAGGAACCTAGCTAGGAAATATTCATGCACTGTGCGTTTAGTACTGTGTGTTAATTATGTGGTCGTTTCATATAAGTTTTATTAATATGTCTGCAGCCCAAAGAAACTCCTGTTAGCTGCTGATGAAGCCTACCATCATTTAACACAAACCAGAATGGCTTCCTACCATGTTGATATCTCAGCACAGAGGTGTCTAAGCAGCCTGGGTCTAACTTGTCATGTTGAATGCCTATGCCACGAGAGCCAATGAATAACCCCAAAAGGGCTGGCCTCTATGAGCCTTAGTTGTGTTGAGCAACCTTACCTGGGCTTCCGACTCCAGACCCACTCAGTGTCAGGCCCAGATGCCTGGGCTTTGCCTGAGATATGTTACAGGTACCCCTTTCCCCAGCAGCCCTGACTTAGTGACTGGGCCTTCTGCATAGACCTTAAATAACAACAAGTTATGTGTGACTGAATATGAGCCAGCAACATGCTCAGGTGGCCAAGAAGGCCAACAGCATCCTGGCTTGCATAAGAAGCAGTGTGGCCAGCAGGGCTAGGGAGGTGATCGTCCCCCTGTACTCGGCTCTGGTGAGGCCGCACCTCGAGTACTGTGTTCAGTTTTGGGCTCCTTGCTACAAGAGGTGCTCGAGCGAGTCCAGAGAAGGGCAACCAAGCTGGTGAGGGGTCTGGAGAACAAGTCTTACAAGAAGCAGCTGAGGGAGCTGGGCTTATTCAGCCTGGAGAAGAGGAGGCTCAGGGGTGACCTTATCACTCTCCACAGGTACCTTAAAGGAGGCTGTAGCGAGGTGGGGCTTGGTCTGTTCTCCCACGTGCCTGGTGACAGGACGAGGGGGAATGGGCTTAAGTTGCACCAGGGGAGTTTTAGGTTGGATATTAGGAAGAAATTCCTTACTGAAAGGGTTGTTAGGCACTGGAACGGGCTGCCCAGGGAGGTGGTGGAATCACCATCCCTGGAGATCTTTAGAAGACATTTAGATGTAGAGCTTAGTGATATGGTTTAGTGGAGGATTGGTTAGTGTTAGGTCAGAGGTTGGACTTGGTGATCTCAGAGGTCTCTTCCAACCTAGATGATTCTGTGATTCTGCGATTGTTCCTGCTGCAGTCTGGAGTATACACAGCTGGTTTCCTGCCTTCTCCCCAGAGAGGGCTGCAGCAGTGCAGGGTTAGCAGGAAGCCACAGCTGGTAGCAGTGAGCTGTGCTGCTGCTGGTTCTCACCAGTGACAACCTCCATAGAAACTGTGGGAAGCAAGCAAGCAGTCTAAAGAACAGTAGAGCTGGGCATTTAGCCTCTGTCCTAGGAGCCTTCTTGGTGCAGATATGTTAGTCTAATCTCCTATAAAGCTGTTATGTAATTCTCCCCTCATTTCACATGTGCACTTAAATAGTTTGTGTGTGTGCACTTTTTTGATTTTGTTTTGTTTCTATAAGCTACTTGCACTCCTGGGTAATTATAGGACCTGGGGAACTACCACCAAAGGGTATAATTCAATATAAAGAAAAAAAATATGTTCATGCTCCTACATTGCAGATGGTCATGCTGGGCTGCTGAAGGCTTCTGTGGACTTATGTGGGCTATTCTAGAAAGGAAGCCAGATATTGTTACTGATTTCAGACCTAAATGATTATTTAAATTTAGACTGAAGGAGGGGTTAATTTCTCCTTAAAGTACATGTATACTGTCAGAATTAGTACTGGTTCATGCTTTTCTCTCTCTGGTGTGCTTTCTTGTTGGAGAAAACCATCTGTTTGTCAACAGAAGTCCAAAATAATATTAAACTCAAGATTTGCACTGAAATCCTGACATCTAGTAATGGCAATTATGACAATGCTTATCTGTAATGTACCTTATTCGTTTATATTTTAATTTCAATCTATCAGTGTCAGTTTAAATAAGTTATTTTCCTACCGTTCCTGGGTGATACTTAATACTGTCTGGATAGTAAAATACTAAGTTCTGAAGTTCTAATGCTAGCCAGGGACCTTTTCTGTTGACAAGGACTGCCCTGATGAAACCTGTTGTTAGAAATAACTAAACTTGATATTTCTGCATATAATGATTGTATTTCATTTTCTTT
This sequence comes from Anas platyrhynchos, assembly GCF_047663525.1. Taxonomy (NCBI): domain Eukaryota; kingdom Metazoa; phylum Chordata; class Aves; order Anseriformes; family Anatidae; genus Anas; species Anas platyrhynchos. The sequence goes on along the minus strand of NC_092594.1, from coordinate 12,113,503 downwards.
GAAATGATTTACCTATCGCAGTTATTGGAAGCCACATGTGAAAGGATTATAAATTAGGGATAAAGCAAAAGCAGATAAAAATTTCTGTTTGGATATGAGAACATTGATTAGAGCTGAAAAGGAACAGATTCCGTTGGCTAATGAGATTGAGATAGATTGTGTTTTTTTTTTTTTTTTTTGTTTGTTTGTTTTTTGTTTTTTGTTTTGTATGTTGCAAGATTGCTAAAATATATAGAAAATTAATAAAGCAATTTTGTGTAGTTCCAGGTCTTATATTTTGACTCATCCCATTAAATCAGTTGATTTCATGGTTCTTCAAAAAAGGGTATATTTAACCCATTCCTTCATTTGCCAAGATTGACCATCAACCTTTGAAAATACGTTGCTCTGATCCATAATTTTATAAGATACTCCTAGATGTAACCTTATGCACTTCTTAAGGTGTTTCTGTAATGCAGGTTATATCTGTGCCTTTCTGAAAAGGTGGATATTTCTTAGTGTTGGGGAGATGCTTTTTAGAATAACCCAAGTTGTCTCCTTTTAGCAAGAGTCAAAAAACAGCCTCCCTCACAGGGTGGGACCTCTTTCCTGCTTAGGAAAATGAGGTAAACTTATATCATGACATCATACCATTTTCCACAGTGGCTTGTGTGTGATGATTTCTTTAAGTAAATTTCATTTTGGGTTGCTATTTCACTGACCTCCATTCTTTCATGTTTTAAATTGCTTTGCTACGTGTGGCATTCCTAAATCCAACATTCATCTGAGTTTGGTCATCCCTGCCAAAGAGCAACAGAGATGTACTAGTTCACTTTTGCTGGTAATGAAACATCAGGATACTAAGTCGGATCTCTAGAAGAAAGTCTACAAAAGAAAGTCTACAGAGCTTGTCTATATCATTGAGTAGTATCTTCACTTCCTGAAGCAAATTGTACCCCAAAATACACAAAATAGTATGGTATGTGTTTCTTCATAGGCACTCTCCTAAAAAGCGAGGAAAATATCTCAAGTTCATGGTCCCCGTTGTCTGTCTAAGCTTGTCTTTTAAATATTTTTTCATTTAGCAAAGTGGAAATTGACCCTTCCATTGCCACATAAATGGCAGCTACAATTAACTATTTCTGGAACATAACCTTGCTTACAACTCTCAGTTGACCTCCAATTATTTTTAAAAATCATGGCCTGTCTTCTCAAAGGGCACACTTTCCATTGATCTCATTAGTGGCCTTTGAAGATCTGGACTGAAGTGTTTTCATCATTTGCAAAACTGCTCCAGCATATTTGAAACAAACTGTTCGTTTCAGGTTAAACTGGTTATGACTTAGGCCTTAAACATTTTGCAAGAAGTCAAGAATAAACAGGTATGAAGTGATTAACAGGGAAAGAAAAGAATTCTGCCTTGTTTCATGTCTGCTTTTCATCTGCTATTGGCTGAACAAAGGAATATAGTGTAACCATATCCTCTTAAAAATAAATAAAATAATGCAGCTACATCACATAGATTAGTCCAAGAACTTTTAATCAGTGAAATATTTTTCTTTCAATTGCTTTGGATTCAGGTGTTTACTTCATAATGCCAAAAGCTTTACACAATTTTATTTTCATAGAATATTTAATGGTAAATCCTTTAATCTGAAAACGTGATTTATAGAGGACTGTTTGCTCCATTTCATTAATTTGCAGTATGCAAACCCAGAGGTGCTGACTTCTGTTTTACAAGAGAAAAGGGAAGTATATTTTATCTGCTGCTGTGCTAAGCTTCTTTTCTTCACTTGTCGCTTTATTGAAAGTAACACAGCTATTCATGCTATAAAATATCCTTGTGTTATTAGGAAGCAAATATGTGGCAAACAGCTTTGCTTTGAGGTACTGAAAACAAGATTGATTTGGTTGTGATTGCACTGAAGCTCTTCATATAGGTATGGCTAACCTAGGAGAAGAATATCACAAATTCAGTTTTGCAGTTTTATATTGCTGAATTTCATGTGCTTGAGCAAAGATTGTTTTCTGTGCACCTTGAAGATAAGCACAGTGAATAGCAAGACTTAATGGAGACAGACCCATAGGTATGTCATACCATGGTCTCCTGTGCATCCTTGCTAGTGTTTCCTTTCCTTTTGGTGGAAGAAGAGAGATCCGGGTGTCTCTTTGAGATGGGCTTGGGATTATGTCAGAGCACATGCCTGGCCTTGGGTGTAGAAGGTCTAAAAATTGGTTTAAATTTCCGTTTCAGCTCCATCCAAGTAACAATGAAATTGGTAGTTCTTGAATACTCAGAAAAGGACCTCTCAGATATTTTCCTGCACCATTGTAATCATGAATGAGAGGAGTTTATTGTAAAAGTCTGCAAGACAACTGTTACTCTCTGTTAGGACTACAAAGAAATTGAACATGTCATGGCAGCCAGAAAAACAAACAAACAAACAAACAAAAAAACACCAGCAGAAATAGAGGTTAATTGTTAAGAGAATGATTCTACAGGAGGTTCTGTTTCTCACGACTCTTATTAGGACTTTATCCTCATTCCATCTTATGTTCTACAGAGGGTAGAACGTACTTGGCTGCCTTAATTCCATTATTCAGTAGCATATTTCTTCTAGTCCAAAATGCCAAATTTCCAAGCAACTTTCTTTAAAGTACCCCCAATTCTGTTATAAAGTTGGGAGAGTACATACTATGTAACTGAGCCTATTGGCCCATTTTTATAGGATGAAAATGAAATAGGGCACAGATTGACTCTTCAATGTAAATAAGAGGTGTGAAATCCATAATTTATTATCTATTTCCACATAAATTTTTAAAAGATTGTTATGTTCAACTTCAACATACATACTTCAACATTCAACGGTCAATTTATAGTGGTCATTTCTGCAAGTGAAGGACTCCATGGAAAATTTAGCTTGAAAATTGTTTATTTCTTATTTCTTTATGTCAGAAAGAAAATATACTTTCCAAAAGGTAAAATAAGCATCCTATGTATTTCTTGATCTGCTTTTCAAGTACTGCTGGCAGAACAAAAGCATGGGAAGTAACAAGTTCTGTCAAACATCAAAGTCTGAGCGATGTCATGCATATTTAATTTGAGAATAGTTAGTTAAGAGTTCTGATCCTTACAGTCACTACTTGCCATTTTTGTAATTCCTGCTTTCTTTTTAGTTTTAAGAGCTTCAGCATCTGAAGGTCCAATTTTACTAGATCTACGAGATTTCTTTCTAGTAGATCTACTAGATCTACTAGATTTTTACTAGATCTTACTAGATTTTGCCAGAAATCTAGTATTTTCTTTTCCCATTTTGATGTATGTTTCTTTTGTGTGTGCTCATATATTATTATTAAACCATGTTAAATAATCTGAACTGTAGTGAATGATTCTATTTAGAAAAAGTCAGCAACCTAAGTGGCTTTATCTGTACCCAGTGTAAGCTTCTTTTCTTTGTCTAGTTTTGCAGAGAGAAATACCTACATTTTGTCTAGAAAAGGTTTTCAAACACTGTGCTATTCACTAGATACTTATGGACAATAAATTTAGAAATAGAGTGGATAATGTGTATGCTTTGCTATCTGCTTCTGGCACCATCCATTCTGCAGTCATGGCAGGAAATAGCTTCAATAGGAAAAAAACTAGGGTTTTCTAAAATAGCTAGAGGAAGAAAGAATGACACTTTCCTTTCCATTTCAGAATCAGTTTTGTCTCATGCATACAGCAAGGAAGTGGAGTGAGTTTCTTAAATTGAGAAATATTTTACTCTAACAGTGAGGCAGCTTGACAGTTTGAGGTGGCTGAAGTTTTCATAGTTTCAGTTTGTATTTATTACTGTGACCTGTTCAGCTGAAAAATTATTTATGTAATTTCAGTATCAAGATCACAAAATGAATACGATCTATAAATAGAGATGGCTTAAATTTGTTTTAAATCTTTTGTTTTTCTCATGTTGAAAATCATTTTCATTTTGAATGTCATACAGCACTATTGTTTTCGGAATGTTTCTTTTAGGAATACCCTTTAGATAAGCTATTAATGTCATCTTGGACCTTTAATAGCCTCTCAAAAAGAAAAGAAACAGTAATTTCCAATGCTTTTGCACATGATGGTCAAGATTTCAAGAGACAAGGTTTCAACAGATGACTTCATAAGTGCTGTGTGCTCTGGCCCCAGGGTAGATCCTTTACTTTTTTATGCTCTGGTATTACTTCCTATTGCTATTCTGCTCAGACTGTAAAAATTTTAAGGCAGGACCGGTATGTGCCTGTTCAGTGTCCAATACTGTTTTGCTTTCATTCTCTAGGTTTGACTGTAATGCAAATAATTTAAAATGCTCCCCACACCTCCCCCCAGTCTATTGCAGTTAAAGTAAGCAATAGCTATTTCATCTCAAGATTCTGGTTGCTGTGACTGTTGAAAATAATTCAAATATTTCTTGCTTTTAATTTGAAGTATTTGGCCAATCTACTTAACACTTTTTTATATGTCCTCATGCTCTTAACATCCATAGAAGTACATTTACTTATCCACCATGTTTATTCTTGCACACTCAGGTGTCCCCAAAACATTAAAAGATAGTTTGGCATGCTAGTGATGTGACCTTTTGTCATTTTTTCAAATCCAAGTAGAAGGCCAGTAGGTTATCGCCTCTGATTTGTGGTAAGGAGCCTTAGAGCAGTCCTACTGCTCTCTAGAGGTTACTTTGCTTTACCTTTGGCATTGACCCTATTATTTTGTTGTTGCATTCAGTTGCACTGAGAAACATCAAATGTATGGCAAGTGCAAAAAATGAGCAAGGGCTTATGTTACTCCAGTTAGCTTCCTTGGAGCCTTTCTTTTAACACCTCTGTTCCCACTTTTTGTGCTGTTCATCCACATTTGTCTCTTACAATGCACTGGGGTGAATAACAAGGCTCCCAAACAGCAGGAAGAAACATATTGGACCATCCATTGAAAAACTAAGTCAAAGATGTCTTGAGGGCAGCGGTTTCTGACATACATGTACCAATAGGACTAGGTTGGCTTTGTATCTAACTCTCAGCTTTCTGTAAACAGTTGAGAAATTTTTTGAATGGCCCTTTTGTGGATTTCAGACAGAACTTTGGTAGCGGACCATCATGATTCATTAATCTCTTACCAGAAAATCTTCATAACTTGGCCATTACTCCAATATATATATATGTGTTACTAGGAAAAGGTTCTTCACTGAGAGGGTAGTCGGGCACTGTTAACAGGCTCCCCAGGGCAGCAGGCACAGCTCCAAGCCTGCTGGAGTTCAAGAGACATTTGGACAATTCTGTTCAGGCATACAGTCTGATTCTTGGGTGGTCTTATGTGGAGCCAGGAGTTGGACTTGATGATTCTTGTGGGTCCTTTCACAGGGATTCACAAGATTCTACTGTATCTAAAGAGAAACCTGTCTAAGGCTTTACATCAGTCTCAGGTATACTATGCCACCTTTGTCACTAACGGTGCTGCTTCAGCTGAACATTGTAGGGAAAAAGGCTTCTATAGAAAGGGCTACTGGTTGCATAGGCAAATGTAGGCATAAGGGATTAACGGAAGTACTTTATTTCCTTGAGATAATATGAATCAGACAAGGTCACATTGAAAAGTTTGCACAGTCAGTCTGTTGATGGCACCCCTAAGCCTGTATGCATGTAGCTGAAGGTCTGAATTTTGTAATTTCTGCCTCAAGCGTGGTAGAATACTTTGCAATAGTATGAACTTTGTTATCCATGGATGAGGTTTAGCAAAAAAAAGTGCATGTTGACTATTTCAGCTTTGTCTCGATATCTCACTCCCACTGAATGCTGAAATACCACCACTTGTTTCTCTCTCTGTGAAAACTACCATGTTGCTAAAGGAAGTTTTGTGTAGAATGTAAATTTTCAAACTTTAATAACGCTGGATTATTTTCTTCAGTGTAAATCAAAGCTCAAAGTATTTCCCTCTCCTTTTTTCCAGTATTGTTCCAGTATTGAATAATAACAGTTGGAATTTATTTTTTTTTTGACTTATATCTAAATTAGCCAAGAACTGTCAGGTACACAAGCAGAACCTGCTGCTAAGCAACAAAGCTGCATTACCTGGAGAATAATATGATGCTGTACTGAATGCTGACAGAATTGGCAAATGGTCTCAAAGGAAGGGGATCAGTCACTATTCTGTTACAAACCTATAAATACAGATGGTAACAGGGATTATCAGTCTAGGTTTTTCTCTTAGCTTAAATTACAGCCCATATCTTTTCAAAACATGCATCTGAATTGAAAACTGACACGTCATAGCCTTTTAATATACATGTATTAAGTGTCATGGAATTCTATTGACTGGCAATTTTGAAGAGTACAGGTGTAGTCTATCAGATTGTGAACATATAGTTAGCTTTTTATCAAGTTAAGAAAATTCTTCAGAAAAACCAAAACTGTAAATGTTGCAGTTGCCTTCAAAAAAAGGTTTTTGGTTTAGTACTCTGTGATGTGCTGGTCAAAAATAAGGACCATACGCCATGATTGAATTATCCATCTGTGAATGGCTGTATATTATTCCACAGTAGATGGATTATCCCTGAAGACAAAAACTGAATATATATGTTTCTAAGACTTACTCAACAAACTTAGACCTGGTAATTGGCCATTTAACACATTTCAATATACAGTACTTTGTAAAATAGGTAAAATCAGTCTTATCTATTTCTCTCTGTATATATGTGACTTTTTAGCTATGTGGTGTAGGGCTGGACAAAGCTCCAGTCCATGTATTTGCTTTCATGACTGCCTGTATGTTTTTAGGGATAGGTTAAAATGGAGATTCTGCCTCCCCTTCCTACAGTTTGCTTGATATGCTGTTTAATTATCAATAATGTCCCCCGGAGTAATCGTGATTTCTTATTTAAATGTGTAGTTGTGGTTTGATACTGTCACTTTTTGTCCTTCTACCCAGGTATACAGAGAACAAATTATTTACTTCACCTGGCAACCTTTTAGCATGTTGGCTCAGTCATGATGTGAAAAGAAGATGCAGAAAGTGACATGGAATTGAACAGGAAAACATAATTTGTGCTAAATATTAAATAAGCTAATAAATACTTACGTGACATAGGAAGCTAACTATGTGTCCATTACTTATATGACTGTCTGAAAGTGTATAACCTATTTTTCCAAAAAAAAGCATAGTGTCCTTCTCCTTCCTGCAGTCTACTGCTGCATGGTTAGCTGTAGAGCCTTCAGGTCCACCAATCTATCCTGCATTTTCTTTTAGAGGACTTCACATTTGGCTACCCCTCCCATTGTGGGTGGCGATGTTCTTCCCAAACCTGCAGGCAGGGGGGCTCACCAGCCCTGTTGCTCCATGCCACCAGCTGTCCTGTTGCTGTTCTGTCCTATCCAATCTGCAGGGGCATTCTACAGGCTGCCATAAATTTCTTCATATATACAAATGCCAAGGAAACAGCAGCTAGCCCTTGTGTATTGTGTTTTCTGTCATGGTCTGTCACCGTTATTTTTATGTTGACTTGCAGATAGCTGGTGGCCCATGTTGAAGGGTTGGGTCACTTCACTACATACTATCAGGTAGGAACAGAACATCTTTAGCTCTCTCTGATGTGGTGTCTCGCAGTTGTAAAGCTTGTCACATGCTTGAGTTCAGAAGATGATATCCTCCCAGGTGTTGTTTGTTTGGTGCTTCTGCATGTGATTCTTGCTTTCCAAAACTTGGTGTTCAGCATCCACCAGTGGAATGTATTGTGTTGTGAATTTAGGGAAAATACTGCAAATCCTGATTTTATCTTTTCACTATAGGATTGCTCATATGTTTTTAAATGAGATTTCTTTGCCTTCTGCCAAAAGGATTGCACATCTTTATATGGAGTACAACACACATTCTGGATTCTCAGAATCATAGAATCATGGAGCTCAGAGCTCAAGCTTTCATACAGACAAAGATGTTTTCTGTGGAGAAGAAATCTTCAGATTTTTACAGGTGACCTTTGGCTCATACCTCTTCTACCTGAGTAAAATTCAGTCTGTTAAATTTAGCAGTTCTTACACCTTCCTTCTAATTCCATTATTCCTTTTAAAGAAGGGTGGCTACCATGATAAACTGGTTGAAGATTTTTTTGTGTATGTCTGAACACATGGTAGAAGACAGCATTTTCATTAGACACAGGTCTGCACAGCTATTATACAGGGAGCTATTTATTACCTTGTTCAAACAGCAGAGTTAGCAGTAGATGAAAGCAGGAGCAAGACACCTACGAGATCTGGCTCCCTGTCCAGTTTTCATTTCCAGGTATTTACAGCTTCAGAGAGAAAATAGATTAGGACATGGATCAAAAAGGAAGTCTGCAAGTGACTATATGAAGCTATCAAACCTTTGCTTAGGTTTGCTGCAGTGCCAGGTCAACTTGCCAGAGCTTTTGGGAGACATGCCTGCAGTTGATACCATAAGCATGAGAGAGAGGAAGCATACTGTTACAAAGCTGCTTCAAGTAATTGATTCTTTTACTTAGGCTAGGGCTACATCATTTGGGATCTAGATTAGGGGAGGAAGGTGTATGATGTTTGAAGAGTTTCAGATTAATCTTTAATAGGCAAGTGATATACCCCACTGTGGCTGAGCTAAGCAGGTTTTCTCCTGTTGTGAGTCCATGAGCTGCACTATAAATTAGAATATTCCCAGCATTTACTATTTTCTATTGACTAAGCCTATGCCCATTCAATACACCATGTGCACCAGCAAGCAATGGCTTTTCTACATGATTTGGAAAGTGTAACTATTTCTTGCTTGAGATGCATGTTGTGGTGTGACTGTAGTATAGCAGTATGATAAACATGGGTATAAACTGCTGCGTTGTCTGTAAACAGAAGCAGCTCAATTTTTAAGCAGAATAAGTAGACATAGATTCTATGAAGTTGTAGTGGGTTTACGTGGCAAAGTTTTGGTAGCAGGGGGCCATAGGGGTGGTTTCTGTGAGAAAGATCTAGAAGCTGCCCCATGTTTGGGAAGGGCCCCGCTGTTTTCCAGAGCTGAGCCAATAAGCGATGTTGTTTTGCGCCTCTGTGAGAGCATATTTAAGACAGGGAAAAAAACGCTGCGCCACACAGCAGCCGGGAGAGTCAAGGGAGTGAGGAATGGCACCAAGGTCAGTGCAGAAGGAGGGGGAGAGGTGCTCCAGGCGCCGGAGCAGAAGTCCCCTGCGGCCTGTGGTGAGGCCCATGGTGAAGCAGGATGTCCCCCTGCAGCCCATGGAGTACCACGGTGGAGCAGGGTTCCATACTGCAGCCTGTGGAGGAGACCACACAGGAGCAGGTGGCCCTGCACCCACGGAGGCTGCCGCCTGTGGAAGACCTCTGCCAGAGCAGATTCTGGGCCGGACCTGTAGCCCGTGGAGAGGAGCCCACGCAGGAGCAGGTGACCTGGCAGGAGCTGCTGCCTGTGGGGGAGCCAGGTTGGAGCAGTTTTCTCCTGAGGGATGGACCCATATCTGGAGCAGTTCTGGAAGAGTTGCTGCCTGTGGGAAGCCCACGCCAGATCAGTTCGTCAAGGACTGCATCCCGTGGGTGGGACCCCACAGCACAGGGGATGAGAGTGACCAAGAAGGAGCGGCAGAGAAGAAGCGCTGTAGACTGACCATAACCCCCATTCCCCCGTTCCCCTGTGCCGCTCGGGGGGAGGAGGTGGAAGAGAGTGGATGGGGGGAAGGTGCTTTTGTTTTTTTTTCCTTTGTTTCTCACTTCTCTAGCTTGTTAGTAATAGGCAATAAATCTTACTATCTCCTTATGCCGAGTCTGTTTTGCCTGTTACAATAATTACTGAGTGATTTTCTCATCCTTGTCTCAACCTTTGAGCCGTTTTCACATATTTTCTCCCCATTCCTCTTTGAGGAGGGGGAGTGAGAGAGCAGCTGTGGTGGAGCTCAGCTGCCCACTCGAGTGGAACCATGACAGAAGTATTTGGGAAAAGTGCTGAATTCTACTAGCTTAGGACCTGGCATTTCAAGCTTTATTTTTCAGAAACAATAGAAAGCTTTCAAATAAGCTCTGGTGGCTACAAAGTTTGTGATGTTGTTTAACTAAGGTTCCCCCCAGCCTTTAAACTGGACCACAAAAGGAATAGGTGACATTCCTCTATCCCTTCATTCTAGGGCTTCTATGCATATGTAGAGGTCAAGGATACATAAGGTATGGGTATTTCTGCTGTTTCTTGGTAAGGATTTTTTTTGTGTTTCTTTTTGATTTCTGCCCTTTTTCAGAGACACAGGTTTATGTTGTAATTGTGAGTCTGATGGATGGTGACATTTTCTAAGTTTCCCTGGTGGGGTCACTGAAGGGACATTTTCTTTAAGTAAACATTTATTATTACTGTTTTGTGCTGCTTTTTTTTCTACAATATGCTCTTCAGGTGGACACTATAGGGAGTGGCTTCCAAGCATCAAGAAACATCCAAAAGCTATCACAATGCATTCCCTTTTCAGATTGAGTAACATAATTGTCCTCAAGTGTCAGGTTTCTAATGGGTGGTCACATGGTACTGCATCAAGTTTATTCAAGTCACTGTCTGCTTACTCTCTGAGGGATGATGCACAACAAGACTGCTACCTCATTTTTATTTTTTTTTTCTTATTCAATATATTCTGCATGGACAGGTCTCTGCATCAGGCTATCATCATGTTAATATGGTTATTTTGAATCAGTAGTGCAAAATTTCCAGTATTTCGAAATGAACACAAAACCTCTCCAGAATTGTAACCTTGGAAACTATTATATATATTCAGTATAAATATGATTGATTTTATTACAGCATTATCCATATGTTTTAGATGGAGAATGAATTACATTTTCTTTTGTAAACAATATATTTTTGATCCATTTTCTGTTATTAATACTCTTCATTATTATTAATATTAGTAGTACATTTAATGAGTATTTTCCTGTTTTGTACCACTTAAGAACTTAATTGAGGAGTGAAGCCCAAAGTCTGGATTCTATACAGAAAGATGCTTCTTGCTTTTAAAAATTATGCTCCGAGGCCAAACAGAGAATGTTACTGTTAAGCTGATAAATACCAGAGGGCTTTGTAGGAAGGGTCCTGTTCACAGTCAGCTCATGTGAGGGTTAAAACAGTTTTGAGAAGGCTATAACTAGTAAATGCATATAAAAATAAACTGGGAATTTAATTTCCTCTTTTGTTGTTGCTTAACATTGATTGCACTGTTCTAGAGACCATATTTTCAACCATGTTTAACTAGTGACATGAACTTTTAGCTTTAATTTATAACAAATATTTGTGAAAAATTACTGGTCTTTTGGAGGAATGCCCTCATCTTTCAATGCTACTGGTAGTTTGGTACACTGTGAGACAATTACTCCATATGTAGGAAAATAATAATAAAATCAGCTAGCACTTTTTCTCTGTTTTGAAATAAGAGTCAAATATATTTATACTTTCCTTAGCTGTAATGTGTGTGTATCAGTGACAGAATATCATTATATACTGCTTGTTAGCACATGTGGAGCCACACTCTTCTAAAATCCCAGCATTGTTTTTGCACTGTGTTATCTGACTTAACCTCTATTTCACAGCTATATATGGCTGCTGGCAAGAGACTGAACTTTAGCAGGAACAGTAAAAGCAGCTATGTGGGAAAACTGGGGTCTTTTAAAGTATTTTAAGAATTATTTTAAAGAGGTTTTGCAAAGCAAATGTGAACTTGATAAATAGTAGAAGAATACTGTTGTCAGTAGATGTACCTTTGTAATTGATGTGCTTTGCTATTCACGCTCGTAGCACCATGTTTTCAAAAGGGATACTTTGCTGTTGTCTCCAGTGAAGGCAGAGTCGGACAATGTATGTGTATACAAATGCTCTTGACAAATAACTCATGTTTAATTCCTCTGGAGCCTTTATTGAAGAGTGTCCCTGACACTATCAGCAAACTTCTTTCAGCTTTTTGGGATATGTCAGCTTTTCCACACAACAGCTTTGATTTGATTCTTTTTTTCACACTGGACTGAAAATAAAGCATTTCAAATGTTTTCTTGCAATAGAATTGTGTCAGAACAGATGCTCTCAAATCAGAAGCCTTGATTTTTCTCTCTTCAAAAGTTTTAGAAGATTTTTAAAACTTTTTTGCTAAAAATATTGTGGAAAACAAAAGATTTTCATTAAAGCTTTGGTTTCAAGGAAAGGCCATAATGTCAACTTCTATGATTTTTCCAAACCATTCAAAAGCTTTGCTGGAACAAGTGCTTACTTCTCTGGAAGACTTAAATCGTAAGGATATAAATAAATTTCTTTCAGTGAAGATGATGCCAAAATTCATATGTAAAGGGGGAAAGTTATCTTAACAAATGATAAAATTATAATTATTTATCACAAGAAAGTAAGAAGGTAAATCTTAACTGGAGGATATTTTATTACTTAGTTCAGTGTTACCCAAATAATTAATTAAATTTGAATCAAATAGTTATCAATATCTAGCTGAGCAACTTGTTTCTCTAAATTTCTGGATATTGAAACAGTTTTTAACATTGAGAGTAGTACGTGACTCAACATACGATTGGGAAGGCTGCCTGTAGCCAAATGCATCTTTTCTTTTTGGATTCATATCTTTAAATAAATGTGCCGTGCATTTTTATGGCATGTCATTGTAAATGAATGCAAGTCCATGTTCTTTGTACAAGACAAGACGGGAAAGATGTTTGAAACAGGAAGGAAGGTTTTCAAAGTCACATACAATTCAGAGAAAAAAAGCAACATTCATTAACGACTTAAATATTTATTTTTTTTCCCCTTTAAAATGGTACCTTGGTGTTAATATCTCCTGAAATAGATTTTAATTCTTCATTATACTTGTAATTATGTAAATTTTAGAATACTATTGTATTTAGAATACTATTGTATAAATAGTCATTTCCATATATGAAAGTATTAAAGTACATAGATGTCAGATTAGCATACTGCAGTGAATCACATCTGAGAAAAACAACAGTGTAGCTCAATGTGTTTTTAACTGGAAATGGGCAGCGAGAGCTGCTGTGGACTGAAAGGACAGCTGGCATGACAGCATTTGACATCCTGTGTGTAATTGGTTTTGAATGCTTGACAGATTTTTATAATGGTACAGAGGCACTTAGACCAGCAGGTAACTGTTGGGAATAGATTGAGTGGTGGTGAGCCCGTCTTCATATTACTCTTACTTGGGAATCCTTTAGGCACACTTGACATCAAAGATGTGTTCTCTTTTAAGTTCAAGCGCTTGTCAAGTGTTACACCCTTTTCATCAAATTCAAGAAAAGCAGAACAACTTTAAACACCCGTATGTTATTTAATTTAAGTGATCATTGTTAAAGATGAAATTTAATGTGCGGTTATATATATAGTAGGGGTGGGAAATAGAGTATTGGCTGAGCTACCAGCCTTCAGATTTTATGTTCAAATTATTTTTGTTGGCAAACCCTGAGCAGAGGATTGCTTGTGAAATTGATGTCAGAATTAGATCAACCAGCCCAACAATTACAGTCAGGGATGAGACAAGCTGTCTCCATCTGTTGGAAGCAGTAATGTTTTTATTTTGTAATGTGTTAAGTGAGCTGATCAAAATAATGCAACAATTGTTAGAGTGCTACTGGTTTTGTTTTTCTTTTTGTGGTAGGTGATCGCAAATTGTCAAATAGAAGATAATAATTAAATCTCTGAATCAGCTTGATTGTTTCATGTTTGTTCTTTATTTTTTTTTTCTTTCTTTGCTGCTGATTGAATGAAAGAAGCAAGGGTACACCACCAGGATTTTAGGAAAAGATTTAGTGGAATCAGATACCTTCATTTAAGATATTGCATTTATAACATTGTAAAGGACCTTGCCTTGCAAATTGTTGTAAAACAGTCTGTGGAAAATCAGACTACCTTGAATCAAGCATCCAAATATTGAGGAATCAAATTACAGTTGCTGTAAAATGCCTCCAAACTTTTGGTGTTTAAATTGGTCAAAAAATATTTTGTTCTTTGGGGATCTCTCTATATATTTAGCTCAGTCTTTTTTTGCTGCTAAAGATTTGGCATTTCACATGAAGTCCACAAAGATTTTTTGAACTGGGGACAATAAAATATCTCACTTAATACACTCACTGTAAATATACAAAGCAACTGCTATGTTAAAATTAATAGACTGTGCCAAGCAGTGTTCATAATATTTTATTAATGGCTGTGAATTGGATATAGAAAATTTTACAGTGGTTGGACTGACCATTCATCCAAAAGATATAGGCACTTAATTGTATCTAAGCAGCTGTCAATTTTGTATGCCCTTAAGATGTCCCTTTCTCACTTGGCTGATCACATCACGTTTGGAGACTCTGAAATGTTCAGACTTGAATCAGAAGGGAAAATTTTGCTTGTGACAAAACTACAGTGGTTTAACCATTCTGTTGCATGTCTGTATCTTTGTAGTTGTGAGAAAAAATATTCAAAGTTACAGGAAAGGGCAAGCACAATTGAAGCAAACTTTCATAAAAATCCAAATATTTTTTCAGTATTTTGCCTACTTATACTGTAATTTTCTCCATAGTAAGATGCTTAGGTGATGGGCCATTTTGATAACTGTTGAGAAGTCTTCCAAACTGAAAGAGCATGATGTACCATGCTCCATAAAGCTCTTAATTTTGTCAGAGATATTTTTAAGAAAACCACGAAAGGAGTGGGCATTGGTGACCAGAATTTTAAAAGGAATAGAAGTTGGTGTTTTTATTTAACCCATTTCCTTAAATAATGGCAAGTCTTGGTTACCCAAATCCCTTCAGTTGTGCCAACTGTTTATTTTCTGTTACAAAGCTCTGTGTAGTGTTTGTCAGAATAAATATGAAATTCATTCTCTCTTAAAGGCATTTGTAATTGTTTGTGTAACACAGTTAAAAGAAAAATAAAGAGGCAAAAACTTGCTCTAGAGGAACATCTGGATTGATCAAACAGGTAGTTAGTCTTTTGAACTCTATAGTCATTGTCTTGTAAAGATTGCTTGGATACTGAAGGCTATTTAACCCACTAGAGGGAAATATTTTATTGCCATTGGATATTTTATTTATTTATTTTTACAAATATCAGAAAAATGATTTTAAATTTCCTCTTTAAACCCGATTATTATTATTTATTTATTTTTGCAGTTATTTAGAAATTAATTTCATGGTAATTTATATTCATTAAAAGGATCATTCATTATGTTCATTTCTCAGCTGAAATATTGCCATAAAATCTAAAAATTTTCATGACTTGCTTGGATATTTATTAAAGCAACGGTGTACTTGAGACACCCACTAATCTTTGGTTTAGTGCTTGTATTGTGCTTGTATAAGAACATGGTTGGAAACAGCCTTGTGACTCCAGATGAGAAAGGTAGCACACTGGTTAGGTCTAATAGACAATCCATAGAAATTTAGGATTAGCCTATGGAAGATTAGCCTAAAATAGCATAAAATAGTATTTATCATTAACAGAAGGACAAATAACCATGTTATCTTCCATTAAAATACAAAAGATTGATTTTTTTTTTAGCAGAAATAACTTGTGTGTGTGTGTGTGTTTTGTTTTTAACTGTGTAATTTCATGGTTGTATTTGTTTTTGGTTTTACTTTATTTGTTTTGCTTTCCTCAAAATACAGGAGCATGTTACCATTAATTGTAAAGAACAAAAGCTAAGACCTACTTCTTTGCAGTTTAAAATTGAGAAAATCATATGAATGGAGATGCTGTCTCTTGCATTAAAATGTGACCGAGTGAAAGTCTAAATTATGAAGTAGGGCCAGTTCCCACTGAAGCCTATCTAAGCAGAATTTAGCATACCTGTCAAAGGCCATTTAATTTTCAGGAGCATTATACATCTGCTGCCTCCAAAAAGATAATCTCTAAAAACCAGTTTGTATTAATGTTTGACTTACACATTCAAAACTTCTATCCTGTCCTAAGCATGACATCGATTTAAATATACTGGCTTCTACCAATATTGCAGCTGTGAGTTTTGGAAGATGAAAGTAGATTGTCTAGATATACAGCTGCAAAATTTCTTAGAAACAAAATATGATGTTTTAGATCCTCCCTGAGAGGTATCACAAAACTGAGATAACAATGATTTAGATCTGATTTAGTGAACTGATATTATCTGATAACAAATTAGGGTATAACTTTAAAAGATTTGAATACCCCAGTGTTGATGGGAAATGCTTGCATGTAGTCCTTTCTCTATATAATGATGTGTGATTGTATTTTGTCCAGCTATAGACAATACTTTTTTTTTTTTTTTTTTTTTTTTTTTTTTTAGGGGAAACTTTGAGTGCTGGTTTATGGGAAGCACTTCAGACTTCAGATAACTTTTCTTCTGAATGCTGTTGTGACAGATTTATACTTCTGCTGTTCCAGATATGCAGTCAAATTACCTATTTTACCCAAATGGTTTACGGCTATCATATATGGCCCAAAGTAGGAGCTGAATCCCTTTACAGCAGTTGAGAATATGTCCAATAAATCCTGACTGAAGTCAGGTACTCCCATATAGTTCCTTCCTGGTATTTGTCAGTCCTGCAGCCCTGGTAGGGGTGGAAGCAATTTCTTGTGGCTCACAATAGGGGCCTGTGAAGTGTGGGGACAGCCGGCGCCTGGGCCTGGGCCTGGGCCTGTTCTGTCATGCTGATGCCGTTAGCTGGCAGAGCTTGAAACAATCCCTGCTTCATAATAGATTGGCTTTTCTGCCCCTTTTCCAGAATCTTTGTGGTAATTTAAAAAGTCTTCTTCCACTTCTTTCTCCTTGGTGTCAGAAAAGGAAAAACCTGGTGTTGAGCTGCCTCCCCCAGACTCTGTCCCCTCTACATGAATGTATACAACACAGATTAGCAGTAAAATTTTGCTCTTTTTTACCTTCTATGCATTATATCAATTTTATGTTTTTCTAAAAAGCAGGCAGTCCTCAGCGCTGCCCAGGCTCTAGTAATTCTGTGGTTAGTACATAAACAATATTTATAGCTGTATCCATGAATATGGTTATTTTTGATTGGTGTAGATGTTCTGCTGACTAACCCTTAGTTAGAAACCTTTTGAGTTAGAAACCCTGAGTTAGAAACCTTTTGAAGTAGTTGGAGGGAATTTATTGCAATGGTATCAGTTGCTGTATCAGTGCAATGGTTACTTTCCATATCAGAACTATTAAAATTCCCTGCCAGAGTGGCCTTACATGGCTCCAGTTTCAAAATGATTTACTTCACATCGTTACAACACAGTCATTACCGTTTGAGGAAATATGCATTTCTGCCATGCCAGATGGTAATGGGTATTGACGACTTTTTCAGTGAAAAAGACAGGAAGCTTCTAAGTTCCTTTTTTTTACACAAGTCATGCCTTCCCACTCAACTTTTTTCCCACCTGCCAGCGAAGAAAGATTTTTCAGAAGTTTCCCCCTATCTTTCACCAAAAGAAGTAGCCATATTTTAGTGAAAGTTTAGTATAATGGAAACTTCACCTTCCTTTTGTGTCTGAAGATTTAAAAATCTCTCTGAACATTCTTTGGAAAAAAGCCTTGGATTTTTGTTTTTATCATGAGCCCAGAGCTGGCAGCCAGCTGGTGCCTGTGGGCAGCCAGCAGGAGCGACTGTACCAGTGCAGGCTTCTGCACCAGCTGCAGCATGGCAGAGCTACGCTGTAAGCTGTGGCTTGCTCACTGTTATGTACAGCAGAGGAAATCGCAGGCTCTACATGCTTGGCTAGTATGTAGTAAGATTTTACAATTTACACTAGAGCTTGCTGCTGTTTCTGTAATTAAGGCAAATCCTCAATGGGGAGAATGCCCTAGATTTGCACATACTAACTGAAGAGAATGCTCTCTCAGAATGTCTCTGTTAACCTTACTGCATCTTTTTCCTATACAGCCTTTAACTTTCAGTTTTGACAATGAAATCTTACCCAAAGTGAATTAGAGGCCTGTTTTTCAGGATAGTGATGCTGTTAGTGCTGTTTGTTAAACTAGATTAAAGGAAGCTTAACCATCTTTGGTGTCTAGATCAATTAATGTAATTTACAACTACAAGCACATTTCACCTATGTACCAATCAAATAGAATATTCGATTTATTATCACAAGTAACTGTTGTTTAATATCAACATCTGTGGGGACTAATTTACTTTTGAAAGATCTTAGCTGTACTACTCTTATAAATGAGTTTCAAGTGTAAAGCAGCAATAGGAGAGTTTCTACAGTATAGTTTTTATTCTGAGAGAACATAGATTTGTGTTTGCTCCCAGAAAGCACTGGATAGGAAAATGCTGCCTATTTGAGCAATAAATGATGGTGCTATATAATGTAAGTGCTCAAAAATCCAGATATATTTGGAAAAGTGGCTATAATGCTGAAATAAGAATTCTAGGAGCTGACTGGGGTCTTCAAGCAACTTTTGAGTTCAGTGATGTACATTATCTACTTGATTTTCTTTAAAGAACAAATGTAGTCATGCTTTAGCTCTTACAGAATGTGTCAAAATCTCCTCCTTAAGGGAAATTTTACACTTGGCAGCAGAAAATAATAAATATATTGGGTTTTACTAGAATAACCCGATGTGTTACAGTGCAAAAGAGTTTTTTGTTTGTTTGTTTGTTTGTTTTTGTTTTGTTTAAAATTTGATTGAAAACAAAATCACTGAAAACAATTCTTGATCAGATTTTAAATAAGTTTGGAAACATATCTTATTATGTAAAGTAATCTGGAAAAAAGTCGGATGGTAAGAAAGGATCTTGAGCAAAAAGAAAACAAAAATATTTCTACCAGCCTAAGTGATCATCAGAAATTGAAGTAATGATGACAAGTAATATTTATTTCATATTTTAGTAATTTTCCAAAATATTCTGTATTTCCATCCACTCATAGAAACTGAACCCTCATTCTATTGTTTTTTGTTTGTTTGTTTTATTTTGCTTTGTTTTGACAGTGTAACTCAGCTGACTGACTAAGCTTCCAGTAGTTTTTTCCCCATTCTTATGAGCTGTGGTAACTCCAGAGAAATCAAAAGATCTGATTCATTTATGAGTGTAATGCTTCTAAGTTCTGTGGAGAAAGATTGATGCAAGATTGGTATAATTAGAGAGGCGAATGAGGCTATGGAAGTTAAACCACTAGGTTAATCTATTTAAAGGAAACTTTTCTAGCATGGGAAACTTTCACACTAAAAACAAACGAAAGCTAGAACCTAGCAAATGAGATGACAATTATGAGTATGTGAGTCAATGGTCTTAACTCCTTCAATCCAGTAATTTTACAGTTGTTCATGCCACTGTTTATCCTTTCATATCCTTCTCTACACATACAATGCAGAGGCTAAAGTATCTATGGCTCACTGTAAGAGTGGCTTTGCAGGTAATGCTTTATCTAAAGCACCTATTCACAGTAACCACATTCGATCAACAATCAATAATACTTGCTCTTGTACGTTATGATTATTCCGTTTATTTCTGTCTATTAATTGTTCATAAGTACTTTATTTAAATAATGTTGTCAGTGAGAGAAAGCTAAAACTTTAATGGGAACTCTCTTGTCATTATATTATCAGTCTGGGTTATTGTTGCCATTATGTGAGACAAACATGCTTTTAAGATAGCTCTTAAACAAGGATATCACTAGCATAGTAATGCCTGCAGAAAATAGATTCTACTTCTATACTAGGGTTATATGATACTGCTAATGAGATTTATCAGGTATTGTTTGTCATGGAAAGCAGAGCAAGATTCTTGTGTGGAGTGACTGTAAGAGCGGTGTCCTGTTCATTGTGTGTATGGGCATGGGGGTTCTGCTGTTATCTATGAGATTCACTGCAGTCTCTTGTTCAATCTCTGAACTTTCTGACCATTTCTTCATGCAAATTGACTGCAGTGATCAGTCCTTCCATAGGAACAGGAAAAAAAAAAAAAAAAAAAAGGCTGTTTTGTAACAGCCTTCATGGTGAGGAAATTGTATCTAAAGGGTTATTGAAAAGAAGAAACGAAGCTCCTAGAACTGGTGATTTTAATTTTCCACTTGTATTTCTTGTATATTCTGATAGTATAAGGTTCTATTTCTTGTAGGAATTGAATTTTAATGTCCCAAGGGATAAAAGCTGTCAACATTCTTTAGTCCTTGAATTAGGAAATTATGAAACCAGCAGTTGTACAACTGAATGGGCATATGACAATGTGGGTGGATCTCTGAACATACAAAGGAGCCTCACCAAAGTTAGGTGTAGGAACAGAACAATGTAATGAACGTGATCATTCCCTTTCTTAAAAGTAGCTTCTTAAAATTGTGTAGTATTTTCTTTCTGCATCCTTCAATGGTATTTCAAAAATAATTAATTCTATCTTGTTTTGTTTTGTTTTAAATAAAACTTAAGGAATCAAAGTGATTGGAATTGATTCTTGTTGTGTAAAGAGGTTTAAGTCAAATGATACTGCATCAGAAATTGCTTCAGTGTGTATTCCTTACTCACTGCTAACAGATGGCCAGCAATTTAGAATTTCCTCTTAATGAATCCTTAACCAGTTCACTCATACTGATGTATTTGCTATCAGAAGTATTTCCTACTATGTTTGAGCATTTTCTGAGTACACTGAATTTTTATCTCTTTCCATCCCTAAAAAATGGAATTAAATGATCCATTGAATTCAGCCAGCTGTTAGCCAGCCTCCTTTGAAGCCTAAATGGCATGAACTAATTCTTCTCTACTAATTGTTGAAGTTTGTGAGCCCACAAATCTCTTAACTGAACAGGAATCCCAGCAGGCAATATTTTAAGAAGTAACCAGCTGTGTTTCTTTTCCTGTCATTAGGAACTAGCACTGCTGCAGTTGGCATTACAGTAGAGCATCCACAAAACTGTTTGATTCTTTAGAAACATTTGCAGCTTTAACATATTTAATTAAATTCTTCACTCTCCCCAAAGAAGATCCCTAATTAGCCAATATGTGGGTAGACCTCCCCATAGCAATCGCTGAGAGAACTGTGTCTTGTGATTAAGTGCTGCAATAAAGGTTTTCAAATGACTTGCACAAACAAATTGATGCTTGGCCCCCATTTAAACTGGATGGAAGATCTTGGTTATTTGTGCTGTGCATTTGTTGAAATAACCTTATTTATCTTTCAATATGATCAACAATACTGCAGTGACCATGATTAGAATAAAAGATTCAGTAGGCTTTAAATTTGAGAAGCCTCCTCACCTTGGTGGGAGAAATGTTTGTGAAACATGAGCAAGGATCTTCTCAACTTCACTTCTGCCTTCACTGTATTCTGACTGTAGTAACCTAATTTTATTTTGACCATATTCTTCTCTACTTGTCTGTAGGTTCCTCATATGTATTACACTTGTATTTATTCCACATTTTCCCTTTTTCTGCCTATGCCCTGTACCATTAAATTCCCTCTACTTCTGCTAAATCTAATCCAGAGAAGTGGTTGCTTGCTTTATTTTCCTGTTATTCATCCCTGTGATGTTTCAACGCTTAGAGCTTTTCAGCTTGGTTGCAAGAAAAATATGTTTTACCTAACCTAAGTTTGTCTCTCTGCTCCTATCCTAAAATGGCTTTTACCACTTACATTGAGGTAGTTAAATAAATAAATGTGGTGGTGAAAGTTAAGATCCCTCTGATTACAACCACAGAGATACCTCTGTGGTTGTTCTCAGGGTCTGCTCAGTTCTTTGTCATCATGAATCCCAAGGCTTTGGCCAGAGATTATGGTGTGTTCATACAGATCTGAGTATGAGCAGAATTCTTCTCTGTGGATGAATAAGGTCTTATTTTTTTCTTAAAACAAGCTTTATAACTTCATTACTTCTTAGAACAACTCAATTTCTGCATTATCGTTTTTTTTTCTATCTTCAAGTGTAGTAAAATTAATTTATTTCTTTATCATCCTTTTTTATTATCTTTCTCATGTATTGAAATGGTGAAGAATTCCAGGACACTTTATCATGTAAATGATCATATCAGTGGTGATAAACTTGACTGAAAGAAGTTTTTTCCATTTAGGTTCTGGTATGATGGCCTTCACTATGGTACAGATTGTACCGAAGTTTGTTAGAGTTATGCTTCTAATTGCTAAGCTTCAAATGAAGCCTTCAGATGGCTCAGTGAGCCTCAGGCAGCTGGAAAAAACTGAAGACCTCAAACACTGAGGAAGATCTGACATGCAATATTAGTAAGATTTATTAATCTCTGGAAATGAAAAAATAACTGCAATCTTCTACACTAAAAAACAGTTTCAAGGGAAATTCAGAACAATAGAGAACTTTAAAAAAAAAATTAAAAAAAATTGCTTTTTGCTAAGAATATCCACTTCCAAACATGTAATAAAGCAGGATACTGTCGAGTGAAAAATGTGAAAATATGGAAATCTATCATGTTTAGATCATAGTCGTATTGCATGAGAAATGATATAAAGCCTCCAAATTAATAACTTATTCAGTAATTGAAGGCAAATTAAATGCAAATGAAACTCCTCAAATGAACACGTAATGCTTACTACATTGAGGTTTCAGAACACATTTCTGATGCTGAGTAGAAAAAAATCAAACATGCATTGAAGGCACAGTGCATTTGCAAATGTCATCATCCATTTCTTTTTATGCTTTCCTGGTTTGTATTCTTTGTTTTGCAAATATGGTAATTGAAATGCAATTGTATTAAAATTGGAAGAAGTCATCAAAATTCACCCAGCAAGCACACACTTCTTCCAAAGTTATTTGGCTCAAAAATGTACAAGGGATTTGAAATTTTAAGCTGCTGGTTTTAAAGCTTTATTGTGTTGCTTTTATATGTTCTACTGTGGCTTGAATGAAATCAGAAATATTGACACATTTGTATGGGACTGAAAAAAATGCATGTAGCTAAGTATTTTAAAGCAGGTCACCTGCTAACTTCTGTTGGTAAAACAAATGGCTTGCTGCATATACTGAGGCCTTAAACTTTGGTGAATTGTGTCCTGTTTACACATATTAATTCTTTTTCCTTTCTGTCTTCTAGTTTCAAGATTCCTTCTTCAATATTAAGTTTGTCCCACAGACCAGCACACCTAGCCAGGCGTTTTAATGCAATGTTAGTCATGACTTAGAAATGTGGGTAATCTATGCCACCATGGTTTGTGAGTAAAGAAAATGCAAATATCATCCTGTGACTGAGAGGCTGATTAGATATTACAAGTCTACACACAAGACACATCTTCAGTAATGTGCCATTTGATGAGCGAGGAACTGTAAAGAAAGGCCTCCTGCAGTTGCCGTGTTGCTGTATTTGTCATCAGAGCATATGAGTAAAAGGAGATGGACTTCTTGCTGCACACTGGTACCTGAGGAAAAAAAGTTTTGTGACCAGCACAAGCTACATCTGAGGGCCTGGAATTTCTCTGGAAGAAAACAAAAAATGATGAATTTATAGGAGTTTCTGCCATTATTGCAGAGGATTTTGGAATTTCTGCTATTCTTGGCTGGATGGAGAAAGGAAGAGCAAGGTACTTCTGTGTGTATGTGTATGAGCTGGTGTTAAAATTTCAGTGCCCAGTATAAAAAGAACTAGAGCATTACACTCCCCTATAATGTTTTAGTTGTATACTCTGATCTATTAGAAATTTGCTCAAATGACTGACAATCTCAAATGCTAAATCTTTGTTCATCATGTGCTTTCTTCAAAAGAATCCCTATCTCAGATGACACAAATGCTATTGAATTTCCATGAAATTGCATGATCTCATGGATACTGGGGAGTGTATATTTTATATAAAGTGTCTATGTAGTAGAAATATTGATTGCCATAATTGTTGTACTTAATCATACTTGACTATAAAGTAAAATGCCAGAAGATGTGGTCAGCCTCTCAGCTGATACAGTTGAGAAAATACTGTGAATCAGTAGAGCTGTATTGTTTTGCCCAAGAGAACTTGGCAGAAAGAACTGTAGAAGTTGATGCGATTTTTAATCTGTATTTACCAATCTGTTCAAAAGGTGGATTTTTTTTTTTTTTTTTGCTGTGTGATGTGGGTTTCAGCAGGCACCAGTGTTTTGTAAATGAGATGGTTGTTACATACCCAATGGTACTTTAAGACTTAAAATATTTTTCATAACAAATTCCTCCATTAAGTGTGCCAGCTAAATCAACATTAACCATTAAAGCTTTGTCAGGCAAACCAGGTGTCAACCACAAACCAGGAAAAAGTTCGATGCTGTGCAAGCTACATGCAGGAGGAGATAAACCCTCTGCATTGGCACATACAGTGCTTGCACAACCACAGGCTGATGGGTTTCAAGAATTTGAGTCCCTGGCTTACTGGTTGCTTTTGATAGTGTCTTCACTTTTTTTGACTCTAGTCTTCAGAGTTTGCTTTATGTACATGTACATTTATGTACATTCTTAATAAGTCTGTGTGTATGAGGCTTTTAAAAATAGCCCCTATTGCTGTGAAATTATGGAAACTAAATCCAGCTGGCCTTTCAGTCTCCATGGGTGAAAATCACTAAAATACTTAAAGGTTGCAGGTCACAGTTCTGCAGTAGGTGAAGGTTTTTCTGAGTCACCATGGGTAAATCAGTTTTCCAGCATGGTGGGTCAGAGTCTATCCATGATTCTTATGTCTTTGGAGGTGCTCTCATTCAACTGAGATGTAAATGTGATGGGAGTTTAGTGAAATGCATGGTTATCCTTCCATTCACTCCTCCCCCCCTTTTAATGCATATATAAAAAGGCTAGAGCTGTTAATAAATACATTTATTAACATTCATGAGACTTGTTCTATCAGCTTATCAACTATTAACTGGAAAAGTTGAATGCTTTCACTTATGCCTATTCTTAATATTACAGTTTTGTTTCAAAATATGTTTTAAGGTGTAAATGATATAAAATGGTCTAGATTGGGTCTGTAGATGCAATTCATTTCAGCAAAATTCCATTTCAGGTCTAGTTGAATCCATAACTTTTCCTTGTCATTGTCAGGTTAATCAATACATTATTCATTTTTGAGCACTGAAGCCAAAGTTCAAACCAGTAGCATTTAAGATCCCCTAAATAGTCAAAAGTGTGCACCTGGCTTTATTTTTGACATTTCAAGTCCTGTTTTGCTGGTATGCTGATATTCATGAAACTGTCAAACTTTGATCAAACTGGTTAATCCAATTTAAAGATTTTAATATTCTTGTCTAACCTTCAGCTTGAGATAACCACTGGTGATGGTTTCAGAGAGGAGTGATAGCATATTTGGGAGAAATGCCATATGTGAGAATTTGCAGCTATTACCATTTAAATAGCCTGTGTCAACCTAAACAATACACAAGGGTTTGGATGACAATTTTTGATTCCAAGGAACATTATGCTGTGATAAGTACATGATCCAGACAGACGTATTATGGAGATATTCTGAACTGGGGGCAAACAGGTCTCAAGCAAGGGATGATGAGCAAAACTGCATCTAACACAGAAGGAGCAAGAAATAGCAAATAACTGGAAAGCACTTAAAACTCTGTCCTTTGATATGTACAACATTGTATCGTGACATTCATTGGAGAAATCTTATCATACCAAACTTCTTCCAATTTTCTGCAGTCTATTTGAAGAGGTCCACTTCTATTAGGACAAAATATAATTGTCAAGTAGCATTTTTGTTCTAGCTGCACTAGTACAAATCAAAGAATATCTGTACAGGTCCTGCACTCTGGGTTCCTTGTTCTGTAAATATCATACATTTGCTTACAGGTACATGCCAGAATAACTCATGAAGGTTAATGTTTCAAATACAATTAGTAAAGAATTTTCCAGATTGAGAATTTGAGAACATTGGATTTTTTTTTTTCTATATTGCCAGAGCAATAAAGCCTCTCATAAAAATTCTCAGTAGAATTTTATGAGAATATCCAGAGATATACATGTACACATTATGAATAAACCAAAATCTAGGAAAATAAAGCCCATGGAATCTCAGAGTTATAAACTCGCATTTAGGACCTTGGGTAGGAATGAAGAACGCTTCCTTGCTCCTGCAGTGCTTAGGTGTGGGGAGCTGGAAGCACAGGGCTAGGGGACTGATAATTCCTAGAGAGCTGAACAGAGGCAAACCGAGACAGAAAACACAACTTTTCCTGCCAGAATCTGCTTTCTAGGTTGATGTGATAATACTGAGTGTGTGTTAAATTATAGCTTAACTCTTTGTTGTGTAAGTGTTATGCTTCCATAATAAACACAGGCTGCCTTGGATCATTTGAAAACAGACTTACATATTTGGTGCAGTTTGTTCATGGGGACATTTTTTATATCATCTGCTGAGTGGGTTTGCTCCTACCGCCCTTTTTTTTTTATTTTCCAAATCTGGCTTTGAATACTTGCGAGGAAAAAGGAAAATAGACATCAAGAGGAACTGAAATTGTGGGAAATATGCCTACAAAATTTGTCTTAAAACTTTGAATACTTATTTTTTTCTAACAAAATAGATCAAGGAGCATATTTTTCTAATTATATTCCTTATCTGCTAAGCACTTTAGATTCTCTATTGCTTAAAAACATTTGTTCTCTTTTAATAAATGGACTAGAAGGGTTTGGTCAATACTAACATTTAAGATGCAGTGTCTGCAAGCTTCAAGTTTTACTTAATGTTCCAGTCACATGCAAGGTGAGGCATGACGTAGAGCAGTACAGCCAGTCATAACATTGACCTTGCCTTCAGAACGCCATAGGACAAATGATGTGAATGATAACATTGTTATGTTATTATTATGAATTTCTTTTGATATACTCTAAAATGATCTGAGAATTCCCCTCATGTAATATGTTGCCGGTTCCTTATGTAAAAAGGAACTATATACTACCTTATATACACATATGCTATGTATATACTGCCAAACCACTATGTTACCTATTTAATTTTTCTCTGTATACCTGCCACTCCATTATGTGTCGTTTGAAGTACTGTCAGAAAAAAGATTCCTTACCTTTACTGTTATTTACCCATTTAATATTACTTAAGGAAGGATGATACAAGCAGAAATTTGTGTGTGTGCATACACACGGCGCATGGGCATCTCTGTGGGCCATTACAACTAGACATGGTTGTTCACACTTCAACTGCTTCCTATAAACTGACTACAACTTTAAAAACTTATTATAATATAAAATGTGCTTATGATCTTCCAACTGAAAGGTCTGATGTATGCTGATATCTTGCTAATAGATGGTGTATGGCATGTGTTCATACAAAAAAAAGTGCTGTTTAAAAAATAGCAACACACACTACTGACAATATTAAATGATGCAACCCCATCAGTTTTGAATCAAGTTAGACTTTATCATCATTTATAATTCATCTGAATTCCTCTTAAACTCTGCTTCAAGCATCACCTAGCTGTTTTTGTACTGCAGAAAGATAAAATGCATAGATGTATGTTGCTGCCTAATAAATCTCTTTCATGTTTTTCACTTGCAGAAGCAGAGTACCCTGACCTTGGGAAAAGGCTATAATCTAGTGTCTTTATAGAGATGAGGAAGCTGCTTTGACAAGTAGAAGTTAAACCCTAAATGGTCCGGGACTATCTAGCCATTGCTTAATCTTCTTAATATGGTAAGACAAATCCCATTCTTCATTTTTATATTAACATATTTCAATTTTATTACAGTTTTTAACTCTTAAGCAGAGCTGTAGAAGCTTAGATAGAAAAGCCAGGTGAGCGCATACATTAGTTAAACAGAGGAACTACTCAGCTTGGCAAGCTCACACGTTTCAAAAAGCTTGCTTTAAATGTCTGTGAGTAAGGAAAAATTAGGGCATTCAGCAAGCCCACGTAACTACTATAATAAGACAATATAATAAGGAGTATAAGATGAGAATTAATTGGTATTAAAAGTAAAGTACATTTATTCTGGGTAGGACTTGCTGTCAAGAGAGGATTCCTAAATGGGCATAGGCTTAGAAACATCCATTTCTGATTGTTACCTGCATTATCAGCAAACGTTGTATTTTTGGGAGCAGAATATGATTATACCCAGTTGTTTCAGGAAGGGAACATACAATGTCAAGTCAAATCTTTGTGAGGTGATGGTATGTTATTAGTCTGTTACAGTGCACAGAGACTGACCAGAGGGATTTCACTTTTAAAACTGTTTCTGGAAATGCAGCTCTCTTCTTTCCCCCATCTCTTTTTCCACTCCCTTCCTCTCTCTCTCTCTCTAAAATTTTTTATTATAGATATTATTCTAAATTTGAAAAAATTCTCTGCCAGTTCTTGTTACATGTGCTGATAAACCTCTCAGTTAGTTTAGTCTTGGTTGAAGTTGGCCAAATTAGTTAATATAAATAAAATACAATTTATATTTTTTATAACCCATATCTTTATCGTTCAGAGAATAGTTACATATTTTATGCTTAACTTCAGAATGTTGTAACTCCTTTTGCAAACATAGGGACAGAGAGCCTATGGTATCTGCTTAGTGTATATTTTAGATATCTAAAATCTGTGATTTGAGCTCTACAGTTGTCCCTGCATTTCATCTTTTGTGATTGCTGCCATTAGAATGTGTGAGGTTTTCAAGGATATTTGTGAACTTCAAGTTCTGCTTCAGCGAACTTGAACCAGTTTTGGAAAGATTTCCTGTGCTTCACTAGCTCTCAAGTTTAAATTCCAGTGTAGAATGGTGTAAGAGACCTGCAATCCAGGTTGAATCATCCCAAATTGAGATTTGTATCTTCACTGTAAGGGTGTCACTGAAACTTTGGGAACCTGAATTTCAAATGAAGGGTTTTCAATCTGGCTGCTTGTATACAGATCCTATTCAGCATGCTTGTAAAGAACTTTGGAAGGTGATGATTAATCATGAGATACAGACTGCTGATTGATTAAATGTATTTAAATAGTCAAAAGTAAAGTCGAGTCTAAAGAGGTAAAACATGGTTTTGTGAAACTAAAAATGAAATGACAGATGAAATTCAATTTTGGTAAATACAAGGGAACACATGTAACTAAAGATGCATTTTAACCTAGTAGTTACCATTCAAAAAGGAGATTTTATGGTAGTTGTGATTAGTCCAATAAAACTGTTGTCTCAACACTAGTTGAAGAGGCAAACATTTTTACAAAACTGTCAAGTCAAAACTGTTGAGTATAACCCTTCTGAAATCTAGGTGACCCTGTTACCTTAAATATTACAGGCAAGACTGGTAAAAGTCCCCAAAGTAACTAGAGCTACAAAGAGCAAGAATAATAACTAAAGAATAATAACTAAGAATAATAAATAATAACTAAGAATAATAACTAAAGACATGGAAGAATTTCTTGTTGAGGGCTAATTAAATGGTTGTATACCATCTCCTTAGAAAAGAGAGGACTACGGTTGTGGAGAAGGTCTAATAAATGATAAATGCTGTAGACAAGGCAGCATTTTTTATTTGTTAATGTAAAGCAAGGATGAAGGTATACTAAATAAAGTAATCAGGCAGCAGGTTTAAAATCCAACAGAAGAAATATCTATTTCATAAATGCATAATGAAATTTTGGAATTCCCTGTCTGATGGTATGATGGAGATCTGAAATGTGAATAGGCTCAAATGGTTTTTCATTGGTTTGTGCTGTAATGAATATGCCTGTTTGTGCATTTTAAAGAACATGCAATCTTCAGCTACTATAATCTCTGCCTTGGGAATTCTCTAAACTTCTATCTGAAAGGATATACTGTTCTCATTTTTCTCATTTCTGTAGCATTTCTTAACAGTAGACCTTTGTTCAAACAATATATGGCAGTTCTTATGATCTTCAGACATTTGCAAACAGGATTAATTTTTTCACTATAAATGGTTTCTCTATGGAGTGTGATACTAAATTCTTGTATATGGTTGTTCTCTGATCTTGTGAAGTGCATTTGCAAAATATCCATGCTACAATGTGTTGTGTTTGAAAACAGCAAGTTGATGGTCTATGTCTTTCTCAGTGAGTTCATGCATATGAGCTTTGCTACACGCAGTATTTTTGGCAGTCATGGGTGATTGTAAGGACAAAACTGCAGGTGTAAATTTATAGCCTGGGCTCTCTGCTGTTTGCTTCATTGCTGTTGTTTCTGTTCAAAAAAAATTGTTTCTGAAAATATAGTTACATCAGTGGTCATCTCGAACAACTAACTTTGGACCAGTAATTTTATGTTGATTGCTATTAAAACAAAACAACAACAACAACAAAAAAAAAAACAACAGAGCTGTTCTTTTTTTTTTTTTTTTTCTGCTGGGGGTCTCATACCACTTATTCTGTTGCAGATCAGTCCAGAAAGAGCTGAAATTTGCCTTCTTATGTGCACGGAGGTTTTTCTTTTCCTGTAAAGAAGCAACCAAAGTTGTTTTGCAATACCTGTTCTGCTAGTGATTTTGGGGGTGTAGCGTAGTCTGTGTTTCACTCTATGTACCTATTAATTTTAGGGCCAATTCATTATTTTCAGATTATGATTTCTTGTTTGCTTTTATTATTCATAATAGGCATTGTGTTGCTTTAGGACTAATGCTACAAGTTTGTGGAAGTATGTCAGGTCTTTCAGTTTACAGTACTGGTTTTCCTGTTAAAAGGAGTCCCAATGAATGGAGGGGAAAAAAAAAAGAGGGGGGGAGAAGAAAATAAATTCTCTGGAATTTTGAAATTGTCTTAAAAAATATATTGTCAGCAAATTATACAAAGTTTTTTTGTTTTGGTACAGAATGAGGAAGAAACATATTTAAGAAATTCATGACTCACTTGCAGAGCCATTTTTGTTCCTTAAAGTCTCTCCTTTCTCCTTTGGCCTAAATTTGACGTGGCTGGCATGTCTTCCTCACAGCAAAGAGCCTGGAAAGCCAAAAGTGGTGCAGCTGGTCCCTAGCTTGCTCATTGCTGGGGGAAATCTTAATTAAAGCCTTCTTCATTATGTATTACTATGTCCTCAGAAATGATCAGATGCTACAATGAATATTCAGCAGTATAGGAAGCTTCAGCAAACACTGGGTAGGAAATGCAAGTTCTTTGGCGAATGGGCTGTTTTTAGGGTAGATAATGGTAGGCAGAAGTAGAGTTTTGGAAAATTTGGCCTTTGCTTTGCATTTGTAATGGTCTGGGCACTCTGCCTGTCACTACACTCAGGTCCTGGATTTTCTGCCAGTCATCTGCTATTTGATGCAATGACATCCAGACACACTTCTCACCAAGTCCCACCGGCCTCCTTGTTGCTCTATGCACCAAGATTTAAACCAGATTAAAAAGCAACTATGAGAACCACATCACAAACAGAATACTTAATATCTGAGAAGCACACGTGGGGCTCTCACAAGTCACAGCACATTTCATCATGATGCAAGTGATGGAAGAACCAGTGGATATCAGCTGAGAATGAGCAGATGATGCAAACATAGGACAGCTTCCCTGGAACACTGTACCTGCACTGATAGATGAAGTGAAATGTTGCATCGAGTTAAGAAGAGTATTTTGCAATGTTACAATTGTGTTATTTCAATCTGTGAAAAATCTGCTTAATATTAATTTATAATTTAGATTTTTGCCAATGGGAACATGGAAAGTATTGATAAATCTATTCCCTAACATAGAGTACTGAAAATGCACATCTTAGTATTGTCTTAATAGAGAAATTCTTCCATGCTCAACATGGTAGCTGGTAGGTTGAGATTTTTTTTTATTTTTTTTTTAAAAAAGGCTCTTCATTAAAACAAAGATTTTTTTCCCTCTGCATGTGCCTTGTAGGCTTCTCACTCTGAGGACAAAGAGCTTCCAATAAAATGTTTTGTAATTTATGGGAGGAGTGGTATTGGGTTTACGTGGCAACGGTTTTGTAGCAGGGGGCTGCAGGGATGACCACTTTGAGCAGAGCTGCCCCATGTCAGAGTGGAGCAGATTCTTGACGGCTCCAAAGGGTCCCGCTGCTGGCCAGAGCCGAGCCATGAGTGACACTGTTTGGGCCTCTGGGAGAGCAGGTGCTGTTGTGACACTGAGCTATGGATCAGCAAACTCAAGGGGGTTGGAGGGAGAAAATAGTCATATTTTTGATCTACTCAGTCCTGAATTCTCAAAGTTATGCTTTCAGTTTGGTAGTGCATTAAAATATACCTTTTCCCTTTCTTCTTGAAACTGTTTGCACTTTTTGAAAATGTATGTCTGCCCAGATCTTGCTTATTCTCAGTATTTCCAAGGTCAGGCTAACAGCAACATTCAAGGACTCAAGAATCAGGTTCTGATTCAAGCTTCAGTGGTGTAAAACTATGGTAAGACATGCCATTTCAGTGGTGTCACTTCGAATGTGTTTTTGAGAACAAGACATACTTTTATTATTACACTGAATACATTTTAGTATGTTTAAGAAAAAATAGAAAAAAAAGAAAAAGGGGAAAAAAAAAAAGGCTCAACCTACTTTAGACCCATCATTTAAGCCAAAAATCATTAAAAAGAAAATCTGCAGAAGAAATCCTGTTGGCATTTCAGGCACAGAATGTAACTGAAAAATGCTTTTATACACAGATTCATACCACCGTTTCTGTCCAGCAGGTGACTTTCTACATTAAAAGGTTTGTAGAAGTAGAGATTGTAAGAGGATGAACAACCTTGATAAAACGCTTTGATTCTTATCTTTGAAAATTTTCCCTATTACATTTGCCTTAGCTGCTGCTGCTGCAGTTAAGGGGATGTCAATGCTCCCATTGTAAACTCCTTTCACAGCGTTTTATGACTTCATGGTAAAAAATAGCTTTTGTCTGAAATACAGCAGTGTTTTTTTGTTGTTGTTTTTTTTTTTTTTTTTTTTTTTTTAAAAATAACTCTTTGTTCAGTTAAATAGGGAATGCTAACTTGAAAAAACATTTATTGTAAATGAAAGAGCAATCTTCAGCTAAGTAATATCACCTCAGATTAATAAAAATGACAGTATTTAAAAAATCCAATTTTGTTTTCACAGTTAAGGTTGTTTGTTTGATTACCCTTTTTGCATTGCACTTTGCTTAGACAGGGAAAATCGATGAAGTTAGTTTCAGTGTGCCGGTAATCATTTTCACTCTCAGGTTGTTAGTACCACAATATTTAAGATGCAATAGCTGCAAGGTAGGTTTGATGAAAAACAACTGCATGTATTGGAATTTTCTGAAGAGTTCTAATGTTTTATCTGTCGCTCGCTCTCTCTTTTCTCTCTTTTTATTTATTTATTTATTTTTTTGGTTGCGTCAGTGTGTCAGAACCCAGCAGCGTTCACCTGCTCGATTCTGATTTCTACCCTCCTGTGAGTCTTGCTGCAGAGCCTAACCTTCGAAGATGCTATCTGCAGTTGTTTGCTTTGTCCTGGTTCTGAGGGGCTGTTTTCACAAGCCAGAGCTGGAAGATAAATGACCAGGGAATTCAGAAGCGTGAGCTCCCTTCCCTGCCCTCTTTGTCTCCTTTCTTTGCAAGCCTGGCCTTTGCCCTTTCTTGTTGTGGGTTTACATGACAGCGCACCTGGCTTGTTTGTGGAGTTGTGGGTTTGGGGTTTATGTTCTAAGCAGTGGCTTTGCCTTCATGTAGGTTGGAATGGAAATGTCAGTCACTTCTGTCACAGCAGCCTCAGTGCTGTAACAAATAACCTTCTGGGCAGAGGTATGAGTTCAGTTTTAACTGGTTTTATCTGGGATACTTATAAGAGACTGGTGATGCTTCCTTTTAATTCTTGAGGCTTTGAAAGAACCATGGGTGCAAGGCTAACTGAGGTATCAGGTTGTACAAGCTATTTCTCTTTTATCTGTCCTGTAAGAATTTAGGACTCAGGAAAAGACTCCAAATGAGGGGAGCAGAGGCAGTTTGGGGCAACCTGATACAGCTGTGTTTTGGAACAGGTGAGCACACAGAGGGTTTGGTCTTGCACTTAATGTGGAGGAAGTGATACTTTTTTCCTCTCCTTGGTCAAAGTACAGAAGAAGGAAGGACCAGGTTTACTCTTTCTTTAGTAAGTACACTGTAGCTCAGGTCTTCAATTTCTTGTGCCAACGTTGGTTACCTACTTGTGTCCCAGTTTATGCAAGGTATGTGCTGTGAAATACAAGAACAAGTGCTTAGTAATTTGTTACTAATTATTTTGTTCTTGGCTGTGTTGTTTTCCCATTGCTTACCAAACAGAAATAATGACTATTGTGCAATTCTGTTAAGATGGTTACACTGAAGTTATTGAATACCATTCTCTTTGGAGAAGGCCCTATCAAAGGGTAACAGTGGTAGTGTAAGGAATAGCCTGCAGATACTTGCAAAGAAAGGATCTAATATAGCATGAAAATTGTGTCACTGCTGTTGTTTGCAAACAGGAACCAACATATCTCATTGTGAAGTATCTTTAAATGTGCAAATCCTTTAAGAAGAGATTTTCAAAATGCTTATCAGTTTATTGTAACCTACCTTCATTTGAAACATGTAGGCTGAATATATTGCTTTTGTAATTCAAAACACTAGGCAAAATTGTTTTATTTTGTATTAGGAATTATTGCATTAATTTCAGAACCATACAAAAATGATATGAAAGCTTTAACTAGAAAAGGTTTAGATTTGTGATGCAAATGAATTCATGGAAATGATCCACTCACAGCAGATGAATAATGGAGCTAAGTTATTGGAAAGTAAAGATAATAACAGTATCTCTGGGATCTCATTCTTCAAGAATTGCCTATAAATATGGTGCATTATTGCTCAAGCATTGCCAGGTCATCTCCATATTGCTCAAATTTATGTGAAAGGCTTTTCAATATCTGTGGAGAAAGCCAGCTCCTCAAAACTCTATTTTGACTTTTGATTGTCCATGTTTGCCACGTACAATGCAGATTGAAAGAAATCAGAGTTTCATTGCTAGAGTCGAGTGGCATGGTTATCTAAAACTGAGTTTGAAACTGTAGTTCTTTGTTCTTTACACTGTTCATTCCCTTCAAATGTATCATAAATAATCAGCAAATTTAATTCAACTGTGAAATGGAGTAAGAGAAAGAGAAGCCTCCTTTGTACCTAGCCTCAGCAATCCCCCACACCCTGCTGACCTCTTGGTATTACTTATGTGAAAACTCATTTACAAACCCTGCTCTGTCCCCTGTGTTTTTAAAGCAAAGGTTCAAGAGTCTGTTTGGTCCTATTAAGTACAATCAGGAGGGACTGTGATAGTAGCCAGTAGTGAGAGTCTCAAAATATAAGGGTTGTCTCTCCTTGCACTCCCTCTGAAGAGGAACAGCTGGGGCACTGTCCCTCTTCCAGTGAGTGCTTTGTGAAAAATATGTTATAGTAGAGGTTGAGATGATCATATGCACAGATAAATGCCCTGACCACTTTCCCTTCTTGTAGTCCATATGCTCTAAATTTCTCTTTGTTGCACAGTGGTATGACTGCAATACAATTATTTCCAGCCAGGGCAGGGTATTAGTAGGTAGCCACAACTTTTTCCTCATAAGAGATGCAGGAGTAAATCCTTTAGCTGAGAAAAGCAAGCAAACAAGGAAACAAAACCCCACCTTTTATTTTTCCACACTCATCTATTTGATCATTTTAACTATACAGGTATTCACCATCAGTGTGCTTGATAAATGTTTTTCTCCTCATCTGGCTGTGCTTTTAAAGAAAAGCATAAGTTTTGCTTAGTTTTTCAGAGATAGGCTGCCTTCAGGGAGGGACTTCAGGCTGTAAGCTGTAAATGAAGCCTCTCCTCAGGCATCAGTAAAGTGCAGTTGAGGACCCACATGATCGTAGCCTCTTCCTTTTGCCAGGTTTCTCATGTCAACTGCAGGCAGCGCTCTGTTCATTGTGCTGCACTGGGTGCTTTTGTGCTTGGCATAGACCATTGTAACAAACCAGGTTTAGATTTAATGACAGGAGATGGCGCTTAGTAGTTAGTAGTTGCAGAATTCATTTTTATGGTGTTCTGTTCTTTTTTAGTATCGCGCTGTATTGCAAGGACATTTATTCTTTCCACATATGATTAGGTGACTTCTCTATCTTTTTTTTTTTTTTTTTTTTTTTTTTTGAGGCTGAGACTGCAGATATTTTGGGCTGTATATGTGAGTCAGTATTCTTTAGGGAATAAAGTATAAAAGGTCTGCAGAAACTCCAGCTAATGAGCAGTAAATTTATATGGCAAGTTATTGTCCTTTTCCCTTGGTTTATTCTTAAGATACAAAACTGAGTTTAGAATACGAAAGAACAGACTCCCTTGATTCTTTTGCACCCTCTGCATACCTGTGGTGTGGAAGGCTCAGCACTGAAAACACTCGTCTCTGTTTCAAAATAAAATTGGCCAGTTTATCAGCAAAGAAAACATCATAGATTGTGTTGAGAGTTTCTGTTTCAAATTTTGCTTTAATTCATGTCTGTGTGAGAACAAGGTTTAAAATACAGGCTGGTATTCTCCAGCTACTGAAGTCTTATTTATATCAACCATGAGTAAAATCAGTGCTTATTCAGTCTCTATTAATGCATTAAATTCTTGTCTTGTTTCTGGGTTTTCAGGAACTTAATTGCCCTGAAACAATTTGAAGAGGCTGAAAGGGATGGATATTTTCTTTTACAACCAGCCAGAAAATAAACAATCTATTAGAGTGAAAGAGTGCCTTGGTTCAGGTGAAAATATTACAGTCATGTGGATGATATGCAATAGAAAGTGAATGTATCATCATCTTACTGCTTGATTAGCTGTGCCTGACTCCCTCTAAAAGACTCTATTTTAATTGTTCATCTCCTTCACCCTTCACTTTACCATCAAATCTGTTTCAGCAATTATTTAGAAATATTTCAGTGTTCCTGCAAAGTGTTGAATTGGTTATAGTGAAAAATGAAGTATTTATCTGTAGAAGAAGTATTAAAATCACTTGAGCAGATGTTGTATGGAAAAAGTTCTGTTTTCTCAATCCATTCTGGTTTTGGCTTCCTTTTTCAGGCAATTTGCCAGTGTTTTTTTTTTTTTTTTTTTTTAATAATGGTGCAGGATTTATTTATTTATTTTTTAACATAGTTGCACATATTCTGTGTTATCACACAGCATGTCATGACTCAGAGGTCATCTGATGATATTTGATTTTTAAGAGCTTAAGCATGGTTTCAAGTGGGCATCCTGAAAAAAAAAACATCAACTCCCAAAGTTTATGAATTCTGTCTATAAGTACTTTTTTTCTCATGAAAAATCACTCACATCCCAACTATATATTACATATTTTTTTTCAAGTGTGTTTTTATGAAGAGGGAGCAAAGTACATTTTTTAGATGGAAATCTCTTTCTGACCATGCTTCTTCAAATCAGCAATTCTCTTCTTAAGTAGAAATATCATTTTAGCAGTCTGTGTTTCTCTTTCTCTAAATTATGATCACAAATGAGTAGTGGGGCTCTAGTATACTGAATACTGTAGAGTTTAATTCAAAAAGAAACCAGAAACCAAATTCTGCATGTGCTGAATTGTTTCGCTTTATTGTTCATCCTTCCACCTCTTCATCTTAGCCTTACCATGAAGAGCTTTGTTTTGTATTTCCACATTTCCAGAGTATAAGGCATATCAAAACTGGAATGTGAAAGGGTATGTTTAGAACCTGTGTGCTGAAATGCCTGTCTTACAGTTTTTGAGACCTGACTGAGGTGCTGTATCTATTCCGATGTCTCAGATTCAATTTTTCTCTCAACATTATAGAATATGAAATGGCCAGGACTGATAGGTTATACCATGAACCTGATCATTCACTGAACACTGGGAAATTTAAGCGGTTTGTGTTTTGTCCCACGTTTTTATTATACATAACTAAAAATTTAATTCTGTTAAAATTCTGTAAATATCCATATTCTTAGGTATTATTAAACAGTTTAAAAATAATATAAACAGTTTAAAAATCAATGCTCTGTCATATGCTATTTAGAATAATTTGTCTCATTGAGTTGTTTACTGTTTTTTAATTATTTTTTTTTTTCTATCTGTGATACAATTTGAACCTGTGAATGATAGCTCTGATTTGTGTTTTAGTGACACTGTTAATATATAGACCACAGCTGCTTACATCTTAATTCCTGCTTCTCTCTACTTACTGGGCTACTGTGTAATTGAATGTTAATGTGTCCCACACAGATCTGGTTTATACTGTGTTTATTAAAATATTCAAGGTAGAATAAACCAGCATATAATAAACAGCATTAGCCATCTCCTTGGAATATTCAGAAAATGCAGATAAATGACACATTATCTAGATGCATATGTAGAGAAGAAATAATTTGAAAAGTTTTTGTCACCAGTTGTGAAAGGAGAAAAATACTTTATAGTACTTTAGATAATGCAGTTCTGAAACAGACCTTGCTGCCCCACTTCAAACCTAATCCATATAATGGCTATATTGCAGTGAGGATAAGTTCATCTTATAAGTACCATAAAAGTGCAATCTGCCATGATTTTGAAGTTTTTTTTTTTTTTTTTTTTTTTCCTTTTCCTGTTCCTTTTTAAAGTCAGACTTAAATAGACTACCAGTAGTAGTTTATCTGTGATGCATCTGAAGATAGTTATTTTGGTTTACTGAGAACAAAATGCCTTATAGGTAGTAACTGCTGTACTCTCATGAATGGTTAACAAAGACCATCCTGTCCCCCAAAACAAACAAAAAATAACAATAACAACAAGAGGTTATTTCCAGGCAGCCCTTGCAAACAAAAATCATATTGAACTGTATGCATTTCAATGGAAAAAAATTCTAGCATATATAATTAGGCATTTACTTAAATGATGAGATTAGGTAAAAAGTTAGGGGAAAAAAGACAAACCACTATTGTTGACAACGAAAGTTTTAGAAAGCTAGTAATGTTCCATTTTAATATCAGTTGGGTCTTTTATTAATATTTTAGAAGCCATGGACCATGCAAGTAAAAATAGATTGTTAAAAGAAAGCAGTAGTTTACCAAATTCTTTCTAAATATAGTTGTGTTGGTTAGCTACATATGCTCTGGCTGTGCCATTTGTTTGAAATGTACACCATGTATTTGATAGCAGTGTGTCCAGTTGCATTTAAATATATGTTAATGTAGGAAAAGTGCTTTTCAAAGAGGAGAGCTATGTATATGAGGAAGAGATCTGAAACTCTTTCCTGCATTTGTTCCTTAACAAAACGATTCTGAATAGTTTATCTAGAACTTTCTGTAGCTCTATGTCATACTGATACATTAGGGCATTGCTCCATTCCATATTTTCTAGCTGTGTTCCCTTCTGCCCCCAATTTTTGCAGAAACTTGTAGGTGGGTAATACTAGTTGTAGTTGTGTCTTAAGGATCACCAGGTTTTCTATAATTCAGGCTAGAAGGAAAGTTACTTATGGAAACTTATTTACTGTTGTTGTCCATAACAAGTGGTAGAGACAAGGTAAAAAGGGAGTGGGAGGCTTTGAGAGGGATGTGGGACTGGGATTTTTTTTTCCATCATGCTCTGCCAACCCAGCCAAACATGTCTTTTTCAGTGAGAAACCTAGTGTCTTTCTGCAGCCATTCCTACCTGTTCGTAGGAATCATAATCATTGTATTAGTACTTATTCTGCCTGTAAAGTGTTAAGATTTCACAAATGTAACTTTTTGTTCCAGACAGTAAAAATATAACATCAATAGAATGGAAGGAACCCAGTCATGATCCATCTTCACAACAATGCATGACAAGGTGAATCCACATTTCATCCCACGGATTCCCTCCACAAGCCAAACATATCATTACTGCAACTCTTTTGCGTATAGCATTATCTACAGCCTTGAAATGCTCATGAAAACTTATTTCAAATGTGGGCAGGAGACACAAAACCATAAAATAGCAGGAGGTCTTTTCAAAAAGAAAATATTACAACATAAGCTTTGGAATCAAATTGAAATTCATTTAGTTTGGATGAAAGATGTGCAGTAAACAGTACATCCTTCAGTTATTACAAGGCAAAATGGACAGCAAAAGACAACCAATTTCAGAGGCAACTTGCTGAAGAGCAAGTTGATGCTCCAAGTAGAAGTAACATTTTTATTTGTTATACGTGTTTTTTCTTACCTATTTGTTAGCTTGCGTCAAGAAAATGTGACTTTCACACTACCTGGACCTGTACTGACTTGAAGGCAGTTTTAGAGGCATTTGAGTGCATGTTAGATTTCTGCACAATATCCAAATGGAGTAAAACAGGTTAGGTTTCTAATTTTCTTTGTAAACTCCTGGAGGACCTTCGGCATACCTGTCATCTTTCAATGTCATTTTGAGAATGTACCTACAAGGGTAAAGAAACAAGTCTATGTAACTTCTCAACTTTCCTCACCAGGTAACAGTGGCTAGAGTTCAAATGAAGCTTACGTTGGTTGTTTTGTCTTTTCAAGTAGTGGGTTTTGGTTTTGTTTAATAAATAATAATAATAAAACAAAACAAACAAACAAACCAAACAGATGCACATGTCTCAGCTTTGTTTTGACCAGACTAATGTGAGCTATTTACAGGTGGATTGTTTGGTTAGGCATCCCTTTGTATGCATGGCTCATTTTTCTAGAAGTTCCTTCAGAACACTGATACAGTGTGACCTTGAAGAATATTCAAGATCCCAAAGCATGCCCTGAATGTGTGTGTGCTGCTTCTACAGTAAGGCAGTGTGCAGTAATGCTCAACTACATCTTGGAGGCAACGTGAAGTACTGGCAGCAGCCCAGGCTTGAGCCTGACTGCTCAGCTCTGCTGTTGGCTGGTTGTTCCTCTGTCAGTTGATAAGGTGTCAGTTGAACCAGGAATGAGTTAAGGACCCTACCAAAATTTCATAACAGACTCTCCAGCTTCATACTGGACACAAAACTCTTCAGATTCATTTTCTTTTTGCATCAATAGTCAAGTGGGGAAAACAAAACAAAAAATCAGTTTACTTCTGGCTCAATTTTTACAGGAAGTGCAATTTGCTTCAGATTTCTGTCATGAAACTAAGTTCTAGTTTCTCACTGTTAACTTAAGCATTTGACCTTAATGTACAGATTAAACATTCCCTAGCTATTATCTTCATACCCAGATATTTAACTTCTCCATTGTTCTTGTCAAAATTTTATTTGGTCATTTTATTTCCATTACTGTGTCTTTTTCCAGCAGTCGCTAAGAGGTGGGATGTTGGATATGCTGTTTTGGTCAGGATCTGAATTCTGGCCAAAGGCTCAATATAACAAAATAATCTACTCCAAATCAGCCTGGACCAGTGACTCTGAGAGATATAGTTCCCCATCTGTGATACCATTTCTATTTCTTGTTCTCTTCCAGCTATAATGTCTCCTGAGGAAACAAATCAAAGAGGAGCTGTTACCCATTATAGACCCTAATCATCTGCCCTTTTGTGTGCTCAGTACCAAATCCCTTCTCTGGTTTGTAAAATCAAGCAAAAGGGCTTTGCATATAAATTGTTTGACATGTTAATATAGCAATGGGCCTTATTGTTTTAGCAGTTCTAAACTTCCAGTCTTTCTAATTTGATTCTCCAAATAGGAGGGCCCCTTTAAATGACAGACAAAGAGTGAGTGGGTTCTTGGCCTTGTTTCCATCTTATAACTGTGCCTGGACAATATTTCTTTTTTTCTAAAGCAAGCCCTAAAGAAAGCATTTGTTGTCTTCTTTGTTTAATTCCATTTTAATCTTTTTTTTCTTGGTTAGTATTATGTTCCTTTGTGGAGCTCTGTACCCCTAATGTATTTTTGTTTGCAAAGGTGAATTGAACTTATAGCTGAACACAGCTCAGCACCCATCACCCCCTGCCTTGCTAACCTGGCGTTTGACCCCAGTTCAGGCACTATGGAAAGCTACTTTCACTCCCTCTGCTCTCAAACAAATATGCAGACGTTCTTTGCCCTAGACCAGTTACCTTGCAAAAGCATATTGATTTTAGTTTCTTGAAAGGCAAAGTGAGCATTCCATGATCCTGAGAAGTAACAATTTTAACTATGGAAAAGATAAACCCGTTGGTGCCTGAGGCAATACAAGTAAGAACTTACCAAGCTGAAATGTTTATACTTTGGGGAATATACCATAAATACCATAATGGCATAAGATGTTTCAGTTACCCCTTGGCT
This sequence comes from Anas platyrhynchos, assembly GCF_047663525.1. Classification (NCBI taxonomy): domain Eukaryota; kingdom Metazoa; phylum Chordata; class Aves; order Anseriformes; family Anatidae; genus Anas; species Anas platyrhynchos. The sequence continues at coordinate 12,071,472 of NC_092594.1, read as the reverse complement.
TATCTATAAAACGTTAAAAAATGTTAAACACAATTAGTATAAGCATCCTAATCTCTCTAGAGACACATTGCTCATAGTATTACTTGAAGCCTACGGAAAACAGTCTGAAGCATTTTATATTGTGTTTGCTTTTACTTTTTTGAGATTGAATGGGAAAAAAAATCAAAAATACAGTATTTGCTTTCTTATTGAAGGCTACTGTACTCTGCTGGTGAAGCTGTAATAGGCTGGTTTCATTGTGGAGTGTCAGGATCCAAGCTGGGAGTCTGTAGTGTTCACTAGTAGCAATCAAGTCCTGAATAATCTTAACAATTCAAGGAAGTATTTCTCACTGCTTTTATCCAGAGTTTCTGTAACTTAGGGTGATCTGTGTGAAGAACGTACTCTTGTCCTCAACAAAAAACATGTTTATCTGAGTGCTAAGAGTATGTGTGAACACAAAAGCATACAAATCCAGTAAAGAGCACAGCCACAGACCTGAAGGAAGGTTTTATCTGAGCAATTATCTCTCATAATTATTTATGTATGGTTCCATTTTTTGCTGAAAAAGATTCTTGCTTCTGGGCTTCATGGGGAAAACTTTAAAAAACAAAACAAAACAAAAAAAAAAAAACATGGAAAAAGAAGAAATTGGGGAAAATGGCAGCTGGAGAAATAAAATAAGAACTGGGATTAGTTCATTTCTCAGCTTCTCCTTAATATAGTTTTGGTACTGGTCTTTTCAGCCTAAAATCTTCCAAAAGGGAAAAAGACATAAAGATTTCTTCTGATCATGTTGAAGGGAGATAACATCTTTTTATTGAGGATGCAAGATGTGTAATATGTTGCTACACAAAACATGAAGAAATATAGTTTGATCTATCTTTGAGTTATAATGTTCCCAAAAAGTAGTGATTTGACTCTGTTGCCACTGATTTCAATAGCAATGATCATCCTTTTAGTTTGCTATTGCTAACATCTAAAATTTCTTCCATTTGTTTAGCTTAGGATTCTGCTGCTGTGCTTTATGTTCTAGCTTTTATCCTCAGATCTGCAACAAAAACATGCATCTTAAACAAGAATTTATATGAAATGACTCTGCTGATAACAACAACTAGATTGTAAATGAGATGTGACAAGGCAAAGGGTGGATATTCTGGTTTAATAACTTCAATTAATCAATCAATCAATCACTCCCTATCCCCAGGGGAAATGGTACATTATATGGATACAGTTACCTTATTTGTTTATCTGTTTCATTGCCCTTGAGCAACTTCGGGTTCTTCTGTGTAATAATTATCCACTCAGAACTGACAGAGAACATAAACTAACACCTTTACAATCTCCCTAGGTTGGTGTATTGGACTATATAGCCATGAGTAGGTGAACTATACCTCTGCTCCACCCAAAGACATTAAAAAGATTTTTTTTTTTTTGAATTTTTTTTTTTGATTTTTTTTGTGGGAATTAACTCTAACAGAGCAAGATTAAAATTAGACCTTTTTAGATTTCCTTTGTGATTATATACACTTAGTTATATGAAATGGTGAATGAAGATAGAGAAATAAACGAGAAGGATAATTTAACAGAAAAATCTGTCCAAGTGTATTTTTAGACAAACTCCTGATTTAGTCTGAATTGGATATGATTACATTTTTTTTCCCTCAGTGCTAAACATCACCTTAAATCTAATAAATTTGACTTTGATCTTGAAAAGTGATTTCTTGCTATGCAATATCAAAATGCTGCATAATGAACTGAAGGATTTTTTTTTTTTATTATTATTTCCAGGCAGTGAATGTTTTGACCCTACTGTACTAACCCTAGACCTCGTTGTTTTAACACAACCCATATATGTTCTTTTGTTTGAAAGAACCTTGTAGAAAAGTCTGATTAAAAAAAATCTATATCTACCACCTGTAGCATATTTTCTACTTTTTTTTTTTTTTTTTTTTTTTTTTTTTTTTCTGCAGCTGTTTCTCTAATAAAAGGATTTTTACCCCTTATTATGGTTTATCTATCCCCACAATTTTTTCCTTACCTGGAGTAATAATCCTCTATTTGCAGCACTGTCAGCATCTCCACAGTAACTAGCTGTGATGTCACAGACAGTGGATTATGATTTCAGTTAAAGAATATATGGAACTTTAAAAACAATACATTTTCATGATCTAATGTATATATTAAATAGAAACTAGTCTTATTCTTAATCTAGATAGCAAAATTAGAATCCAGTTGTTTTAAATGTCATGGTACCTAAATAAAAAGGGTTCTTTCCCTGGTATGAGCAGTATATTGTTGATGAGATGGTATCCTCAGTTATTCCAATACGGAACAACTATTCTCTTGCTATTGCTTAGCTCTGATTTTAATAGACATAACTAGTAGATAATGAAGACAAAGTATAAACAAATGTTTTGTTTCAAAGAAGCAAAAGTAACATAGCGTATGTAAGAACTAATTCTGAACCTGTAAGCACTATTTTATTTTTGCAACAAGGCTAGTAGGTCTTGCCAAAGCAGCTTGCAGTTTTTCAAAAAGTGAAATAGATCTTTTTGAGCACAGATCTGAATTGTATTTTTTAGGAATTTCTTTTATCTTTTCATAATGAGTACAATGTGATTTGAAAAATTAACCCATTCTGAATGTGTGAATTGGAAAATCTGCGCAGATCAACATCACAAATGGTGATGCTTTATTAGGTTAAAACACTAAGTATATTACAATATTTACTTTCTTTCCTACTTTCATGGAATTTAAGGAGTAACTGACATTTGCAACTCTCACTCTAAAGTTAAAACTGACAAAACATTACTGTCACCTGTCAGCCAGAAATGTGTGCTATTATTCATGTTTTACCAGTTATTTCTCTGTAAAAGATCTTATATTGTCACCAAAAAGGAGACCTGGGAGGCACTTAATTTGCTCAGTCTTCAGTTGCTTTGGTTTGAGCAAGAATCAACCAATAATTTCTAATGTGGCTTTCCACTGTTGGGAAGAGAGCAATAATAATCAGGGATCAAGTAAAAGAAACCAGTCCAAAATAGTATTTACTTTTCTGGTGCCCTTCTTAAACTTGTATATTTACTGTCCAAGAAACAGTCTGTATGAGTCATACTCCATGTGAGATGGCCTGGCAGATTCAGTGCCAAATGCTGTTTCTGTTCAATCTGCACAATTTCTTCAGCCCACGAGCAATCAGATGTGTCAGCCAGATGTCAGTAGGGCCATCTTGTCTGTGTGTTTCTTTCAATGTAGTGGGAGCATCCAAAGATAGGGTGCATGTTAGATTTAATGCAGGTCTGTCAAGGCTTACTACTGTGTAATATGCCGGCTACAAAATTTAGGGACAGGATTAAGGAATCACAACAGTTTTACTTCTATAATTAGAATGAGATACAGTATATTTGAAACATATACAATATATACAATAATTTGTGTTCACATTTGAGTACAAATTATGTTGATTTACATCAGTAACAGGGTTTGATCTAGAAGATGTAGGAATAAGTAAACTAAAATGTATGGCAAACTGCTTTAAGAATGTTAAGGAAACATTCTCATGGAAATGATATTAAGCATCTAACAACATACCTGTTGTGCAAAAAATCAGCCACTAGATATATGGAGGTGAGATTCATAATTTCCATGTATGGAATGCACTGACTTGTGGCATATTAGAATGATTAATCACCGTCTCAAGAACAAAAACTCAATAATCTCAGGAGCAGCAAGCAAATCCTCTAACTTGCTAAACAACTTACCCATATTACCATGACATTAGCAAATATATTAAAACAAATAAAAATAAATAAACAAACCACTAGTTAGGAAAGAGAGGATAATTTGGTGAAAACAAGTTAGTGGATTATGTTAGTCCTTGCAATACACAGAGCATAGTACTGGTTTTGCTTGCTTTGCAAGTGGAACATGTCAGTTCAGCGTTACAAAATTTTAACTCTGGAATTTTATTTCCAGCTATTCAAGGAAGAATTCTATTTGTTGTCCATATCATGTTAGCTGTAGTTGCTTGGATACCTTGTTGGGACCTTGTTTCTATTTCCTTCCCGAGTAGGCTATGCAAGTATTTTTAGTCATGAGTATTTGTAAATAGAACTCTGCAATTCTCATTCTGTAGACATTCATAAAGAAAAAATTAGTTGTATGAGTGTTTTCAGAAACTATCAACAAAACTGTTCAAAAATAAGTGAATTGTGATGGATTTTGTTATTCTTTTGTTAGTGAAGTGATTCATCCTTTCTCAGAGGAGCTAACAGTGACCAGATTTTTGACTGGAAGATATTTCAGGGCATAGAGTTCCCCTCCTTTACAAGTACAGGTTTTCTCCTCTTTTTGAAATAGTGAAATAGGTGTGCAATTTCTTCAACCTTGAAGCATTTAAGAAAAACCTCATTAGGAAATACTCAAGACTTTTCACCACAAGGCATGCTTTCTGCAAGAAAATATCTTCTAGCCCACAAGGAGAATTTTGGAGCTTTGACCGCATAAAGCCTAGCACTAAAATCTGTTCTTTATGTAGGTAGAAAATGTCTTTTTCGCCCACATTTTGTTCAGAAGATGGAAAACATGAAGTACATTCAATAAGATATTTGTACGTTTAGAACACAGGAGCACCTCTGAATTAGACTTTTTTCATTATTTTGAATATATTTCAATAACCTATTAATTTCTCTGTCTTAAGTCCCTTTAATGCTAGACTTGCTTTAATTACTGAGGCAATAAAGTCTTGATGTTCATACTTTCTTTTTTTTTTTTTTTAGATGAATCATTGCAGTGTCATAATTTCTATTTTTTATAAACCTAAACATTCTTGGATGAACATACTGAAATTTAAACCCACTTAAACATATTTCCATTACCTCAGATACTTTAGCTGGATTTTGGCATGTTTTTATTTTTTTAACAGCACTCTTTATACTCTGTGTATGTGTGTATTACACTGCTTGCAAAAAAAAAAATTGTTGTAAACAGTTTGGTTCCTCAGATACAAAACTATTATTATCTGTGACCAAGCAGAGTGCACTCTGTGTGTGTATATTAAAAAAACAAAAAACAAAAAACTCAAACACAGGAATTTACTTAATATGAGAATGGGTTCATTGATTGGTCATACAAAATTTTCATTACTTTAAACTGTCATTTACATTAACTAGGATGTGCATAAAAAACACTCCTCACAACTTTATGTTGTTTCAATTAAGTTGTTCTTAGATCAAATCAAATAATGGCAGGATTAGTTGATCTGTAGAACTGTATTCTTCATATGGATTGTATGAGATTATCCCACCAGGGGTTTACTATCTGGGAAATTAAAAAAAATAATAATAATAAATGTATCTGAGTGAATGAATGTTTTCAAAAGGAGAAAACATCTATGGTAATGAAACTGAGTCTATTTTAAAATGCAAGGTTTCCTCTTGAAAGCCGGTACTAAGCACAGTCAAAGAAAACATTGTGCACTAAGCACTGTGCATTATGATTATGAAACTAAGTCTCATTTAATCCATCAATATTTTGGTATGTTTAATATTTAAAGAGTCTTTTTAAACCATTACTCAGAAAACCCTGGGATAAAATGATTTTAGAAATAAGAAGGCATACAAGAATGGGAGATAATTTGACTTTTATCACTGTATTGTCATTATAAAAATAAAATCAACTGTAGCAGTAGTCTGCATATATGTGTAATCTGCATCTTTTCAAAACAGGAGAATACATCAGGGTGTTTTCTGTAATTTTGAGAGTTTTAAAAATCAAGTGCATAATAAAATGCAAGGCTGTAATAAATGCAGTTATGAATCCCAAATATATGCCAAACATGTTTTCTTATGCAATACAATGAAATGGTTGAAGGGAGTTTTTCTGTGTAATCAATACAACCAGTTTTAAAGAGTACATACTGAAGCTGATACAGCTAGTCATTACTTCCATTTTATCATAATATAAAAAACATTCCCTTATCAACTTGAATGACTTGAATGTTTTTTATATTCTGGACTTGGCTTCTAAAAGAAACTGAGAAAAACATGTTTTTTTTTTTTTTTTTTTTTTTTTTCCACTTTACATTTTTTTTTTTAAGAAAAAAAGATAATATGCTTGTATTATATGATTTGAAAGAACATCTTTACACGTGTGTATTTTTGTTGCATTGGATGCCTTGCAAACTAACACGTATTCAGGAGCTACTGAGTTGTGTAAAGAAACATGGATTGAAACCACACTTCTTTTCCCCCTTTTGTGCTCTACTACGTACTATTTCAACACTGTGTATTTCACAGCAGTAACAACTTTCAAAAAACTGATAAATACCTTATACAGATGTTAAAATGTGTATGTGGAAGTTACAATTTATAGGAATTCTAGTAGGAAGCCAATGATAGTTCCCTCAAAAGAGGTCTTTACTATGCAGATGGCTTGGGTAGCTCTTTTCAGTGACGTGCATTATCAGGTGTGTGCATGAGGGTGTGTGTGTACATACAAACGGTCCTTGTGTACACCGAATAACATCACTGCTAAATGAATATGGAGTATGGAAATCCTCAGGTCCTTTTATTTGTATATTGATATTATGGTATGTTCTATAACTTAGAGGGTCACGTAATTTCAACCCCTCCAGATATATATTTTCCTGTTTATTAGGAGGATATGTGATAAGGACATAAGTGCTTTACGCTGGTGAAGGGGGATTGCTGTAGGATAGTATCTCTATTTGTTGTAGAAGGTGTAGAGTAAAAAGGCAAGCCACTGCAGTCAAATTCACCTTGGAAAAACCTCTGTCATACAGAGATGTATGAATAATTTAACCTGCCAATAGAAATCTGCTAAAGACAATACATACAATTAGGTAGCCAAGTGCTTGTGAATTAGGACTTCCTTATTAGGTTTTCTTTCAGTAACCTGTTTTTGTGTCCCTACTCATAGGGCTTCTACAAAACGGGGGTAGGACATAAAATTTCTGAATGGACTCAGGGACCTATTTTGCAGAAACACCACATATTGTGGTGTGATATCATTATCAGTTAAATCAGTCACAATATGCTATACGATGCTAAATATTCAGAAAAAGCAACATCTTCAAAGCAGAATTTCTGAGTGACTTTATACGCTTTACATTTGAGGGAATAATGAATTACAAGGACAACTAAAATGCAGTGCACACCTATGTAACTGAGACTATTTATCCAAAACAAGATAAATGGTGCAGAGTGAATTCATAGCTGTCATTTGGCTTGCTTAAATTCCTTGGATGCCTTTGTCACATTGCCGTCACTCTGGTAACAGGTTGGATGTGTGCTCCCTGTGCCTCAGTTCTCCATTGGAGATACTACTACTTTGCATTATGATGGTAAATTTGTTGGTGGCTGTGTTTATTTAAATGTACTGAATTTCAAGAGAAAGCTTCATGGAAAAAAAAAAAAAGCTTCTGTAGTAATGAATAGCGAGGTATTCAAAGCAGGCTTTTGGATTTACTTTAGAGACCTGTGACATCACACTGAATACCATGATTAGAATAAAATACTTTTTTTTTTTTTTTTTAGTACTGAACACCTCTGATCTTACTTATCAGACAAAGTGGATTCCTGGGGAAATCCTAATATATGAAGCAATGATTGCAGAATGAGTACTGTCAACTCTGCTCTTGCAATTGAGTAGAAAGGTGTCTGAGTTGTTGGTCGTTTTTCAGCTGAAAAACAGTAATCCTTCATTGGACCATGGCAAACCTCATAGTCCATATCAGATAAAAAAGTAAAATGGGGTTCCTTAAAGTATCTTAGGTGATAGTTGAAACCAGGAACTTTATTCTTATGAATAGTCAAGTCACTGTGTCTCAGTGGATATGGCAGTAACCACTCAATAGCTCAGCTCCAATTGCAGAAACAAGTCTGCCTGTGCCCTCCACCCCAGTGCCTAAGCGTAGGTGTAAAGGTTGTTGGGCATGTCCACTCCTGTCAGGAGCAAGAAAAGCATGGTTGTGCCATTGGAATCAGGCAAAATAATGTCTTAGGCGTATGCATGTGGATTTTCCAGCTGTAATTAAGAACTGAAGGAGAGGAAAAGGGTTGTTTTGTCTATCTGTGCTTATTTCAGTCTGTGATTAAAATCGATTACAATAAATTCAGTTTACATATTTGTACATCTCATGTACAAGTGTGTAATCATACCACTGCTGTAATGTGAATCATACCACTGCTGCCAGTCTGAATTGCTCATGCTTTCAGCTGCTTGGAAGAGTTCTGCTTCCTAGGGTTTCACATGTGCTTCCTCAGAAGAGGATTATCAGAGTTAACTATGTCCAAACGTAGCCTGTTCATGGAGCCAGTCCATTTTAGAGAGGTTTTTCTTTGGCAGTGTAGATACTTTGAGCAACCATTACTTTAGAAAGCTCCACCTCTCTGGTTGTTCCTTCAGTTTCTTTTAAAGAGTGTAAAAAATGATTTATCCTCATTGTGAGTCTAATCCTGTTTGTCCCTTCTTATTTTGAATGGTCTGTTTCCTAGGGTATAGTTGAGGAATAATGTAGCTTGTGTAATTAATATTTTAATCTTCTGGGCTGGAAGGACAGTTTACAAGTGTGTGATGTCTGCCAATAACTCAGTAATCTACCATATTTTGGTAACTATGAGTTTGATGTTACAAAATACTAAAGAGCTTATTATGTAAGAGGTTAAAGCTGTTCTCTGACATTGGAGTTAGGCTCTGTATGTTTATACAATACATATCAAAGTCTTTGGTTTTTCTGACAAGTGGCAGTTTGATTTTAAACCCTGCTTCCATCATTCAGAATGTGCAAGGGTCTTAGCAATTCTCATGCTTCTGCCAGCTGCAGTATGACTGCTAACAAACAGCAAACAGTGCTCTTCTGTCTGACTGCTATTAGCTGGAACAGTAATTCTATCAGTGCTTGTAGACGCTACATAGAGCCATGGCACCTGAAGCATAAATTCTTCTCAAATTTCATTAAGATTCTGTATAAATTTAGGGAGCAAAGGAAAAAAAAAAGCATTTTCATTTTCCCAGTAGGTCACTGGGGAATATGACCACATGAAGCAGCATAATGCTACCAAATGATTGCTGGGGAAGACTATTAAGACTATTAAGCTGACAGTGGGTGCTCCAGTGTAATACTTAGCATATCTCTGGAGAAAGAGACTCCACAACCTCCCTGGGAGCATGTTTCAGTGCTCTGTTGATGCTCACTGTAAAGAAGTTCTTACGCGTCTTTGTGTGGAACTTCCTGTGTTCCAGTTTTGGGCCATTGCACCTGACCCCGTCCATTTACCTCCTGCACTTCAATGTTTATAAACATTGATCAGATCACCCCTCAGTCTTCTCCAGGCTGGATAGACACAGGTCTCTCAGCCTTTCCTCATGCAGGAGAAGCTACAAGCCCTTAATCATCTTTGTGGCCCTCCTCTGAACTCTCTCTAGAAGATATCTATCTTTTTTGAACTGGGGAGCCCGGAACTGGACACACTATTCCAGATGTGGCCTCAGCAGGGCAGAGTAGAGGGGGAGGATCATGACCCTTGACTTTCTGGCCACACTCTGTTTAATGCACCCCAAGATCCCATTGACCTTCTTGGCCACAAGAGCACACTTCTGGCTCATGGCCAACCTGTTGCCCACCAGGACAACTGAACATCATCAGGTTCCTCTCTGCCCAACTCCCCAGCCTGTCCAGGTTTTGCTAAATGGCAGCACAGCCTTCTGGTGTGTCAGTCACTTCTCCCAGCTTTGTATCATCAGCAAACTTGCTGTGGGTGGACTCTATCCCTTAGTCCAGGTTATTGATGAAGATGTTGAACAAGACTGGACCTAGTACCGACCCCTGGAGAACACCGCTAGTTACAGGCCTCCAACTAAACTCTGCGCCACTGATCACTACCCTCTGAAATCATCAGGAGAAGATCCAGCAGTGCCTGTGCTGACTCTTGGCAAAATGAGTGTGCAGGTCTGGGCGTTCAGGAGCACTGAGAAAGTTGAGGTCTCTGCATGGTAAAGTCACTGGTCAGAGGGGTTTTAATTTGGAGGTATTTCTACATTGCAGAGGAGACAAGTTCTTTGTGCCATTAAAGGACATGATTATTCAGATTTTTCTTAATCTGGGTGCAAGGCTGAAGTTGGCAGGTGGTATCATTGGAAAATATGTGTGTAGGATTTAGTGGATATTAGTTGCTGGCTGGATCCACAGTTCTCTCGCTGTTTCGTAATATGACACATCTTTTTTTTTTTTTTTTTTTTTCCTTGTGAGGTGCTAGATGTGGTTTGATTATTGAATGACTTGTCTAAGTACGCTGCTGGACTTTTTCTTCCGCAGTACAGATATCTATAAACTAGTCCACAACAATCATTATCTGCTATTATGCTAACTGATGTTCTTGCAGGAGAGAACAAGGTGAGGATGAACACAGAAAATGAATTTGTCTTTTATCTCTGTGGGAAGGTTACCCTGCTAGGTTCAGGTTTAGCTGTGTAGCTGCTCTGTGACAAGTTTTTGCTTTCTGGCGCTGACTATACTAAGCTTGCTCTGGGGAGAAAAGGCTTTTGTTTCTGCTGATATCAATCTAACTCCTTTTCAGAAGAAATAAATTAAATAATAATAATAAAAAATCTTCATGGCATGCTTTACCTTAATCTTTACCTTTCTGATGTGATTTTCTTTTCCTTTTCCCTTTTTAATTTGATTATTCATTTTTCCTTTGATTGAATTTGACTTGATCACCTCTACGTCTCATCAAAAAGTGTTTCAGACCTGAGGACAGCTTGACTTCTCCAAGTTCTTTCTTTGAACTTTCAACTCTAAATTTTAATGAGCATCCATCTGATTCTACTCAAGCTGCAGCAGGTTATTACATCTGCTGTGGTGCTGATTTAATTGTGTGGCTACATTACAATGCTGAGATTCCTGGAATCTCTGTAACCATTGTGATTTAGTGTATGTTTAAACATTATGAAAAACAGCTCTTTTTTTTTTCTTTTTTTTTTTTTTTTTTTTTTTTCTTTTTTTCCTCTTTCTCAGAGCTAAGGAAACTGTGGTCTAATTGAGGATGAATTCCATATGCACTGTTGCAAATACATGCTTTTGGTAATACATGAAAGAATTTATCATCATCAGAATCTTTGGGTTTAAACTTGATCAGGTGTTTGTATCCTTCTCCACACAAGAATGATACTTGGAGCTATGTGTCTTGTGCTCATATATGCAAACCTAACCAAATTTTACTGTGAAGGTATTTGTATTTCAAACAACATTTTGGACCAACGTTAGTTTACCAAACTCCTGTTAGTAGGTTGACATATGAAGTCCTTTACTGTTTTACAGATTTTATTTTCTGTTGATACATAAAAGTTATGAGACTTTTCTCTTACAGAGGACTTTGTACAGTGTGTCTGGAAATAAACAAAATGCTTGTATCTCCCCTGATCTGTATATTGAAATGTACTTTTTTTTTTTTAATATATATTTTTTTTTAAATAATAATAAAAAAAATAAATTCATTCAGTAATGAAATTTCTTTCCTCTTTGAAGCATCATCCTCAATTTCTGGATAGCCAGTCTCCTATGTTAAGCATTTCTTTGATACATTTTTAAAATTGAGGAGTGGTTTTAATTGTTCTGCATCTCACAGGACAAATTTTGTTTTAAACTGATGATTTACACAGCACTCTTTCAGAAATATCTGATTTCCCTTGTTAAATGCTTATACCTGAAAATCATAATTTGTCTTTTGTCTTCACAAAGATGATGTACAATTTTATTTGACACATGTCTTGATTCAGGGACAGTCTTACTTCATCTCTGCTGACTCTAATCTATATCATTCAGTAGAAGTGGATTGTCTGCATCTCTGTAGCAAAGAAACTAATTTGTTGACATGTGATATAATGCTGTTTTAAATACAAAGATTTTAAAACTTTTTTTATGTTGCACTCTTGCTGGTGCTTTTACTTCAGAATCTGGATTGTGCACTGCCAATTTGTTAACTGACATCCAAACATTCAAACAGTCTTTGTTTACAATCTATTGGTGATATATGCATTTCCTTTCACTTTCTAACCTAAAATTCAATTTTTCTATTTCAACTAAGTTTAGGATATAGTACATACAAGTGAGTTGCACACCTTTTGTCAATTAAAGGTAATTTTTGTGGTGATTTTATGTACGTGAGCTATGGTAATTTTTCAGAAGTCCTTTATTAGAAGTAAGTAAGTCCTTTACTAGAAGTAAGTCCTTTACTAGAAGTCCATAGCATTAACAATTTCTTCCTCCTCAAACTCAGGCTTGCTTGGAGTTAGTGATTCACATGTTATGTGATGATCAGCACAGTCCGCTTGCTTGCTCTTGGATCCAGACAAATCTGGATGAATTTTATCATTCTCGCTCTATTACTTCAGAGAATTCAATTGCAAAGGACTTCAATTGCAATTCATGAAAGATTTGTGTATGTTAGATAAAAATTCTCTAATATGCATAGAGAAAAATCTTGCCTGGAAACAATTAATATTGTAACTTAAGGGAACTGGTGTCATCAATGTTGTCATCTCTCTCTCTCTCTTTTTTTTTTTTTTCCCCAATAGATAGAACTTTATTCGGAAATATGATTTTCTTTAGAGTTAAAAAATAATAAAAAAAAATAAAAAATTGAATTTGGGTCTCATGAGGAACAAAACAGTAAAAACATACTTATTTGTTTTCTCCTTCTACTGAGGAAAAAAAAAAGATCTATTTGCCTTCTAAAGTAAGTAGTTCTGTTTGTCCCCAGATGGTTTAAGTTTGCATATATATGCAAGGGAAAAGATAACATAACTGGGTTATGTTAAAATAATCTTAACTTTACTTAATAAGAACATTTTTCTATGGCCAGGAAATTACTGCAGCCTAGTAGCAACGACGAATTGCATCATCTAAATTTTAAGATAACACCTAACCATATCTGTCATCAGATCATCATCTTAACCCTAATATGGTCTCTCTGTATGCCTGATGTGTACAGGAGACTGAGGTTTTAGTCGGTTCAGAGTGCTCTCTCAAGTATTTTCATTCTTTGCACTTAAATATGGACTCTTCTTAACCTTTTCCACAAGTGCTTAATCTCCAACTTTGTACAGTCTTTAACAATGGAATGTTTGCTTAATTTAAATGCCCGTTTCTTTCAAAAGTCAAAGCTAAATATTCGGTGTTACTTTTAAAGGTAGCATGTATGTTGGAACTACATTTTAAAATCATCATAAAGATTCTTCCAGTTGCTAACGTGCATCTGTATACATCTCACATTAAAATGCAGAGAATAAGTGTTCTGCTTTTAGCTCAAGATATCTCTTGTTACTGCATTTCTAAAGCTTTTACTTGGATTTCTACTTTACATTAACATTGATTTCACGGTTTCTCCACTTCATTTTGTTTTCACTTTATGCATTTTGATTTTAGGTTATTTAGATCAGAGGACCTTAAAAAGCTCTGGAATTGTGTTTCTTACCTATAATTTATACATCTAGACATGCTGTATTACAGAGATAAGTAGGGATTTTATTTTAGTCACTTTTAAAAATATGATCAGAAAATAAGGCAAGTTCTTGTGATTTTTCTTTCCATTACTCTAAATAATTGCTTAGACTCTTGCTGAATGATACGCCTGTTGCTGATGCTTATAATTGCATATCGATCTATTTATTTTCCAAAGTGACTTTAAAATAGAAGTTGCTGTGGAATACTATACTATGATGATGGTCAGTAAACTCATGTTGACAACTCCCAGAAAATTCACTAATTGCCTTGATAAAAACAACTCATAAGTACTAGAAAATACAATAGTCTCCATTTGTGTTTAAACATAGAATATAAGAAAATTAATCATAATATATTTAACTGAAATGGTTGTAGTTATAGCATTTTACCTTGAACCTGCTTTAAATGTTATGGCTCCATTGCCATATAAATATTTATGAAATATGGCAAGCAAGTCTGGGAACAAAAGAAGAATTTATACATTTCATTGTAGAAACCAATCAAGAAAAACCAAAGTCAAATATTCGTGTCTTATTTATTATGGATATTCTTACAAAAATTGTTGTGGAAAGAGAACAGTTAACCAAGTAAGATCTTGTATTTTACATAACATCTGATGTGTTGTTTTGCATATGATGTTTACAGCATAAATATATGTATTTTTTGTTTTAGCTTGAATATTTTTATTGTAGGTATTTGTAAAAAGTTTTGAACAGTTACATACCTAAAGAGGGCAGCCAGGTATTCTTCCAATTTGAAGCATTCCTTTCTTTAAAAAAAAAAAAAAAAAAAAAAAGTTTGTACCGAGCTGGTGTACTGTACCAATAAAATATGATCTCCATTATAATAACCTACTTTATGAAGATTAAATGGTTTTGCAATTCAAACAAGGTAAAATTGGTTTAAAGTAAAATCAAACACTAGTTTGCTAGTTTAGGATTTGAATAGTGGAATGAGAAATCTTTTTTTATATTGCTATTTTGCACTGGTCAGCTAAGAAGTAATTGCTTTTTATAAGGCAAATTTGCTTTTACTTTTCTAAGGTAATGAAATGAACCTGAAACATTTCCTTTGAAATCAAAGTCACTATCATTCAAATGTCACCAGCAGAATTCCATCATATAGTTTCAGCAAATACATAATGAGAAAGTTGTGCTTGAAAGTGACTGACAGAAAGCTATTGGAAAGTTTTACTACACATTCATCCATAATTACCTGTGTAATCAATAGTGATCTGTGATTTTTATTTATTTATTTATTTATTTTAATTTCTGTGTGTTACTAGCATCTTTGGAAAATTACATCTGGAAGCTCTTTGGAGAGGAATAGCTTCCAGATACAAGTTGGAAAAGCTGTAGGTGTGTTGGGAGAAGATGCTCTGATTTTTTTCTTTTTTTTTAAGCACCTAAAAAATTATATTCCAAAAAGTATTCCCACTGACACAAGAAGGTTCCAAACTATAGTATGCAAAATTGTTCAAGGGAAAAAAGCCTAAGACTGAATCAAATCCTTATAGTAAACAAATATGCATAAAAGTCTAACAAAGAAATTATTCCCAAGAGTAAAGATACTCAGTTGCATAAAATCAAAGCTTATTCAAAGAAAAATTATGTCTGATATAGTTAAGCTCATCTCCAGTCTAATCATGAATTCAGAAGAGGTGACTTTATCAGTGGTCTGGGAAATACTTTCTGGGGGCAGAAGGACAAGGGATGTAAATTAAAACTCCGTAGGAGGGCTGCATACTTTTAGCAAAATAGAAAGATATAGAAAGCAATGTTGCAGTAGGCTCACAAAGTAGAAGAATTTTCAAGCCCATCCCAATGATTCTGACATTTTTTGTTTGTTTGTTTGTTTTGTATTGTTTTGTTTTTTTTTATAAACAAGTATAAAGTGAGCGGTGAGGGCCATGAAGTTGTGAATTAAACATAGTTTCATGGTAATGTAAAGCTATTATGTCATTGTCATGCAAGGCTATATTTATTGTAAAAGTTGCTCAGTAACTGAAGTGAAAAACTAACAAATATAATACCACTATGGTAACACTGAAGGTCTGTGGCTTGACTGTAGGTACAATATCTAGCATATTGTGGAAGACTTAAGTGGCAGAGGGGGACAAGAATGATGCTTTATGCAAAATACAGTTTTAGCCATTTGAATTACTAGTAGCTTGGGAGGCTTCCAGTGATAATGGATAAACCTTGCAAGAGCTAAAGCGCAAAATGGTAACAGTGGGTGTCTGCTTTATAATGATCAGATTCAAGAACAGAATGACAGTTCTGTAAAAGCTTGTTTATATGTAGAAAGAGAGAAATGCACTTCACTGTGGAGATCATGGAAATTTTTATATTGTTTCCCTGCTAGAACCTACATTCAAATCATTTGAAAGTAATTTTGAAATCCTAGAAGGCAATTCCTGACTCAATTGCATGCTGAATATTGTTAATCAAAAAATGTTAATTTGAACTTCATCCATACTGAAAATGAAGACTCAGTCACAGCTCTCTAGGAGTTTGATGCTATTCTGCTTGCTTAAAAGAAATGTGATCAAATTAATTAAAAAGACAAAATTAAATGAAGGAAATAAGTTTAAAAAATGGGAGTTGTGTAAGATATTCAGTGATTGATATAGAAAAGCATGGTATCATATTAAAGATAGAAGAACCCCCTCTTAGTTATGATAACAAGCAGTTCTATTTTAGAGAGAAGTTAGATGCAACTCTATAACATATACAAAATTAACGTTAGCAAAAGGAAAACTACAGAAATAGATGGAGAAAACACAAAGTAACAGTTAAGAATTGCAGAAAGCCAGATGGGAAATAAAAGAACATAATGAAAATATTTATGGCTGGAAGACTGGTTAAATGGCTACAGTCAATTAATGTCATTGCATCAAATTAATGCACTTGAAAAAGTGAAACTTATCTATTATATTTAAATGCAATAGATGTGCACAATTGATAAAAGTCAGCTGAAGATGTATGATCTTTATTGCACTTCTGATTGTCTGATGATGCAGTTAACAACACATGGAATGAAAATATGTGTAGAAAGGATACATAAAAACATTTTATGGCAAATATCTAGATGAACATGACAACAGGAAAAATGGAAAGGCATTCAAAAATACCACCTAATTTTCAAAGATTTATTTCTAAAGAGTCTTTCTGAAGACCTTAAAAATTGGCTTTGTTTGCTTTTTTTTCAGAAAAAAAAATAATGAAAAAAATATTTTAAGAGATCAAAAGTAAATGACAGTGATTCAGTTTCAGAGTTTTTACTCCAGTCCATGCAAAATACTCAATGACTGAGAAAAAGCGTTAATAATAAAGAACTGAAAGAGGGAAATATAATTAATGACTCCCAACAAGGTGTTATGAAAGATATATCAAGCCAGCTTGGCAGATCTAATTTTAAGTTAGTAGCTTTACTACTACTTGGGTTAGAAGTAGGTTTTTAGACTGTTGTTTGGAACATGTTTCCAGTGACCAGGAAGAAAACATGATAAAACAGTAGAAGTGATGATGCAGTGACAGAGGTATGTGGGGCAATGAGGCAATGATGAATAATAAATACAAAATTATACTGGTGCCAATCCGTAGTCAGCTGAATATATACCGCCTGGGTTATGTTATGGTGAAAAGATAATATGATTTTCAGGTGTTGAAACAGAAAATTGAAATTAGAGATATTATTTTCACTGCATTTGTCACTTTTATAGTCTAAGTAGAAAAATGTGTCCAGTTTTGGAGTCGAGAACTCCAAAAAGATGCCAATAAAGTCAGACAGGTTTATAAAGCCACGACACTGATGGAAAACATGCCTCATGGTGAAAGTTATTCCACTGTGTGTGTCAGAAGAAAGAGTAAGAATCGACTTCAAGAATATGTAAGTAATCCCAAAGAAAATATATCCAAATCTTAGCAGCTGGGCACACAGAAAGATTAAAAAAAAAAAGTTTTGATTTAGTGTTTTTTATGGAGGATGATTAGCCATCACAGAAATTGCTAGGCAATGCTCTGTGGTTTTTTGTTTATTTGTTTGTTTGTTTTTAATTTATTATTATTTTTTTCCTACCACTAGTGATTTTAGAATTAAAATTGCATTATTATTTTTCAGAAGATGATATACCACAGAAGTTAATGGTGGGACCTATACTGTGCAAAAGACCATGCTAGAGGTTGGAAACAACTTGAAAGAATATTCTACTATTTACAGGAGAGGAAATCTGCAAAATATAACAATGAAGTTAAAGTATACAGTTAATAAAGTCCAAAGAACTTCTGTTTGTACCTTTTTGTAGTCTTTTAGAATAGCTAGTCACCTGAAGGAGTAGGAGAGGTAAAAGGTTTATTCCATTCTGTGCTCCTTTTGTTAGAAGTAATTTACTTGGGAAAATGTTGTATACTATTGTTCTTCTTGTCTCTGGGGTATGAAAAGTGCTTAGGTTGCAGAAGCTCCCTGTTGTCCAAACAGAATGGATGACTACTGGTGACATTGTCCTCTCTTTCTCCAGACACAAGACCAGTGTGAAGCAAGGAGCATCTAGTGCTATCATAATGAGGAAAACGAATCTTTGCAGGGGCATATTTATATAAGCACTCTGTCTTTATCATAACATCTGTCCTTTTGGGAGAAAAGAAAATACGTTTCCTTGGGTATTACCATGGATTTAGCTGGATCAAGTTCATTGTCATGGGAGCTGTCATGTGGACGAACATTCATCTGACTCTGAAGTTTGTTAGCAGTTCAACTGCTTTTTAGTCTTTCTGAAGATTGGAGAAATTCTAGAACCTTTCTTTAAATGTTCCCTTCCTTCTACACCCCCCATTCGACCCTACCCTCAAGTGTGGCCATATCTCATGAGTTAAGATTTTCTTTTGGTGCTTATCTGAGATTTATGAAAAGTAAAATGACATGCAGATCCTATAGGAATTCTCAGAGCTGTTTTCTTTCTGGAATATTCCAGTTTGCAATTAAATCTAACTCAAATTATCTATTGAGCATATTTCCATTCCTCTCACTTATATTTTACAGGAAAAGGAAGACACAAATCTGGCTCCTTTGAATAAATTTTCACTTTTTTTCAATAACTCAATGAAATGATGCAGATTTAAGCCATCTGTCCTCACTGTCTGTAAGGAAAGAAACAGTCTGAAATTCACCTCCAAGACAGTTTAAAAAGTGTCTTGTGTAACATCAAACCTCCCAGATTTGTCAATAGAGTAAGGTTTTATCTATCAGTAAGATAGATATCTTTTTTCTTTCTAGCTGGTAGTTACAGCTAGAATGTTATAATCTGCCATGATAACAACTGGAGTCTTCTAGAGAGTGGATTTTTCCTTGTGAAATTTTTCTCTTGGGTACCATTAAATGTAAGTAAACAAACCTTTCCTTGTGCTGTAGTGTAATTTCTAGGTAGGCATTCCTATAAGACTACGTCAATAGAACTGATAAAACTCTCCTACATCAAGGAGGCTTGATTTCTACAACAGAAGTTTTAACTGGGTTTAAAGCATCTCATATGTCATCTTCCCTTGATAAAATTCTTTCTATGTTTATTATCAAAAACCTGAAGAAAACTTACAGGAGTTTGTGGCACTTCAGTCTTCAGCAGCTTGTTAGTGTGCTTATATTATGGCCCACGTATTTTGGGAATCAGTGAACTGATAATACAAGTGCACTGGAGTGCTGTGTCAGGTTAGGAGGATTCTTATAATGTTTCTAAACCGATCAATTTCTAACCAATCAAAGTTTGCATATCTTTAAAAATATGACCAAAATTTTTCATTGGGAAACCTGTATTTACACACCATTTTATAAACATGAAGAGACAGATAAATATATTATTTGAAGGAAATATCTTCAAAATAGAGGAAGTAACAGCTTCTGTTGTTAAGATATATTACAGCTGATTTTTCTAATTAGTTACATGGCATTGGTACAAGGTATAAAAGACTGACTCATTGTAAGTAGCTAATATTTTTGCTTGTTTAGTATGAAGAAAAATCTGCTATTGGAAGTAAAAAGAATCAGACTATTAGGCTCAAAATTGCACTCTTTTCACCCAAAAGTGTTTTCATTGTATAATGCTGAAATCTCAATTATTCCCTTTTTGATGGTGAGGTTTACTCTAATGTGGTTTCATGATGGAAAATACTGGCTGCTTCCAACAATATCTATTTTTGATAACGGTTCTTAGTGTGACAGGAAATTTCATTGTTAAAGGTGAAAAGGTTTTCTATTTCATCCTTTGAAATCTGTGGGCCAGCAAGTTTTAATAGCTGAAAAAAATCCCAACGAATCAAACAAACAAAAAAAAAACATTTTGGAACTTGACTTGCAGTTGATAGCCATCTTTGTGAACCACACGGGGTTCCCATTTAAGTCTTTCTTTGTTGTCTAATTGACAGGCAGAACAGCTATACAGTAGGGTTCAAACCACCATGTTTTGGTACTTAGTAACTGTGCTTATGATTGGGCAATTTTGGAGCTCCTTATATTTTTTCTGGTTTAGTGATATGCAGTACATGCAGTTTCTTTACATGTAAATATAGTGGAAAGCATGAGTCAGAGACAAACTGGATATACTACTATGGAGAAAATACACCTGGCTCACTTTCCAGGTTAATTTTTCTAAAATAAGTTGCTGTTGAAACTGTTAAAAAAAAAGGCCTCTTTAAGTTGGCATTCAAGGAATGTGTTTCTGAAGTGAAGGAACCATGCAGGATGAGTTTCTGTAAATCCTGCACTTTATTAAGGGGTTTATAATTTTGTCAGACGTTTGGATAGTTTAGAAGCAGTTTGTGCCACCTTCAGTGTAAGGCTCCATCTTGTATATAGTGGGATCTGATTTAAATGATGCTATATTTTGTTTTGATCTTAAAGAAATCTGCATTGTAGGAGATACCAGTATAAAAGCATTTTAAGATGCACTGAAGATGAGCGGATCCATGGTTTTCTATGGAAACTACAGCATTAATCACAAAAGTCATGATTTTAATATAGTATAACCTTTCCTCAGAAGAAACAGAAGATTCTGTTTTGCAACTCAATAGGCTCTTTCTACCACCCATACTAATGTACAGTGTAGCTTGGCATTAGTACCTTTCCATTCTGTTAAGTGGTTCAGTCTGCATCATTTCATTTACAAATGAAAGAAACAATGCAGGATGTATACGTTGGGAAATTAGGCCTAGTTTTTTATTAGTTTCATTTCTTCATAATATTGGGGAGGGGGAGGAAGAGAGCAGTTGGACCTCACATAGTTGTGTATGATTTCTTACTGTTTCCAATCTCATGTGAAATTGGCATGGTATTGAAGAAAATATAAAAACATTATTTTACAGTTAATTTAACACTTACATGGTCCTTTTATGATTAATGAAAGACAGCATTGTCTTTTAAAGCCTTTTAAGTTTGTTTATCTCAGGTGAGACTCTGGTCAAATTCAATTTTGATATACATTCTAGGCTCAAGTACTGCATCTTCTGTCCTTGTAAGCAGGAATATCTGGTGGCACTTCTTATCTGTGGTATACTATGTTATTCTTGTGTTGTGTTGCTATAACTATAGATTTCAGAGCATGTCTAGTCTCAAAAAAGGCAGAGTGAGAAGCAGGTGCTTGCCAAAACCTGCAAAGAAAATAAGAACAGTTTCTGTGAAAACAGCTCTCGTAAAATCCTACTATTATCAAAAGAGATAATAAAGATTTGTCCCAGATTCTTCCTCTTTGCCAGAGACAGGGATGTATACTTCCCATATTGCTCTTCAGTTCTCACTGTCATGGGTGTGTCTTCACTGACCATATTGTCTAACATAATCATGAGTGAGATGACAAAAATCTAAGGTAGGTGATGAAAATCTTTCCTGCGGTTTGTCATTCTCTGATGTGCTGGTTTGAAGTCTAAGTGAATTGTTATGAAAAAAGATGAAACTATTTTTTCCTTCTTTGTTCGATTTCTTCATTTGAGATGGTCATCTAAAATCCATTGACTTCATTGGGTGTCTTTTACCTTTTTCATCAGGCTGTTAAACTATTCCTTTGTTCTAGCTAAAATAAGTGTCATTGATTAATCCAGTTAAATACCTCCTGTACTCTATATTAACCTGATATTTACTCCAGTCTGACGATGCTATTCATGTGCTTTGTGAGAGAAAATGGAAAACACCAACTTTCAGGTAGTTCTATTTTTACTTTCCTTGCTATATGTTACTTATTTACACACTGTATCACCATCATCCCTGCATATTTTTTTTTTAAGGGAAAGGAAAATCTGGCATGAGAAGTTTGGAAGATACTTCTCTAAATATCTATTTTAACTTCAAATTAGGAAGTTTAGAAAGAAATCAGGGAAAAAAAAAAAAGGATACAGCTTTCTAAACAGAATACATGTTCAAACTGTATTTGCTAAAGTGCTGCAAAGATTTTTTTTTCTGTAGGTTTCTTGGCAATTAAGAACAATTCACAATTGCTGCATGACCTAGTATCTCTGAAAGTCAACACTGATTAAACCATTACTGAGAAATAAGATACCCCTTTCTGAAGGATTCTCTAATTTTGTCTGCTTTAAAATTGTGTAAGTAAACCATACTTCAACAGAATATGGATAAGAATCACTGTTTTTCCCGTAAAGTGCTTATTTTGCACTTTGATGTGTATTTCATATAATAATAAATATACCATGGCATATTTCATTGCCTGTGGCTTAAACTAACTTAAACCAACAGTTTTACAGCTATATACAAAGGCAGAAACCTGCTGCAGTTAGAACAGTGCATGGAATAACAGTGCAAAGTACTAATAAAAAACATCTTATTCATTGCCATGCTTCCCAAATATATAATACCCATGTGTGTGTGTGTGTGTGTGTGTAATGTAGTGTGGGTTTGTATTTATATATGCACTTCTTTTTCAAAGAAAGAATGAAGACACTGGGATATGCTCCCATAAGCATGCAAGAGTCTTCACCATTCTATGTAGCCCAATGCTGCAATCAGAATCAGTTCATTTCCTGGAGTAATCCATCATTTTGATTTACAAGTGCTGCTACTGTCTGTATTGTGCTAATAGGAAGCTCATGGCATCTGTCGTTGCACTTGAAAGCAAGCCAGGAGCAAAAAACCCACATGATTACTAGATGGTGTACAATCAGTGCATAGAGAGGACGGGGGGTTAGGCAAAGACACTGGACAATTTCTGAATCTTACTCAACAAGCTAGAATGGCATGATTCTTTTTTTTTTTTTTTTTTTTTTTTTTTCCCTCCATAAAAAGAATCTCTCATCTGGATGAGACTATAAAATTCCTTAATGTTCAGATTGATTACAAAGTACTGCATGTTCTTGATTGAATCACAAAACCAACAGTAGAACTGGTTGTTTACTTTTTTTCCCACTGCTGTGTCTTCTTTCTGCATGGGCTTAGCTAACACTGCTGTAGCTAGCTCTAGCCTCTTCACTAATCACTGTGAAGATGGATGAGATATGCTGTATAGACTTCTCCTTTGAATTCAAATCTACCCTACTTCCTAATAGTTTAATGAATGGAGGATTTTATTTCTGAAATGAATAAATCATTTTTGCCATCCCAAAGGCAAATCTTTTTCAAAGATTTTGAAATTTGAGAATTTGATTTCTTTTTTCTTTCTTCTTTTGCTCCTCATGTGGAAATTTTTCTTTTTAAATTCAAGATCATAGATTCCTATTCATATAAAAATACTGAATTTTACTTTTGTCTGTTGTCAATTCTCTACCTTGACCTCCATACAAGCCTTTAACTCTTAGGTTGGAATTTCTTGGTTTTTCAGTCTCTCTAGAAAAGCCTTGCAAAGACCACTGTGCATAATGCAAAAGTAGCATTTTACTGGACTTTCTCATTGCTCTTGTTATGAGAGCAGAGGCTTCAAAGAACAGTGAATGAAATGAATGCATCTTTAAAAGTCTGTCCTTTCAAAACTGGACCTCATGCAGTATGACCCTTCAGTAAATAAATGGTAGGATTAAAATATGCTTGATTCTTCTTTTTGTAATCTGTAAATATATAGTCTGTGTTTAAAGAAAAGTCAGAAATGTTTGTACCTTTGTCAGTATCCTATTTTTTGTGTTTCATGTATAGACCGGCACACTTTGGATCTGAATTTTTAGATGACTACTGGTGTCAGCATCTGATTTTGGTGGCTTGAGCTTAAGTGATGTGTGTTGAGTGATCTTTGAGTCTTTTGATCTAACTCAATCATTTTAAATGTCAGTTCTTCTAGAAGGCTGTTAAAGGGAATGGTACTAAGAAGATCTGATGGGTTGTTAGAATTTATGATCTCCTACTGTTCCTACAAGCAGTAATGAACTACTCAGGGTTACTCCTAAGGATTTGCCATTCCCAGGTTGTATTGTTTGGTGCTTGCCCTCCCCTCCCTTCCTCTCCACATACCTTTTGGTGATCATCAAGAAATGATGCAAAGAGGCATCTGGCAGTCCAAGTTGCAAAAACACTGGGTTTAATGTGACTGATACGGAGATTCCTTAATAATGTATGTCATGGTTTTGTTGCAGTCTGTAACAAAAACTTAATCAATTTCATATAGTTAACAACTTGCTTAATCTAGATTCTCTTTTGGGGGAAATTCATTTGTACAGTCCCATGATAAGGAAACATCTTGTTCTGCAGAGATTTGTATGCTCAATATATCTGCAACTTCTATAGCAACAGGACAGAAACTTGAGGTGATGAGCTCTTTTCAATTTCAACCAGAAATTACTCATTACTCATTGAAGTTACAGGTGTTTTGTTCTGTAGCAAAACCTATGCTTTTAATTTCTGTCTAACATCGTGGGAATATTTGATCCTTTATGATGTAAACTTGTAAATCTGAAGACAGCAAAGTTTCTGGAAAGTAGTTGTTTGCCCTGTACATAGTTGCCTATCTTGTTAGCTCAACTTGAGAATGCTGGGACCAGTTAATTTTATGATAGGAACCTGTTAAAGCATATGTATGTTCACTCTGTAATATTTGAAAAAAACAGCTAGAAACAGTAAAATTAAATCCAAGTGCAGAAACTCAGCAAGCAGTTCATTACATTTTGGGAAAAACTCTTGGTAAACTTCCAAAGGCCAAGATCTTTCAATAAGATCACTTTGCAGCTATCTAATTCAGTTGTCCAACTAAACTGAGAAATTTCAAACTGCAAATAAAGAATGAAATGAAAGCATTGGGACTTTTCTTTTTTTTTTAGTTCATATTTAAATAATGTACATGCTTTTCATGCAATCATATTGATTCTTTTCATTTAAAAAAAAACAACAACAATCATTTCAGTTTCCTTTTCTATGAAAACTTTTGGATTTAAAATCTTTATTTTTTCCCATGAAAAAATGTGTGAAGGTAATCTTTCATCTGTCAGTTGCTGTCTGACATCTGTCAGTTGGTCCTTAATAATTTTGGCAGGACAATGTATTGAAGCAGTTTAGTTAATGTTAAGATACAAGGCATGTATATAGGAAGATATAACTCCAGCTGGATTCAATGGTGTAAGAAAATTAAGCATCTTACCTGTGAGCTCCCTCCTCAAATACTGCACATAAAAGAAAAACTTGGAATTGTCTGGGAGTTTTGAAACTATTCCTGAAGCTCTGGCTGTCTGAAAATTATCAAAAGATTGCAAGTAACAGTCTTAGGCAAGGATGGGTATTATAAAAAGGAATCATCAATTGCTAATGGGATCTAGCACACTGGAATAATTATTGCAGGCTTGATTAATTAATCTTCATTTCATTCATGAACTAGGAAGAACTTCAAAAACAAACTTGAGCAACTGCTGCTTGTGATTTAGTTTGATTTGCTAAGAGAGGGACAGTTGCTTTTGGATGAGAAACCTCCTTTTTAGACGTGTTTATTTTTAGGATCCTGAGGGTTAGATGTGAATGTGACTTGTACTCTATTTTTTTTTTTTTTTTTTTTTTTTTCAGAATAAACACTTATGTGACAAAAATTAGAAAATTACATTGTCTTGTCATGACAATGTAATTGTAGTTTCATATTTCATATCATGTTGCAATACTTCACCAAGTATTGCAAAAGGTATAACCATCTGGATCCCTGTACCTATCTGCTTGGATCACAATAAATAAAGTAACTGTATTCTTTTTCTTTTTTTTTTCTTTTTTTTTTTTTTTTTTAAATTTATTATACCTGCCTGTTGACAAATTGCACCTTGTTAAGCAATATGTGGAATCTACAAAGCCTCAAAAGTGTTTGAAATCAGCTTGCTTGCTTTACCACTTGGATTTTGATTGAAGAAGCTGGCATTACTGTAGTTCTCTTAGGGTCAGAACATTTAAAAAGTAATGATCTATGCTGTCTATTGCCAATCTCTTGGATGTTTGTGTCTACTACCTAGCAGCTCAAACCAACCTGCTCTACCTTGCGTGCCGTCTACAGTCCGTGTTCTGTTGCTAAAGGATAACATTTGAAGAACACGATTTGAGAAGCTAATGTGTGGTTGGTGTTTAATGAACTTGAAAATTCTGCTTGCTGAAAGTTTTCTCTTACAAGATTCGTAGATATACTTAGCAAACAGGATATTTGCTTTACAGAAGAAAAAAATTACACTTAAATTACTTAAAATATTTTAGATAGATGTTTTCTTACGGGATTTGGGTATTTAAGACCATATTTTTTAAAACTGTGTAGGAGCAGCCTGATGTATTTCCATAGGCGTCTGTGAAAGCTCCAAACAAAAGTCCAGATTTCTGACTTAAGTGTAATTCTAATGGCATAAAAAAAATAAAAATGGTGTGTCGTCCTTCAATGCATGATTTGGGCTTTGAGGGAGAAATTGGGGGATGGTTTGGTAAAACTTCAAATATTTCCCATAATAGGCATTCACAGAATAGCATAAGAATAAGAGACATGTAATATAATAAATCTTGTTTTCTGGAAAAAATAAAAAATAAAAATAAAAAAATATATATATGTTGTTTCAAGACCATAGAGTTTAAACTTTTTTTTTTTTTTTTTTTTTAATTTGATGCACCAAGGGGCATGTGATAACAGGAGAATCCATAAATAATGCTAAGGCCCTAGGCAGCCTGCCAGTCTGACAGCATATTTTATAAACAACCATAAATAACACTCACTGCAGCATATCTGAGACAATTATACCATGCCATCAGCACCATTGTTGTGATTTACTGGGATCTTTGAAGAAAAGAAATACTTACCTGTCATGCCAAACTGCAAAGCTCTAATATGGTTGATTTTTTTTAATTATTTTTTTTTTTCTCAGGGTTCGTTATGTTTGTATGCTCTTGTTATATGTTACTTTCCACTTGTTCTGTGTTTCAAAATACAGTCAGGAGTGAACCTAGACATTTTGAGTTTTTGGATAAAAATGGCTGACTGGCTGGAATATAGAGTATATGAGCAAATCCCGTAGTATTGCTAAATACAAATGCTCTTATGAAAAGAACCTCACTGTTTTTAATCTGGCTCTTCTGATGAAAAATCATCTTGTTCTTGAAGTACTTCAAGGAGCAGCATCAAAATGATACAAGATTAGAAAGACAGTAAGAAACTGGCCAGGCCTGAGGGCAGAAGTATTCCCCCCAAAAAAGGGTGCACTACTATGAGGCCTAGATGCGTTTTCACAGGGAAGTGGTATGGTACACTTAGCAGCACAGCACATTGCCTGTAGCTTCTGCAGCAACAGATTTCAAACAGCTCCTTTAGCAAAAGGGTGGCCCAGGGAAAGATCTCTAATAAAGGATGGATTAGTTGGACAAGCACAAAAATTTCTATTGGAAATTAATAGAGATTAGAGCAAAGTCTTGAACCTTATTATTTTTTAACCATAGTTGAAATGTGATTCAACAGATAGTATTCATGCTCTCATATTTTCTATTGTTATGGACATGTAGGATTGATTTTATTGGGGCATGCCTGCTTTGCTGTCTGTGGGAAGCTTGTGCAGGTATATCTCAACTACTTTGAAGCAAGGTAGTGTAGGTGCTAGAACCACATATCTTTCATAGCCTAGGCCAGCATTTTGGCTCAGTGTGTGCTGAAGATCTTGAGGCTATTCAGTCTCTGGTTTTGTTGCTTTTCTGTTTGTTTTTAATTAAAATTGTCTCTCATGCCTAATACAGAGTAAGACTAAGCCTTGGAAATTTATTTCAGAGGTCAGAACTCTTAACCGACTTGCTTAGTAACCATCCTACAGCAATTAACAAGAGAAAGCTTGACCTTATAGCCTGACTAGAACATATAATAAACAGTTTGGTCTACTTCCATTTCTACAGACTGACATAGTCTCTGAACGATACTTTGAAAAGCTCCTTGATGTCATCCATCATTCAAAATGTGTATTTTTCAGACAAAGTAAACAGTATTCTGTAGTTCACAAACTTGTGAAGAAGGGTTTTGGGGAATTTAAGTTTTTTTTTAATCTAATGACCCTGTCTAAGAAGAAGTTATTCTTCTGAAATAACAAAAGGAAGAGTATTATTTAGCCAGTCAGCAGCATGCAAAGCTTAGCAGAATTTCATTATTTTTATGGTCTATTTGGCTATGTTACTTATAAACACTTTTGACAAAACAAGATGATCTTCTGTCTTGAAGGAAGTATATGTCAGTCAGAAGCATAATTACTTAAAATAATTCAAATAGTTATTCTACTCCATTTGGAGTAGAAGCAATAAAGCAAGTAAAGTTTCATAAAAGGTATTCTGTGTGAAATATATGGAGGGCTACTGTAAACCAGATCGTACAAAAGTGCCTGTGTTTTCTCAAGTTAAGCATTGTTGTGAATGCAAAACAATTATTTCACTTTATAAACTATTTTTTTTTTTTTTATTGCAAATTTCAATTTACTTGACCATTTCTGGAACACGTTGGTTTCTTTATGATTGTTTATTTTGCATACATCTTAGATTTGTCCAGTTCTGATAAAATATTTTAAGTATAAGTCGATTAGAATAAAGTGCTGACAAAACACTACTTGAGGAATGGTGGTGCTGAAATTAATTTGGCCAGTGAAATGGGACAGATTTACACACCTTGATAAAGAGGAATCCTAGATGATTACTAAGGTTTGCTTTGGGCTTACTCTTCTGCTTTCAACTTATTACAAAAACAAACCAATCAGTTCATCTGATAAATAAAAGTATTGATTGAAGTATTGTTTCTTTACAAAACAGAACAATGCAAGTTGACAAATGCATTAAAAAAAAAAAAAGATTTATGAGAGATTGTACCTTGTTGTTTTTTGTTTTTTGTTTTTTTGTTTTTTTCCATTTTTGCATGTTGCTGTGTGCACTTGTGAATGTATGCTTCCAATTGTGCAAGATATTCCCATAGGATTTTTTCCAGTGTACTCAATTTTTTAATCTTTTATGAGATTCTCCCAGCAGATGGCTTCTGGACTGTGTATGTTCATTGTAATTTCTATGAACACAAACTTAATCACTCATCTCTGAAACAAATCCAGATTTCCATACCAGTTTGTATTGAAGCATCTAATTTAAGGTGGACTTTGACAATGCTTTTACTTCCCAAGTGCCTCTTTGTCTGCTGAAGTCCAAGAGCTGACCTTTTACTGAAATAAAATCCCATCTAGGTGTAACTCAGCTGAAAATTAGTTTTCAGAGGTAACCAAAGAGTCTTGCAACCCCCACTGGATTCACTGCTATATCTGGGTAAACTAATTCAGATTGAATAGGTACAGATTCAGTAGGTAGAAAAGAAAAAAAAAAAAAAAAAAGATTTAGTTGACAGTTGTAATTCCCTGTAGAATTTGTGTCCGAATCTGAAACCTGTACTGATAAAAGTTATTTAATACTTCTTAAAATATATTATAAATCATGTTATAATAATATAAATACAATATTTTTAAATAAAACATATTATAATAAAGTAATTTATGTAATAAAATATAACAGGAAACCTTGGAAGAAATATTTCTCATAGGTACAAAAAGGAAACTTTTAAGTCCTCCTAATATCTTTTTTAAAAATTATTTTCCCTGATTATGACATATGATTCAGGGAAAAATTAATCTAAAAACAATCTCTTTGTTATACTGATGTGAATGATATTCTAGTGAAAATTATGTGTTAAGGTATGGTGTTGCCTAGAAAAGCGTCAGAACTGCCTGTGGGAAATGCAGATCATTGAAGAAATGTATAGGTGGTGGGTTTGGTTTTATTTTTTTGATAGATGAATTTCATATAAGAGAGGAAATATGAAAAGGGGAAAAATCAAAAAGGAGAATCAAATGTCTTTATATAGAACTGTCTGTTATTCTGACTCAGGTGTTTTTTCAAAATTAGTGTTTCTTGGCTGATGTTTAAATAGGGGATAAAAAAATAAAAGGCTGTAATTCCAAATCAATACCAGTTAATAACAATGCCTGGAAACTAGTAATTGCTTGCATTCCATAATAGGACTTATAAAAATTAATACGACACTGACTTTTGTTGTGTCATAACTGCTTGCAGCAATCACCAAACCTCTGCTCTGGCTGTGGGAAAAAATATCATACAAGCATAGGTCTGTAAATGGCACAGCACAAACACTATATTTGGAGACAAACCTAGATCCTAGAACAGTGCAGCTATATTAGAATGGGTATTTTGGCATGTTGATGCATGTGTGTTGTGACTGACAGCAGCTCAGCTAAACCTTTTTTTTTTTTTTTTTTTTTTTCTTGTCCATCATGTGATGTAGACATGCATCAGAGCTAGGTTTTTGATCGTAGCTTGTTTTGTAATTATTTCGACTCAGCTCATTGACTTTGGATCACAGGAGCATTTACATTTCTAGAACAACCTAGACTCTAAAACATGAATCCTGAATTGGCTGTGCTGGTCCAGAATTTTACATATACTTGATTCAGAGATTTGCTACCTGATTTTTGCCTTCATTTGAACAAGTTCAGACTATCTTAACATCTGCTGAGAATCTGGCTCACTAGAATGAATAAAATGAAGAAGTTGAATTCAGTAGTTTTTTGAATATGAGGAAAGAAAAATGCTATCCTAAAAAATGTTCAGGGAAACTTATCAACCTATAGTTATTTTTTATTGACAACAGGGAAGTTTAATACTGAAAATATTTCTAACTCCAGATAGCCAGTCAATCACTTATTAATTGAAGGCAGATAAAACTCCTATAAAGACAATATATTATCACCCTGGGATGTTAGCATTACGAAATTTACTTTGTCAGAAACCTGACTGAAACTTTGGTTCAGAAGCACCTCTAATCATACTTTGCCTGGTGATAATATACAGATAAGTGGCAATTGTTTTTGCTTGTTTCAGCTATAATGTTTAAAATTTAACAGAATATTATTGTTTCAAAGATCAGAATAATACTAAATATGCTACAGTATCAAGATAATTTTTATGTGATTTTAGGTGCAATGTAGGTTCTTAGAAATACTTAAATGTAGTATGTTGACATGTTACTAATCATGTACTAATGATTAAGCAGAAGATAAAGTTCTGGTTCATAAAAGTTAATAAAATTTCATAAGCATGTGCTTTACTGGCAATATTACTAAAGCCAATAAACTCTGTTGGTAAAATGAGGTAAATTTAATTTAAGCATACAGTTTTCCTTATGCGCGCAAACTCCAAATTTAACATGTTTTAAAGTCCTTTTAAATTTTATTGCTGTTAATATTTCAGAAGTTGAAGTATAAGCATCAAATTTTATTAATTTACCCTTGTTGATAAAACCTGAATGTATTCATGTTACGGTAGGTATGCAATAATTGCATATGCTAGTAGCAGTTTTTCCTTAATAATACTCATTTTTTGCATATGAAAGAATCAATAGACATCTTTGTTCAACATATTTTGTTCACTACAGATATTTTCCATATTCAAAACTGAATGTAGAATTGTTAAAATATTTTTATTTCAACCCAAGAAATAGGATATGAAAAACATTTATTTATTTATTTATTTATTAATTATACTTGTGTAAGTCTAAATGCTTACTCGAATAGCAAATTAATGGTATTTGCAGAATCATATATCAGGTGAATCTTTTAAAGTGTATTTCTGCTTTTGATCTACTTTTCTTTTGCTTGTCAGAATAATAGCATGAAAATTTTGCAAGAGTAACATATGTAAGTTGTTAGTTAAGTGCATCACACTTTGTTCATTTTATTTTAGTGACTTAAACAGGATCATGACAAACAAAGTAGGAAAGGAGTTCTATACTCATACCCAGAGCATCATGAGTCATATTTCTTTTTGTATTTTTACTACAGTAGTACCAATGGATCCTATTTCTCAGAGAAATCTTGCTGAGAGAGTGAGGCTGCCAAGGTGTGGTATGAGAATACGGGAGAGAATGACTGAAATATACTCAAATTAAAAAAATGCTACTTTTTTTTTTTTTAATTAATTCTACATATATTTAGGTGACTGCAGTTGTACAGCATGCATTGCTTTTGGTCCCTTTTCAGTTTAGCTTACAGAAAAGCACCTTCAAAGTGCAGTGCACGAGGGGAGTATGTAGAAGTGGGTGAATGAGGATAGAAGGTGTTTCCAGGTTTTTTTTTTATTTCATAGAATCATAGAATATCCTGAGTTGGAAGGGGCCCATAAGGATCATCAAGTCCAACTCCTGGCACCTCACAGGTCTACCCAAAAGTTTAGACCATGTGACTAAGTGCACAGTCCAATTTCGTTTGTTTGTTTCTCACTGCTCTAGCTTCTGAGTAGCAGGCAATAAATTTCATTTATCTCTCTATGCTGAGTCTCATTTGCCTGTGACTATAATTATTGAGTGATCTCCTTGTCCTTATCTCAACCCTTGAGCCCTTTTCATTGTATTTTCTCCCCCTTTCCCTTTGAGGAGGGGGAGTGAAAGCGTGGTTGTGGTGGAGCTAGGCTGCCCAGCTGGGTAAAACATAACACATGTCCATCCCCTCTAACTTCTTACAAGTTCAAATTTTTAGAGGGACCAATAACACTTGAAGGTTTAAAATCCATCTACTGTTCTCTAGAGGAGTTAAAACCTGCATTGGTTTGGCCTTGGTATTTGGAGAAGCCTCTGGGGAAACTCTCTCTCATCACCTTTAGTATATATATTTTTTTCTTTCTTTCTTAATTTGGGCAGGCTTTTACGTAAAGTTATGAGAATCCAAGATTGATGCAGGAAATACCTAGAAAGAGAAGATGCAGACAATTGAGTTTGTAAGGGTGAAGTTGAAGGGTTCAAAATAGCAACAGGAGTAAAGCAAGGCATGATCACAGCCCTTTCTAAAGCACCCTCCTATCGAGGGGCTGAGCCTCACGGTGGATGCTTTGACCCAGATGACAATAACTTCTCAGAAGAGTATAAAGATACAAGCCCTTATGATCCTGTTAATAAAACATTAGGAGCTTTTAAAGCAAAACCTTTAATGCTCATTGCTACTCGGGTCACTATCAAAATAAAATGTGGAGGAGTAGATCAAGGAGAAAGATGTCGAAATGTGCAGCCAAAAGTGTTGCAGTGTCTGAACACACAGGATCTCACGCATACTGACATTAACTACTTAGTTAAAGCACATGTAGATCAGGTAGCTGTACCAGCCATGCCTTTATTAGAACTAGCAGAATGAGTCCAATAAGCAGGGATAATTCTGAGAAATGAGCGGAAATAGTATCAGAAAGAAAGGGGAAAAAAGTGGTTTTTAAATAGATCAATATGTACTGCTCTCACAATGTAAGTAACTCTATCCTTGTCCTGATAGGACTAACTTTGAAACTCAGAAATTAATCCTGTAAAATGTTCTGCACCCTTAGCAGTAACACTGTGGTTTGCAACAGCTGCAGGAATTTTTCTATTAACTTCACAACCTGTAGTAGTTTCTACTAGTAGAAATAGTATTTTTGTTGATTGTGAAAATTGCATTGGCTGTAAAAATCAATCACTTGCCAGGTGAGGTAAGGGCCATACATGTTGATAAAGAAATGTGAGCCACATGTAGATCTCTGCAGGTTGTCATGAGGCAAGACAAGACAGGTAAAAGTGAGCATGCTGGGAAGATAGTGTTGCCCATTTCCAATCCAAGGTCCTTGAGTATAGTAGATTTTGCAATATCTTTGTTGCACTCCTAAGTAATATTCTGTGGTTTATTGAATATTAAAAAGGAACTTATCAGCACAGCTTTTCTGCCATTGTTAGTGGACGGCTTTGCATTGCCCAGGCAGAGCAAAGCCCTGGGAACTGTCTGGGCTGGCGAGGGCCTGAGCTGTTTGGGGCCGGTTTCTGTGTGTCCAGCAGCATCGTGCTGATGGCCTCCCTGTCTGTAGCTTCAGCTCTGCAAGCGCCATGCCTTGGAAAAGGCTGGCAGCCCCTGGGTTCTTGGTGCATCACACCCAGGGGGTTGATGCATGCCAGTCCTCAGCTCAGTAAAAAGGAAGCAGAAAGAGTAAAATACAAAAAGACAAACCTAAATTGTAGCCAAGACTTGTCTTCACAGGGAAGGGATCTCCTATCCTTCCCTGCCCTTTCATGTCCTCTTTAGGCAGTTCTGCAGAAGCTCTAGTTCTAAGAGTCCAGTATCGTAGATACCCCTTGATGTAATTCTTTCATTTTTCATTCTTCTTTAAATACTGGCTTAAATTTACAGGAAACACTAGCAGCCTAGACTAGCAGGGTGAACATACTTACCTTGCATGTTTGGAAGGGGAAAGGTTCTGTTAGCACAGCAGAGAGTAACACAAGTCATTCTTTAGCCTGTGTGTACATTAAAAACTTTCCCTAGGTCTTGAAATTGAGTGTTTTGCCATTCTGGCTTACGGGGGATTAACTTTAAGTAACTACTTAGATATACAATTCCCAGATGAGTTAAATATGCACATAGGGGTTCTTAGAGCTTACAGAATGCTCTTAACAGAAGTGCCTGAGACTTTAATGACATGCAAGGTACACATTATACATTTAATTGCTGTTCTGCGCTACTGTGGACAGACACTTCTGTATAGTTTCTGGCTAATCTTGTTAAGAACTGGCCATATTTACCCCTTGGTGTCCTTCCTCGGGTAGCTGTTCTATCTCTTCCCTGAACATGCCATTCCTTAAAAGAAATATGTTGCATACAACTTTTAACCATTTAAAAGGTGATGGTGACAGCTGACAGTGGAAATGCACTACTTTTCATTGAGCATCAAAATTTAGACTCAAAAGAAAACTAAGTGATTCACAAGGTCAAAGCAAGAATTGATTTACTGTTTGAAGAATACATGGATGTTTTTGGATCTGTGCTATTAGGGGAATCAAGTCTAATAATTGTTGTGCTGCTAAATGGATTTGTGTTCAAATAGGACAAAGACTGTAGTCATATTTATGAAAAATTAAATTTCATGGTGTTATTTAAAAACACGTGCTTAAAAATTAGTCTTTTCCAAGTAGGTGTGTTTTTCTAATTTACCTTGTAATTTGGTACCTCTCTGGCTGGCAGGTGTTGTTCTGGAAAGTTCTGTCATAGTGTTGACTTGGAGTGATAAGATTAAATTGAGAGTTTCATTTCAGTCTCCCTTCATAAACTTCATTATTATGTAAGAGTTTTCTTCCAACTCTCTCCTCTCCTCTCTATTTTTCTTTAGGACGCACACTTCAGAGCCCTGCGAGCACTAAGAGGCCTTAATAGCCATGATGGTCCCACCTGGGCACTCCCCGCTCCCTCTGCCTCTCGGCCAGCAGCTGTGTTTGCACCCAGCACCTGCCTGAGGTGTGCCAGACACGCAATGCTCTTCAGCTCAGCCAGGCCTGGGGCCGGACCAGCACTCACTGCACCGTAGCCCAAGCCTGACCTGCAGGTTGAATTCCTGTCTTGGCATTGGACCTGCCTTATCACCGTGGTATTGCCTCCTGCACTGGGCTCATGGCCAGGGCTGGCCACTGCCTCTGGCCTTGCTGTGCTGAGGGAGTGGGTGGCCCTCGCCATGCCCAAGGTCAGTCAGCTATTTGTGCCCAGACCCGTGGCACCACCTGCTGCTCTCTAACTGCAAAGGTACAAATTGTTACAAATCATGGAGTTAGTCAGAATGTGGGATAGGAGAGAGGTTGGTTTGTTAACAGATTTGCTCAGCTGCAGTTTAAATACTAGCGGCTATGTTAAATTTAAGTATATTGCCAGGTAGCTATGAATTTGTCAGACGGAAGCATATTTTTACTCCTGGGCTTGTGATTGTGTGATAAATATGCTAAACAAGACCCTGGCACATAGAAAATGTTTTCTAGAGGATTAATTAATGTAAAGATATCATTCTTAGCAGAAGAGAAAGCTGGGCTTATAGCTTCAGGAATCAGTGTTAGCAGAGGAATACGTTACCTGTTTGCAGACCTGCAAGGCATATCGACCATTAGGTCAAGAGTGCCCAACTTCATTCACCCTCCCTGCCCAGAACCAAACACCTTAATTACAGGAACCTTCCTGAAATTCATGTCATCCTGGAATTTGCTGTAAGGTAGTATGAATTTACAGCATCCTAAAACTGGGCTCTTTTTCTAGGAGAAAAATGTTTTTCAAAGGAGTGAATCACAATTAATGAACAACCATATGACAGTTATTGACGATCCCTCCAGAATATATTACGTATTGGCTTAATACTTTCTTCTAATAAGGCCTAACATGACATAAGGTTCTATCTGAAGGACCTTCTTGCTTTATTAATCTCATTATGACCACTTGAATTGCTACATTCTCAGTAATGATTAAAACATTTGACTCCCAAGTGTGATATTATAATGAAGATGGAGTTCACAGAATAAGGCATTGTATCATTCTGCAAAGGCTGGCAGCAAATTGAAATATGAATCAAACTCCCCAATGTGATTTCTCTACTACTTCCATGGAAGAAGAAATTCAAAAATTTTACATACATACATACATGTACAGGTTTCAAAATCCAAATAAGAATGATCTCACGGAAGATATACTTTTGCATTCTTAAATCTTAGAAAATATGATGTTTTCACCATCCTTTTTAAAAGGAGCATGGCTTATGTGAATTGCCAAACTAAAATTGACCACTTGTAAATGTAGTATGTCCTCCTCTTCCCATTGCACATATGTTTTTGGGAAAAATAGTGGCCAAATTCCAGTTTGACAAGTTATATATTTTTCTTGTTCTGTACATGTCTCCTGTAACAGAAAATGTATAAACTTTCTTCTTTACTTGAATATACCATTTCTCAGTGGAGGAATATAATGAAACATACATTTGTAAACATGTTTGCATAAAAAACTTCAACTCTTATTTAAAAATAATAAAAAAAAAATCTTGTGTGAAGAAAGGATTCAAACTTATCTATAATCAAACTTGTTTGTAAATAATAAAACCAAAGAAAATAAAAGAAAGGCTTGGAAATGAATTTTAATTCCTCTACTTTTTTTTCCTACAGGAGAAAAAGGAAAGACACATTGCTGTTCCTCAGTATGAAGATCTAGAATAAAAAAAACACCACCACCACCACCAACAAAAAACCACAGGATAGAAGCATAAAGCATGTTGGTCAAGCAATCCTGAGGTATGAAACAAAGTGGGAATTGAAACTGAGCGTGATCGTTTTTGTTTAATGTTTCCCTTGCCTATTGTTTCAGCCAGGTGGAAATGGTTACTTCTCAGAGAATCAGTTAATTCAGCATTTTCCTGATTCAAGAGAGATTTCCATAGGTACAATGTTTTATGGGTATGTGCTTCCTTGGGCACAATGCATAAAATTCTTCAGGCTTCTACCCAGTGTGACTATCTTCCAGCGACTCACCAGTCCCACCACCAAAAACTCAAAGACTTGAATTAGCTGTATATTCAATTTCTTTTTCATGCTTTCCTTTTTGGTCTGATTTCTTGTCTAATGGATACATACACATCCATTTATTTCCTTGTCTTGGTGAAGGCAGGAAGGGAGTATAACAGAATACTGTATCATTAGGAAAAAAAGGTTGATACTGCATTTTAAGGCAGTGGTGGAGCCTGGGTTGCAGCACTTAAAAAAAATTTGGAGAAACTTCCGTTTTTGTAAACACCTACGAAATATCCCCCAGATGTCTAGGGAACTTAAGGTATATTTGGTTTAGGTCATATTGGTCTACAAGAGGCTTGTAGATCAAATGACAACACCTGCTGTCATTTCAAATAGACTTTTTTCTAAATTACCTTTACACTGCTGTTTTGTTTTTGAATGTGTCAAATATTGTTCAGATTTTTGCATTTACGTTGCTATTTGCAATAATTCTGCTATATAAAATACTAAGGGAGGACAAAAAAAGTATTTTGAAGCTCTGAATAGGTAAGTGGAGTCTAATTATCAATGAGGGAGAGAAGCGACCAAACTTTGTATTGAATTTAGTCTTGTGAGAGACAATGTGTAAGAACATTAGAAAAAACAGAAAAACAGTCAGGATGTCATTTTGAGCATTCCTAATGTTATAAATTCTGAGCCAATTTAGCTTTATAAGATTTATTTATGGGGTCAATAAAAGGCAAGTTTTATTATTATTATTTATTTATTTATTTATTTATTTATTTATTTTGTTGTTTTATAGCTTTACAAGATTTATTTATGGGGTCAATAAAAGGCAAGTTAACAGTGCTGAGTGTGTGGGGAGTCTGGGCTCCTCCAACACACACACTCATTACATCAGGTGTCTGGTTTTTATGCTCCTAGGCTAATACATATTCATTACTACTTCTAGAAAAGGCAGGGTTATTATAACTAGTTCCCGGAATCCGAACCCTCCCACTGACGCATGTGTATCAGTCTCTGGTGGTCCCTCTGGGGGTCTCTCATGCTGAAGGCTCGTAATCTTCCCAGGCTTTTTCCTTGTCCTTCTCCTTTTTCCATCTTGGCCAGATGTCAGAGACTTGTGCAGCATCCCATGCAAGCTTTGTCTTTTAGTCATCCTTCAGCTTTCCCTTTTTCCTTAATCTCTTGGCCGGATATCAGAGACTTGCGTAGTGTCCCATGCAATAGTCACAATAGTTATCAGTTATTCTGAAACCCCCACAGATATCAGAGACTCAAGGTTTACTGTTCAAGTCCTCTATTGACATGAATTGCTGAAACATTCTGTACACTGAACATTAGCGTTAGGTCAGAGATTGGACTCGATGATCTTGAGGTCTCTTCCAACCTAGAAATTCTGTGATTCTGTGTGATTTTATATTTCATGTATTAAACAATAAGATAAAAGAAACTTCCCCTCCCTAACATAGAACCAATTGAATAGATTGTATTCAACTGTTAAAAAGTAACATGAAAAAAAAAATCAGAGATATAGTAAGATTTTTTTTGAGTGTCATTTTTATGATTATTTGGCTTATAAGGTCACTTTCTTATGGGTCTGTTAAGAGCATTTTATGCACTGAACTAAAAATCATTTGTTTTATTTATTGCATGGAAGGGGCTGTGAGCTTTTTCATAATTATATTGTTGTTCAGTTGTCAAGATAATTGAATATTCACTTGGTCTAGGACAGGATAGAATTTGTTCTCATTATTCTTTATAAAAGACAGCCAACATTAGTATCAGGAGGGACCATATTTTTCTTAATGTTCTTTGAAAGCATAACTGCTTCAGGTCCTTATAATATGTGTGATATATATTTACCTTATCACTGTAAGTTGGGCTAAGGCTAGATGTTTTGAACTGGGGCATGACTCAAAAGTCAACAGTTCACCCAACTTCCATATTTTTGCGTAGTTTTAATGTTCCAATTTAATTTCGTCATTGCTATCAAAGGAAATTCTCCTTTATACTGTTAAACAGAAATTCATATATGCTATGTAAGGCAGTCATACTTCTGTCAAGAAGATATGAAAATCATTTGGGTTCTATTGGAAAGAGTTCAAAAAGAAAATCATGAATGAAATAAAGGGAATCTTTCATCTTCCTATTCTGATCTCTTAGTAGACTGTTTAATCTCAAAGTGTAAGTGCATGAATGCAAAATTAGGGTGAAAACTCAACTTCTACCCCTTCTGGAGTTTGGAAAAGGAAAAAAAAAAAGGTAGGAGTCTGGGTTTATAATTATTTGTGCCTACAGTGGATTAATTTTCTTTCTCGTGAGTTTTCTCATGACTGTATGACATTTACCCTAGAAGTTGGTGATGTACCTACTCTGTGACCAAAATACAATAAATCTGAGCAATCCAAGGTTTGTTCATTTAGTAGTGGATATATATTAAGCCTGTAAGGGTAGTATTTGCTTACTTTACTGAGACTCAAGATCTTTTATTTAAAATGTTTGGACATGTTAGGCAACATAAAATTTTAATTTATAATCTCAACAAGACAAATAAGTAAAATGTAGAAATGAAATGATTCCTTGCATTAGTTGTGCATATTAATTAAGGTCCTACATATTTCTTCCTTTATTCTATCCAGGCAGTAAATCTCTCTTCAAAAATTTGTATGTATTTCATTGCCTATAGTTAATTCTGACCTTTGCCACAAACTGCTACGAGCCATCAGCTGCTATAGACTCTTCCATAGTATTTATTTGAAAGAAAACAGCTAACTAATACTGGCTATTTATATTTCAGTAGAGGTCTACTTTTAGTCTTTTATTCTCTCTAGTCCTTAGCAAAATACTGAAGTTATTACAAAGATCAATATGCTTGTAAGAGAAAAGAGTACCATGGAAGTATTGAAAAGGTATCACATCTATACACAGCACAGATATCTCTGCCTGTAATAAAACACAACAGAAGTATTGGTACAGTGCCATTATGAGACAGTGCCACATGCCAGATGCACACAGCTTGATTTGCTATTTAGCTAATCCTGTTATGTAAGTAAGTATCTGTGGGCTTGTGGCAAGTGTCCCATTGACACCTTGGAGTAACATCTCCAAGGCTGGAAACCACAACTTCTGCACCTTAATTTGCTTGAAACACAAAACTCCTAGTTGAATATCTTCTCTAAAAACTTCTTTTTGTTTGTTTGTTTTTAATGGTATAATTTATATAACTCATACTTCTCCATATCATTGTTCCAAAGACAATTCAGAAGTCCTATGGAGACGAGATTAGCGAAGCTGATGCTGAGAAAAGAATGAGTGAAGTCCATCTGTTTTGTTTGTATTTACACAACACTTGTGTTAAGCAGAACATACACCTTTAAAAAATGCATTTCAAAAGGCTGATTCGCATAAAGCAAAACGAAACAAAAACCTCAGATCCTTTCTGACAGCACTGCAAACATCAGTGCATAGGAGACAATTCCATTTCATTTTGGAGTAGCTTTACTTGTAAGGAACAGTGTAGATTGTAAGTCTTTCATTGTACAGGAAAGTTGTATTTAAGTTCCAGGTATGTATTTGTTGGTTTCAGGCTC
This sequence comes from Anas platyrhynchos, assembly GCF_047663525.1. Lineage (NCBI taxonomy): Eukaryota > Metazoa > Chordata > Aves > Anseriformes > Anatidae > Anas > Anas platyrhynchos. The sequence goes on along the minus strand of NC_092594.1, from coordinate 12,030,620 downwards.
TGTTTTCTGTAAGTACTCTTAGCAGTAGGAAGGAACATGCAGGTGAAAGGCCTTGTTTTCCATTACTTGTTTAATGCTTGTTTTAGGTTGTTGCAAAGTTTTGCTGTTTATGAAAGGATGGAAATATATATATATACTTTTAGCTGGAAAACAGAACATGATGATTTAACCTGTTGATTTGTTCACCTGTGGAGATATGCTTTCATCAGAGAAAGATAAGCCTTACATTGGTAATATTACAGTGCCACGTCATTCTTTGCAAGGCATGAATAAGTGGCCAGTGAAAGAAAAATCAGTGTATAGTCTGGGAAAACAGGAGAGGGTATTGTTCGTATTCTTATTGTTACTTGAAAGGTATTTTTAATATGAAGATTTAATATGAAGATGTCTGTAGTATTTTTATCTGAGATTTTGGCAGGACTACATAATGTTTTATTCTAAAAGTTTACAGTTGCATTTATTGAAACATGTAAAGCCTTATTGTTTGCAAATGTTTTGCTTAACCTTGGGAGACTTTGCTCTGTGCGTGCTTACTTACATGCCATTTTCTTGTTGGTAAGACAGCAAATATTCTACCTAAATATGCAGGTTGCATTTTAAAATTGCTTAGGGGAAACAGTATTTTTAAAATATTCATCTATATTTGTCTCTGTGTAAGCAGGGTGACTGTCAATTTACTAGTTTCTGTTTCCTAAATAACGATGCTTTTCAATTAAAGAATAAATGTGGGACATATTTTTTTTTCTAATGATGTTGATCACTCAGAAGGTAGCAAAAGACAGAAGACTGATTGTATATTTCAACCTACTTCTATGTACAGTCTTGAGTAATAAAATCATAGGAATATCACCTCTAATTTCTGCCTTGGCCCCCAAAATTAAATCAACTTTACTGTGTATTCTCAATAAATAAATAAATAAATAAAATGGTCTAGCCTTTTCTTAGATATTTTCAGTTACGGAGAGTTTACAACCTCACCTGTCAGGCTATGGTTTGATACTACTTTTTTCCTTATGTTGCTGTTTTGCTTAGTCCAAAGAATTGCCCACTTAAAACACGACACTGATTAGCTTCTGTCTTATTGATCTATATGCACACTGAGTTTATTTACTCAAGCTTTACTGTCAGGACGGAATTAATTTTTGAAGTGTTCGTCGATAGAAAGATGAAGTTCTGGGTTAATTTTGATGCATTTCTCCAGTCACTCTTTCATTCAAAAAGCTGGCGATATCCATACCTTATAAATCAGGAGCTACAAAAGTCAGAAGTATCCGATAGTGCTGACTGTTACATTTAAGACAGTTAGGGCCTGCTTAAAGTTTGTTGTGTCATTGTCTCCAGTCTCAACAATTAGTTCTTTCACTTATTTTACTGGAAGCTGTAAGTACTCAGTTCTTCTACACGTCCCAAATATATGTATTTAGAAGATGAATAGACAATTAATGTCTAATTTGCAGAAATTACCCCCACCTCATGATTTGGGAGGTACTGTTGGTGCCAAAGTTACACAGCTGGCTCTTAGTCTGCTACCGAAGTTGAAAGAGTACAGCCAGGAGATAATTATGCCTACATATGTCATCTGGAGGCAGGAGAACCTGTTCTGCCTCCTTCTCTGTTATGGTTCCATTGTGTACATGTATGTGCAAGGTGCAGTCATGTTTTGAACATGTGTAGTGCAATGCGACTTCTAGTTGAGGTCAGAGCAGTTTTCTGAGAGTGCACGAGCTGGTTTTAGCGGTATGTTCCAAAACATGGTCTGCCACAGTAGAAAAGTAGATAATACTGTGTCCCTCTGATTAGGCTCCTCGCAAAAACAGGGTGGGATATTCAAGTCTTTGTCTAATTTTCTGTGGAGCTTTTCTGACAGGTGAAAGATGAAACTATGAGTTCTGTCCAGGCTTTGGAAAGAACTACATTTGATATGAGGACAGTTACCCTGGCCCGTTTGATTAGCCTGTGTCCCCCAACACAGTAAGTCTATCTCATCTGCTTCTTCATTTCTTATGAACCTCATTATATCCTCCTTTTCTGCAGCTCCTCTCTTCATTCATTCATCTCAAAATCCTCTAGTCACATGCTCCATTTACTTGATGTCAGAGATTCTCCACGCTCACCTACAACATAGGCCTTTGTCTGCTCTTGCCCCCTTTCACCCCTGTGTTACAGAACAATCCATGTCCCTTCTAGTTCTGTTGTTCTGATGTGTTTTTGTCCAAGATATAAAACAAAGAATTAAATGGCATGGCACCTGAAAGAGTTAATCATAGTGTGACGTAAGTTCAGGTTACAATATAAATACAATAAGGTTATTGTTCCTCAGCATCTCCATAAAAAGTTGCCACTAAATTTAGGTATTCACATTCTAACTTCATGAATATATAGTAGGTAGGGTTCACTTGTGCTTTACATAGAACTGCCACTGAGTTCCATGGGATTAGGAAGGACACAATCTAACTTTTAATGTAATTTGTGGTCTCTTTGGGGGCAATAAACAGATTCTTTTTAGTTAACTCCACCTGTTTTCACTTCTGTACCCTTGTGATTATTCTGAAGGAGAAGAAAGTATGATGTGTGAAATAAAATGGCTCTGTGGTAAAAGCCATGAGAACTTTAATATCTTGCTGGCTTTTTTTAGTTCTATTCTCCACTTATATTCTCATGTAAATAGCTGCTAAGAGCTCTATTAAAAAGTTCCTTTATCAGGGTCAGAGAATCATCAAAGCCAGCAAACTAGAAGTTGAATTGGCAACCAGATGCTTGGAAGAAATGAGCAGCATTTGGCCGTGAACTACCTTTAACCAAGATTTAATTACAATATTCATTACTTCAGAGACTAGAATTCAATATGACAATCTTAAGGGAACAATAGTAATAAAATAATGAATGAAAAGTTCTAAAAATATTCAGCCAAGTGAGAGAGTATATCTATGTCGGTAAAACAAACTCTTATAATTAAAAGTCATCTAATTTCAAATGTGGTTGTTTTGTGTAGCCTTTAGAGAAAAAGGATAAAAAGAGAAACCACTGAAAAAACTGATTTTTTTTTTTTTTTCTTGTGTTCCTGCTGGGTGCTGAAGAGCGTTGTTCTCTTTGTTACGAGTGCTTTCTGCTAATATGGGTCAATCACGCATATATCTTCCTGTAATCACTCTGACCTTTTCTTCACTACTAGCCCAATTCCAGTGCTATTGCACCAATGTGGAGCCCCAGCCCATCTGGTGAGTTATGGAAAAGCCCAAAGGTCAATGGCTGCTCTTGCAGAATATACCTGATTGCTGGTCGTAATGTCCTTCCTTGCAAATTATAGATCGTTACTGTGTGATTTTGTTTTAAATCAGGTAATTCACATATGACCCATTTGAATTCTGCAGCACAAGAGTATTTTGATGTTTAATTTAACTGTACTTTCTGCAAAAATTCTTTTAATCTTTGCTTCACAATAGCAAATACATTGTAATAACTGCATATCAGCTCTGGGCACCTCTTAAAAATTATAAAACTGACCCGGGGGTTCAAGTGTCAAGCAGTTGTTTTCCAAATGTCAGAAACCGCATTTACATTGGCATTAATATTCTTATTTGCACTATGTTGTAAGATACTGATATTAATCCTTTACTGTGTATTAAAGCCTCATCTTTTGTAGATAACATGTTGCATCTGAATGGCTCCAGGAATTTTTTCCAGCAGTTACCTTTATCAAGCTGCGTAAATTGCCATCACCTGTAAACATCCTAGGCCCCTCTGAAGAACTGCCATTGATCTTAGTGAGTTTTATGGTAACATATAGAAGAGAACAAAGAATACTGCTTTTTAAAACACTATTTTCAGTATCATTTTTACACCTGACTACCCCATTTTTTTTTTCTTTGGCGGACTTTTTTTCCCCCTAAGTCATGATAGCATAAGTTTATTTTGAAGAGTAAAATATGTCTTTAAAACACATTTTCTTCCAATCTGAAAGAAAAAAAAAATCACTTCTGAAAAAACAGCCTTTTGGGTTGTTTTTGTTTTATCAGTCAGTTTGGCTAATCTACATAGGGTGCTATTTGGAAACAATGCATAAATCATTTTGTTTTCTGTATTATATACATATATGTACAAGAATAATATCGTCCTGTCACTGCCCTCATCTTTTCCTTCATTTCTAAGCATTTCATATACTGCTATATGGCCCTAATGAGTCACACTGCTTAGTGTTTGGTTTGATTGGATTTTAAAATCTATTTGATGAATTAGGTCTTTTGAGATGCACCTTTTTCTACAGAAAGTATTGAGCACATAAAAAAAAAAAAAAGTATTTAGGTAATTCTGTTTTCTAAAAATGAAGTAGATGTTACCTAAAGTATAGAAAATGAAAATAAATAATAAAAAAAAAAAAGCAACAAACAAAGAAACACACCAGAAACTAAATATATTTCCTGGAATATTTTCTTCAATGGGGGTATATATCTTCTTTTAAAATCAAGCCCATATTTTTATGTTGTTTTATAAATCTGTGTTAGTCAAAGATGGAAGAGATGTGGACAGAATATGAAGAGGGTAAACTCAAGTCATTTTTAGTGAACTATTGTTAGAGTGTTAGAGTGTGAAGAAAATATATGCAATGAAAATTCTGAATTCATATGCTGTGGGCTGTATAAAGGTCAATAGCTCCTGACTTAAGAAAAACTATAAAGCGTCTGTATTTTCCCTACAGACAGATATCAATCTAGGTTATAGATAACTCAAAAGCAAAATTTGGACCCAAATATGGACGGCAGTTAATCTGAACAGGAGTTGTATGTAAATAGTAGATATTGGATTAGACTTGACAGCTTGACTAAAGATTTTGTGGGTCCCTACAGAGCCTTATGTTGCAAACATTTTTCCAAATATGTTATATTACACTTGTACATTAATCTATATATCTGACTTAAAATATAATAGTTTATTTGCTTTGATTTGCATTATTTTTCTTCAGTAATTTAATCTCTTAAAAATAATAATAATAAACAAACCCACTTGACTCATTTTGAGGAAAGTAACATTTCTGTGAATAAATTCTATCAAAATGATTTACAGAAGAAACCATGGTGTATATTACTCAGAAATTAAGCTAACAGTATTTTTCAAATAATACATATATGAGATGGGAGGAAGATGAATTACAGGATGACTCCTTGAGATGGAATTTCCACTAGCAATATTATGATTCTGGTCTAATCTCCCTCTTCCTTTTATATCATCCACATGCAAATCATAGGTACATCTCAAGGTATTAATAATAACATTTTTTATTGTAAGTGCTGTCAGCAGTTCCAGACAAAAGTGGAAAAAAGTGAATGAATGCTCTGACATGTACAAAGAGGACATGTAACTAGTCAAGAGAACAGGAAACTGAAACAACAGACTTGATTTTCTTTTTGCTCATGAAATAAAAAGTGATGTTAAGGATCATTCACAAGTTCAATAACTAGATATTTTAGAAGAAATTATAAAGAAAATAAATATTTAAATGGTTGAAATAAATTAGGGGTGTCTTTTTGGTGTAAGTTAAAAACATATGTATATATATATATATTTTTTTTCCTGGGAACTTTTAAGCATGGCTGAAAAATAGGAACGAGGGCCTGGAGAAAATGGGACAAGAGTGGTCTAGGTAGGTATTTTTGTCCAGCCCCTCAGTCTTCAAAGTTTGAAGAGAACTTTGAAGATTCACATTATGTCATACTGTGTACATGGGCACAGGATCAGCTTTCATTTGTGCTTGGCATGGCTTTTACATGCAAACCCAAGTTTGAGTTAGTGTTGACTTCCATCATTATGTTATTTAAGATACATGCCAATGGTATCTCCATAATAACACAAGCAAGAGACAAAAAAATCTATAAATGGCAGCATTGAATTCTGGTACCAGAGTACAGTGATACTCTTTTATGCCCTAGTTATGTCCTTTGCACACCCTCCCACTACACTTGATGGGACTACCTCTATGTTTGTTTAAATTCTGAAGGTCAAAACAAAGAAAATACCTTACTAAAAATACAGCTGTGAGACATACATGTGATAAAAGTCTCACCAAAGTTTAAAAATTTACAGTGACCATTGATTTCACCTTAGAATTCCTACTTACACAAATCTTTCCGTCACTCTACTGAGGAAAATTTCTTTGGACAATGCGCAAGAACCTTCTTATTCCTTTGATAGGATTTAGTTTTTTTTGTTTGTTTGTTTGTTTGTTTGTTTGTTTTAAATATTTCTTGCTGCTTTGCCAAGGTCAAACTACAACAGGCATAAAAATCCCTTATGGCTATCATATGTCATATCCTCCATTTAGAGTTGTTTTGACCACAACTTCTTCCCTTTATTTCTTTATCAACACTAAAAGCAGACATAATTACAATATTTTTTTCTATACATCATTTCCACAGCTAGGTAATGTTATTTATAATGTTACATATAGTGATACAAAGCTTTAAAAAAATACCAACAAACAAGTGTTTTTAAGAACTTCTGAGGGCGGCACATTTGACCAAAAGATAGATTATGTGCAAGTTGTGCTTTTCAAATAAACTCTCTCTCTGCTATGCTTTATCTACATCACATTCCCAAATTGTGTTGATTAGTATTTTCCTTTCGTTTATTATTGAAGAAGAATAAATGCTTGCTAGTAGCTACAGATTCTGTTTTTTAGTTCCTTGTAAGCGAGTTGTCTAAACTGGAAATACAGATGATATCTGTTGCAAAGCTTTAGTTTGAATATATATTGTGGATGTCTATTGGAAATAATCTTTTAAAGCCATGCAACCAAATAACTTGTTTTTTTAAATTTAGATTTAAGCCTCCAAGAGCCTTAGATTAGATATATTCAGTACAGTTCATTTCAGTTATTTGGAATACTGTATTGGTATTTTAATAAAATAATAACAATAATATTATTTAAAAAACAAACAAACAAACAAACAACACTTCTCAATGTGCTTTCACTTGTTGTGTATATGTTCTGACTTGTGAAGAGAGTCAGTATCAAGGTTTATGTTACATTATGAATGAGTTATGAATTCCAAAATATATCGACTGTCATCCTTAAATTTGAGATAGGTCTATGCCATATTAACACTAATGCAGCATGTAAGAGCAAACATAATGGTGAAAAATACAGTGTGAGTTGTAAGTTGGAAAAGTTGTGAGTACAAAGCTGGAATTCTTGATTTCCTCAACAGCTTATGCTGAAGTTATGTTTTGCATAAAAGGATAAAGGGAGCCTTGGTGCTACCTGGGCTTGCCTTTATTTCTTGTTCCCCACACCCCATAATAATTGTAACTGTATTGCTGAGCCTTTTCTGGATTACATTAGAGTCAGTGTAGAGTAGCATTGTTGTTACCATTTCAAGCAAGGACTGATTTATGTGTTTTAATTAGATCTAAAATTTTCATTAGACTAAAATATGTTTTTCCATATATATGTGTGTATGTAGGTGGCTATATACTTTCTTTTTTTAGTAATTTTTTTTTTTTTTAATCAGTGCAACACTACAAATTGATAGGGCTGTTGGACTTCAGCAATGAAGCTAAAATAAATAATAAATTAAGTAACTTAGTTAAAATGATAATAATTACCTTCTTGTGGCTGAATAGAGCTTAATTGTAACCCCACACTACTATTGTATTTTCCTTCTAAAACTAAATATGATTTTTGATGTTTTCTTTCAATTGAGTAAAAACTGAATGATTTAGAACTTATGTAGTTTATATAAAGTAACTTCAGATGGATTAGGATAATGTGTAAATAATTTTTGTATGAGAACAACAGCAGGTTAAACAAAAAATCTAACAATCATAAAACAGAAAAATCATATATACTCTATTACAATAACTTTTTCTGAGATAGCTGTTCCATTTTTATGTGCAGCTTTCATCTTTTTCTTTTTGTATGATGCAAAGCAGATAATACACTCATATTCTTGAGAATAATGTTCCTTACTAGTAGCAATTGTTTAAATATTGTTCATGTGATCTTCCACTAGTTGCATGAAATATCTAATGTGCATAATTCAAAACATAAATAAAAGGGAAAATCGAAGTCATTCCAGTGTAGATAAATAACAGAAATATAATAATTTACAACTGTACAAGTTATAAACATTCCTGTGTATTCCTTAAGTCTGATCAATATTTCTTTTTCTAAATAGATATATTTAGCCAGTTCAGTGGTGTTGCTGTGGGCTACTCAGTTTACACAGTTGTAAAATGAGTGTAAATCCCTTATTTTGCACTCTGAATAAGTCCAGAGTAGTTTGCGAAGTGGAAAGCAATAAGCTTTAGGAAGCCTTGGAACAGGCTCCCCAGGGATGTAGTCACTGCACCAAGCCTGTCTGAATTTAAAAAGCGATTGGGCTGTGCACTTAGTCACGTGGTCTAAACTTTTGGGCAGACCTGTGCAGTGCCAGGAGTTGGACTTGATGATCCTTATGGGTCCCTTCTAACTCCAGATACTCTGTGATTCTATGATAATTCAATATTTTGATATCAGACAATAGCAATCACAATTGTTGTTTTGCATGTCCAGTAACGGCAAAGTTATTGCATTAATTCATATGAAATTGTTACATCAAAAATTGTGATCCATACTGTGAAAATAATGCAAATTTAAAGGTTTTATGACAGTGAATTTGCATGTCTGAGGCACATTTTTCAGTCATTTACAGAAGCAACACTTGTTTAGGTCATTTAGATAAAAGAATTTGTCATACTGTTTATGTGTGTCTTATCAATATTTATAGACACACACACACACACATATATATCTATATGAATAGATATATATATCTAATAGAGTGACCTAGTTAGGAAGCCTACTGTAAAGATTGGTAGCAGGAAAGTCATCTCAGTATTCTTGGGCTGTATAGTATGCAGGAAATGTGGCAGATAAGGTAAAAGCACTGTTTCGCTGTTTTTTTTGTTTTGTTTTGTTTGTTTTTTTTTTTTTTTTTTTTTTTTTGTTGGTTGGTTGTTTTTTAAGGTAGTATTTTCAAATCCATATGTTATGGAATATTTAAAGTATTATTTGAAAATTTGTTTTTTTGTCAGCCCTGGAGATAACTATGACTGAATTACTAGATCCATATATTACAAATTACAAGTAATTTGGTGAAACTAATGATGAAGAACACAGATGGAGAAAAAGTAACAAAGTTATGATGATATGGGTAAATATCTGTATACTTAATGCTAGAAAGTTGCAGCTTAATATCTAGCTTTAGTTCTGTATGTAAATAGTTACGAATGTGAACTCTAGCTGGGAAGCGAATGTATTCTGTGGAATGCACCTCTTTAATAAAACAGAAAATACTGAAAAAAATGAAAAGAATACAGATAGTTCAGCTGGAAGGGACCTTCAAAGATCGAGTCCAACTGTGTCACCTCTTCAGGGCTAACCAACAGTCAAAGCATGTTATTGAGGGCAATCCAAATACACTCTTGAGCACTGACAGGCATGGAGTATCAAACACCTCTCTCTCTAAGAAGCTTGTTCCAGTGTTTGACCACCCACACAGTACAGAAGCTTTTCCTCAAGCCCAGTCCAAACCTCCCCAGCACAGCTTTGTACACTCCCCTCATGTCCTGTTGTTAGTTCCCAGGGAGCAGAGTCTGGCACCTCCCTCTGGGCTTCCTCTCCACAGAACACTGCAGAGAGCAACAGGGTCACCTCTCAGCCTCTTTCTCTGGACTGGACAATCCTGGTTTCCACAGCCTCTCCTCATAGGGCATGCCTTCCAGCCCTTTTACCAGTTTTATTGCCCTCCTCTGGATGTTCTCTGTCTAAGATGGTCCTCCAGAACATGAGGTAAAGGAAATGCAAATTAATCCACATTTTAGTTATCTAATACGTAGCTACAATGTACATAATATATAGCTTCTATGTAGCTACAAAATAGTTTCATGAAGAAGGAATCAGATTTCAGTGAGACAAAGGGCATGCTTTACTAAGCAGGTTGATATAATGACCCCAGGGAAGATGAATTAGTACCTTATTTACCGTTTTATATGTTTTCATATGTGCCAGGCCTCATTTGGTGTTATACATAGCATCTGTGCATCATTTAAGCACTATGTGAAGACTTAGGCAATATATTGGCCTTATGTTAGCTCTCTGTCCAGGGATGGATTTTTCCTTCAGCACAGTATCATGTTTGTCAAAGTTTTCAAGATCCATACTTTTTTCTCAGTTTAAAAAATGCTATGTTATTGGTTTTGGTAGGGACTACGTAGGTATTCAGAGTTAAATCTTGGTATTATCTGTTGAAAAGGTAGTTTATTTAGGTGATAAGGTTTTTGTGTATAGTGCACCATTAGAACTGTGGAGATTCAGTGATTTATCTGGCTCGAGATCTGGGTCTGAATGACTGCTGAAAATGTTTAAGGATCATTTCTTTTGAGCTAAGGCAAAAACAAGTTTAAAAGTGCATGTGTGTGTGTGCACCTATATTCATGGATCTATTTCTCTATAATAAATACAGATCTCTTATGTATTGGATGAAATAGTTTTCTCACTAGAAAATAATTTGCTCAAAAGCTGAATGTTCTGCAGGAATGTTTCAGCTATTTTCACATGAAAGCATGTTTTCAACCTTCAATTTGTTTTGCTTTTTTATTTTGAATTGAATATTGTAGCAGATAATGTTTTGATAACTAAAGTGTTTCACAGTAATGTTATAGAGTGCTGTTTATCTACACAGAATATTTAACTGTCATTTCTTAATTTCTTCTAAATTAAGATTTAGCATTCTTAAGATGGAGTTCATTTGGGAAGATTACACTTCTGTTCTCACTTGGAAAAATGGCACAATATTTAGAACACTGGAAGTACCCACGTACCTTAGCAGTGTTATGTGATCTGCATCCTATGCTTTCCACAGAACACGTAGGGGCCCTGGTAATCAGCATCTCATTACTCTATCTGCAGTAGAAGCATGGAACAGAAATGGTCTGAGACCCAAAACGCTTGTCATAAGAAATATCCTACAATATGGTTACTCTTCTTCTGTCTGCCCTCAGTGCTTTACTGCCAGAAGACTGTGTGTGTGAGATATAACTGTTTTAGTATTAAAATAATATTGAGAGTTGGATGGAAAGTTGAAATGACTGTCTAATTTGTGGAGAATTTGACAGTGAATTCTCTTCAGTTTTCTCAGACAGTTCCAGCATAAAACAACTGGTGCTCTTAAATGCCAGGAGAATGCATGCTGAAAAGCTGCATCCTGTGGTGTTGCACAAATAAGTATTTGCTATACTTTAATGTTGTTACTCCATTTTACAGCTTGTGCTGGTTCTGTGGTTTAACCACAATACAGCTGAAATAATGCTGAGATAACACAACTTAAAGCAGTGTGGCTGTTTTGTGAATAGAGAGAGTGAATGTATTTTGTGATGTATTTTAAGTTGTTAAATTGGATTGCTCCAGTCCTGTGTATATGTTTTAAATATTTCTTTTCATATGTCATTCACTCTCAGCACACAGTGCTGCTCACAGACATCATACATCTTTTTCTGAAACACTTTGTCTATGCCATCACTTTTTCTTTTTTCCAGTTGAGAGCTGGCCAGTATATTGAAGCAATCATTTCTCATACCAGAATAGCAATGAGAATCTTAGTAGTACTCATTTAGTATTGCTTCTTGCTAAACATATCCCAGGTGGTAATGGTGCCATTTCTTCAGATATCAATATGACAGCAGTTACAAATGTGCCTCAACTATATAGACTGATAAGCCTTGACTACATATAATAGATACGTAAACACAAATGGAGAAAGAATACAGAATGTAGAGTGCATGCCCATGTGAGACAGATATGTTGTGAATGCCAATAAAAATTTCATACATTTAATGTTCTTGTATTGTCTTTTATTCCAGAATTGGTTTAGACTGTATTTTGTCTTTCTAAGAAATAATAATAATAATAATAATAATAAAACACCTGTATATAATTTCCCTCATTAAAACTAAGTGCCTCACTCTGTAACCAAATATACAGTTTTTCTAGCATCCAACAAAACTAAAAGAAACATCATGGAATTATTCTTTCAAAACAAATGGTGTGGTGAAGTATTCTAGGATTTTCAAATAATTTTGTCCTGTTGGAAGCTCCTTTAGATTGTACCTGAAGATTTCAGAATGTTGTTGTAACAAAAGACAAAAAAATTGGTAGGAAACGTTTATATCTGCTTACCCAGAGTATTCTGTGCATGGTCCAGATGCTCACAGGTTGCAGCACATGCTAGTGTGAAGAATTCAAAGCCTTGCTATGGTCTGAGTACTTTTTATTACCTGTGTATGCATTCATATCCTTGCAGATCAAATATTCTTTGTACCAATCATCCTATATACTTCTCATTTATAGCGTGCAGTTGACACGGCATTACTGATGCATTTTTTATTCCATCCAGGTGTCTGGCTGTGAAATATGGCATGCATATTCCCTGACTTGACTGAGTTGCCTTCCATGCCAAAGTAGTACTGTGAAATCTCAACCACTGTTAAGCAAAGATGTTTGTGATTACTCAGGAGGAAAACAAATGAACAAACACACACACACACACACAAAATAAACCAAAAAAACAGTGGTGCAAGTATGTGTTTCTGTCGCACTGGTCAATTTTAGTAAAGTGTGAGATGTATTTATTTAATTGTGCAATGACTGTGAGACCTTTGCTGGGATGTTCTGTACAGTCTGATTACCTGTGTTCAAGAAGACTTGTTCCAATTGAAATAAGTGGGCAGGCAAAGCAGGTAGAAGTTCAGCAAATTAAAGGAAAGGGGTTTTATGAGAAAAGCTGAACATCTAACTTATTTAGGATGGAAGAAGTGTTTACATGCTAATACGATTGCTTTCTGTAAATAGATTAGTAGTAAGAGGTACGAAGGAGTAAAGGGTTTTTGTGTCTGTTTGTGTGTTTAGGAAGAAGTCTAGTTTGCAGTATAATGGTGAAGAAATTTACTTTCAAACATTCATACCTAGGTCAGAAATTACAAGACGTTTGATGTTAGCATGTTGTTAACATGCTTACACAGCAATATGTTCAATACTCCTCTGAGGAGTGGAGGAAGGATTAAGTTACAAGATTATCTGTAAGTAAGTACTTGTGGTCTCTAATATAGATTTATGAAATATGAAATGAGGGGTGGGGCCAATTTATAAAAAAATATATAAATAAAAAATTAATAGCACACTTGTCTGTAAGGAAGATAATGGCTCCTTCCATTTGTGTATAATGGCTTTTCAGTTCTGCTGATTAGTGGTAAGGGAGAGTGTTGGATTTTTTCTTTGTTTGCTTGTTTTAAGCTATTACATTTTTTATTGTATTTTAGTAATGTAAAATGTAAATTATTGACTAGGCCTTGATTTTCTGTCCTACCTAAGTCTTTTAAATTGTACTAAATGGGATAATCTCTTATACTACAGAATTATAAAAATATTCTTAAATACATTGTTTTTTAATTTCTATCATTCACTTTCTGGAAGTGTTTCCATGTTGTTGTGATCTCTACAAAGAGTATAAGCAATGTCTTTACCTTGAGAATTTTTGTGGAGGTTATGTTCCTGAGAGCATTTCAGAAAACTCTTGACTGTTGTATGAAAGCTGCAAATACAGTGCTGCTCTGGTATTGCAGATTCTTCATTTGACAATGAAGCTGTTTCATACCCTAAATTATAATGGTGTGAGGGTTTTACAGGTGAGCTGAATCCTATTCACTCTAAGACTATTGGAGAATATAAATTATGTCGTTTGAAGTGACTGTTTCCTTGTTTTCTTGAAATGAAAACATTTTCTTCTTTTCTCGGTCAATGGGTATTTTGGCCCACTTGATACCACTTACTGAAAATACTTTCTCAGAGTGGTTCACTTGCCATTGAGATAGAAGGTTTGAAGAGCTGCATGAAAGCAAGCACTATTCAAGGATTCTATATTCAATTTTAAAAGTGGCTTCCCAGTAAAGAAAACAGTATATTTAAGTACAGGATGGGGAATTGGAAACTTACATCTCTTAACTCAATACACATCATACCATTCACCATTTTACATGGAACTGTGTATGTGTGGACATGTGCCTACATTTATTCCTAGTGAAATGGACGTAAAAGTCACTTATTTTTCTGGGTATGTAAAGCTCAATTTTAGCATCCATTGATATGCTTAATAACTGTTATAATAAATACAGACCCAACAAAGTACTCATTATGAGATTTCCTTTTAATCTGCTGTTGAATATGTTATACCTACACAGATATAGAACATTTTGTTAACATACAAGACTGCGCACACATGGGCACTGATCATATTTCTGGTGTTTTTGCTGTTTTGTTTTGTTTTGTTTTTTAAGATTGTCAGTCACTTTGTTCTCTCATGGTATCATATAGATGAGAACATTCTGGAAAGATGAGATTTAAAATCTATGAGTGTTTTGTTGTTGTTGCATTTGATTTTCTAAATTTGAAAGATACTTCATTCATCAAGGTCTGAAGTCTGTTCTTACAAGTTTCCAAATAAGACAGATCGCTCATTCTAAAGGCTGAGTGAACTTTAGCTAGTGGGCACCTTATAGGATGGTTTGCTGCATAGTAATGAAATTTTCATGTAGTGACAGCTGCTGATTTCATGATTCTCCATGAAAGCAGAAAAAATTTACTACTACATAGATGATTAACTTCTATTTACAATATTTAAGAATTCCCCAAACTGATCCAGGCTAGAGACAGAATAACAAAAACAAATTGTAGTGTGAAGGATAATTCCCATCACCTTCCTAATTCTTTGTTATATATGCTTATTATGGATCAAAATAAATTATTTGATGATAATCCACTTTAATGTGCAGGATTCATTCTCAGTGACTCTAAATAACAAGAATATTAAGAAAGACATCCAAGAGAGACACCACCAAGAGAGACACGGAGCTCCTGGAAAGAGTCCAGCAGAGGGTTATGAAGATGACTAGGGGACTAAAGCATATGTCTTTTGAGGAAAGGCTGAGAGATCTGGGCCTGTATAGCCTAGAGAAGAGAAGGCTGAGAGGGGATCTTATCAATGTACATAAAAATCCTAGGAAAGAGTGTCAAGACCATAGGGACAAACTCTTTTTGTTGGTGCCCAGCAATAGGATGAGAAGTAACAGGCACAAATTGAAACATGGGAAGTTCCATCAAAATATGAGGAAAGAAGTCTTTACTGAGCAGGTAACAGAGCACTGGAACAGGTTGCCCAGGAAGGCTATGGAATGTCCTTCTCTAGAGGTATCCAAAACTCTCCTGGATGCAATCCTGCGCAACGTGCTCTAGGTGACTCTGCTTGGCAGGGGGTTGGACTAGATGATCTCCAGAGGTCCCTTCCAACCTTGGCCATTCTTGATTCTGTAAGATCTTACACAACTAAATGTTTCTATAAAAGTGATACCTATGTTTTAAGACAGTTAGGAGTGTTTGCATTTAATATTCAATTTGGAAGATGTTGCTTATATCTGGGTTTTACAGGTAAGGATTCTGTTAATTGACCAGAGATTTATTTCATATTCCCAGATCAGTTAAGTAACTGATTCTGAGCCAAGGTGAGCTTTGTGCAAGTTTTAACTTGCATGCATTTTTGATACATTTGGAAATTGGCTTTAATTTCCAGCATGCCTATAATAATTCCATGTCTTGTTAGATTAATGTCATACTTCATACTTACCTTAAGAAAATGTCTTCAGAAATGTCTTTCTTAGAGCTAAAACTAGAATTGGGTCTTAAAGATTAATCAGATAGTAGGTAACTTACTTTACGTAAGGTGGAAATACAGGCTGGAAATAATATTTTAAACAGCATAGTTATTCATTGACATAATGTATTTTCATATGTTAATAATCTTTGATTTCAAATTTGGATAATTGCCACTGGGACTAGCCGATGAAATCTATTTTTGGTTTCTTAGGAAAATATTATTGAATTTTAAACCAATTAAAAACCTCTTAATCTGTCACCTTCTGTGATTTCCTGCTCTGCCTCAAAATTGTGTTAAATAAAACGTGTGTCAGTGGCAGGGATCAGGTTACTGCTTCTCCCCAAATACTTCATGCAATAATTTTCATTGTGTGTGTGTGTGTTGTTTTGTTTTGTTTTGTTTTGTTTGTTTTCTCCAGCTGCAAATATGGGTATATTACAAAATGATACTCTCTCAAGCTGTTTCCTCATTCTTATGGGGAACAGTAAAGGAAACTGATAATTTTTCAGTGAAAGACAGCTTGTAAGATGGAGACACGGAGGGAAGTTCTGTGGAACTGAATGTAAGTTAAAGTTTGAATGTCAATTGTATATTATTTTTTGCAAAATCAACAGGCTTCAAGATGTGCTCCTATGAAATGCACAGTATTAATTGCACAGAAGACAGCTGTTGGTGCATTTCATCCTATAATGGGATAGTAAGGCTTAAGAACCTCTTCCTGTAAGTTCACATTTCAGTACAGCCTAACTCATAGTTGAAAAAAGAAGAAAAAATGTGTATGTTGTCTAAGTTAAGTTTACACAAACATAAGGCCCACAGATTTAAAATATTTTGTTCAACCCTTGCCTTAGTTCCAGTTCAGATTCATAGTAGGCTGCAGAAAAGAGTTCCATGTGATTTTTGCTTGTGGGCTGTGATAACTCCTACGCTTTTCTTAATGGTCAGGTGTTCATTTTCATTTAGCCTGTGGGACCCACACTGAATTAGCAGAAGGAATTGAAAAGAGTAAATGTTTTGTAATATCACACTGTCAGAGATCATCATCAGGATTTTTGTAAGTGCGATCTGGCACACAGAATACAGTGTCCAATGTGTTTAGCTGTATGTGCTGTTGTAATGGTCGCATGTATTTAGATGCCAGATGTCTGTTACTGTATCTTCACATCTAAGAAGTTTCCACTAACGTGAATGGAAGTAGTCAAGAAAACCCACATCACAATGAAAAATTCTATACTTACAAGTGAACTCATTGATTTCATTCAGGTCAGAAATGAAATCTTGGTACATTAGATATTAACTGAAGAAAATATCCTAATTGGGGATGTTAATGAAGCGTCTAATCCCATTGACTTTATAAGTATCTGCATAAGTCTTTTTTCATGTATAAGAAGCTTGCATGAGTACTGTATTATTGAACTAATTTGTGTTAATGATCATCCCTAAAGTATATTTCTGTCTGATGCTGTCCTCAATCTGCAGGCTTTGTTTTATTGTGATAAGATTGAATGACATATATCTTCCTGTCCATTACTAACTTACGATGCTATCAGTGAGATAAATTTATCTTAACTTCCTTTGCAAATCTAGTGCATGCAGGGGGTGTTCTCCGTCAGACCTGGATTTTATCTACAAGTTGAAAAGAATAAAAATTTGACACTTAAAAGTACTGTTTGCCTTCTGAAAGGTCTGTAGGAAGCCTCTCTGTAGAAACTGTAAAGCTTTTCAAACAGCTTTTTGTGTGTGTGCGTGTGTGTGTGTGTGTATGTGTGTGAGAACTTTGTCCTCCTGGTTCCTTTATGTAAAAAGCAGGCTGTTTAAAATGTGGGGGAAAAAAAGCTTTAAAAGATTTAGTGCAATAGATTTCTTTCCCTAGGAGCATGGAGGTCTGTATTATATACCTTCTGTTTTGTTTCTTTATCTTTCACAATACATTCTCTGGTCCTTGTGCTCTGTCAGAGAGAGTGGTGATGTTTCTGAGATGCATCCTGCCAATATTGGGTCAGATGGTTAATAACGTTAGACTGGAGAAACCATGCTGCCTGTTTCTCATACCTGTTTTACATTTATATGAGCCATTGTTCTGTGTGATTGAAAAAGCCCCAGCTGAAAGATACCTTAGTTACAAAGCATTTGAACAGTTTTAAACAAGCATTTGGCTGGTTTTCAGACAGTATCCTGCTGTAATTTCTGTATAATTGTAATTGTCATTTTGCATTGAGATAACTATAAGGGGGTGAAATCCTCTTTACAGAATATGTATATAAACAGAATACGTTTTGAAACAGATGCTTATAGACGCTCTCTTCTGAATTCTCTATAGAAATTTCAACATATTTTGAAAAAAAAATAGAATAATGTAATGTATATTCAAACAGTATTTCCCAATTGATCTCTGCCAAATTATATTGTTCAATTAGATTTATACATTCTACTATAAAATTTAAGAACTGGTAATCCAACAACCTCACATTAGAAACTGGTAATATATTTTCCTTATTTTATGATTACATATTTCAGATTACACATGACAAATATTTTGCAAGGATAGCTTGACTTCCAATTATCCACAACCCTGAGCTGATGAAGGAGCTGTAGACTGCTAAAAGACAGGGAATTAAGTTCTTTTGGCAGGGAAAGAGAAATATTTCAGAATATAGAACTTATCACTGATGAAAAAATTGCATACACTATATGTAAAAAACAACCAAACCAAAACCAAAACAAAACAAAAAGAGTGATTTGCGGTGATTTCACTGATTGAGGTACTTTCACTGGTTGAGGAATGGTCTTTGTTTCTAAAGCTGGGACCTTCCTAAGTCTTTCTCAGTCCATCTTGTTTCATAGCAATAACAAATCAGTTATTAGGAATTATTATTATTATTTTTAAGCCAGGTTGTAAGAAAGCAAGCTCTGACTTAGCTTAGCTGTTGCTTTTCTGTGTTTATCTTTTCAAACTTTATTTTATTTATTTATTTATTTTTCTGCCCAGCCAAGATCAAATAACCATTTGTGGACTGCTGTTGTTTAACCTTGTCATGAGGTTTTACTTCACTTATTTTTAGCTGTAAATTATGAAGAATATGTCTTTCAGAAGTATTAGTTGATGGCATATATATCTTCCATTTGGAGTACCTGTCTTAAGTATCTATGGCCATATTCGTTGGGGACGGAAGAAGGCCCTCCTTTAAAGGATAGTTCAGAGCACTTCTGTTTGAAACATTCTTTTGAGAAGGCCTTTGTTCTGACTATGGTAGAAGTAATTAGTATTACAAATCTCCTAATCTGGTAGAATCAGTGCTCTCTGATAGTTTGCAGAAATCATTTCCAAAGCAGAGAAAATTTAAAGGAAAAGTAATTTATCAAGAAAAAATAGCCTTGCAGTCTAAATGACAGGAACAACTCAGTCATTATGCCATTGAATTTGTGCGTGACTGAATTTAGTTGTTTTTTTTTTTTTTTTTTTTTTTTCTCAATTCATCATGTTTCTTGGAATATATGTTTTAATATACACTTTAGCATATGATGTATATATTAAATATGCTAGAGAAAAGAATGATTGGATGTGAATAATTTCAGGTGTTGTGGGGAGTGAAGCTGAAAGTAAGGGGGGATCATGGGTATAGCAGACTATGAGAACTCCAGCAGGACAATCCTCTATTTCTGTAAGAATTTTTAAAAGAAGAAAAAGTCAATAAAAGACCAAGCATGGAAAGACAATCATGTCTGTACCCCGTTCCGTTTTTAAAAAATATTTTCTGCAACCACATGTACATGCTGAACTGAGAATTTGGATCAACCCTTTTATGCAGTCACCACCATACAGGTGGAAATTGTTGCCTTTTAGCTGAGATGTAATGAGTTTCATACATGTTATTAGTCTGCTGCTAATGCCAGGCAGCTTTGACTTTGAAGGAGTAACTTCTAAAGGGAAGAAAGCTTGCTTGCTCAATGATAACATGAATGCTCCAATAGCTGTTGCGATAATTCTGAAGGAAGAGAAGGAAATGGCTGTTGGAATGTTATAATGTTATAATACTGTTATAATGACTAAACTCCTAAGGGTAATCAAATGAGAGAAAAGCAATGATACAGAAAACAATATTTGGAGGAAAAAGTTTGTCCCAGCTTGTCTTTTTATTGATAAATGTTTAGTGGCTGGCACCGAAGCTACAGTTTTCAAGTACAAATCCATTGGTTCAAAAAAATTAAAACAGCAAAAATGATCATCCTGACAAACTTGCTTCCAAAACGCTTCATGTCAGGAATGATTTATGCAGCTTTATGTTGACTTTGTATGTATGGTCAGGAGCTTTATGTCCATAGAGTTTAAAATCAATATCATGCTGGTCACAGTGTACTCCTAAGGGAATAATTGAAGAACACATACCTGCTTTTAAATTAATGGGATCAGGGTTTTGTTGATATAATTAACTACTGCAAAGTAGTCAGAGACTAAAATATTCGCTGAAAAGATGTTTTGTATTATGTATCATTGTGGTTACATAATACAACTGAAAAACATAAATATTAAATAAATTAGTTTTAGTTCCACATGGTCTTTCATAAAGAAGCATTGGAAGAGCTTCAGATCAATTCTACAGATTTGTAAAATCAGTCTATACATATTTTAAGTTTTATATGATCCTTTATTGCGTGATCTTCTCCTTTTGTCATCTTCCCTTGCTTCATTGGAAGGTGTGGAATTCAGAACTGAAGGGTTAATTGGAGGCAGCCCAAAAGTAGAGCTTATTAGTGTCCCTGCCAGAGGAGGATGGGACGGAGGAGTCCCTCCCTGCAGGAGGCTGGAAAATATTTATGGTCCCCTCCAAACCAAACCATTCTATGATTCTATATGGCTTAACTTGATATTTTCTTGAAAGGAATCACACTATGTTCTCTGGCCCTTGGAAGTCAGGTGTTTCTACTCTCTTAACTTCTCAAATATGGTTTGGAGAACACATACTGCGAAGAGTGGCAGAATCCTGATAATAATCCTGATACTCTTTAATATTTTATGAAGCACTTTTTAATTGTTGTTTTGTTTCTTTTTTTATCAAACAATTTGTTTTAGAGTTCATTATGGAAGTATGGGGGGGGGGGGAACACACAACTTTCTGGAGTACAGTAATGAATTGGATAACATGTTGCATTGAGAGAACCTTTTCTTAAAGTACTTCAAAGGAATGTTAAATGCTGGTTCAGTACTTCCTTTGGGAGAGGAAACCGGGGACAAGTGTTGTTCCCCAGGGATCCATTTCAGGATCAATATGTTAGAGAGCCACTACATATCTTTACCTGAAGTATCCATCTTGTTGATAAAGGCCTTTGTGAGAACTAATCTGGACTACTGTTAACTATTCTGGTCAATCATGTCTAAGAAAGATTAATTGGAAATAGAGTAGCTTCAGACTGTATGGGGGAAAGGACAGGGAATAAGGGAGCTTGGCTTATTTAGTTCTGAAAGGCAAAGGTTAAGAAGGGATGTGATTACTTTATGTAAATAAATTAAGGAGGGAAAAGAACTAAGTAAATTGAAGAACAGTGCTTTCAGAAGAAAAAAAAAACAAACACAAAAACACAAAAACAACTCTGAATTCCCAAAGTATAAAATTGGTTTGGAATTACAAAGATTTTTAATTAGAGTAGCAATCAAGTCATAAAATAGGTTTTAAATGGGAATAACTGGGAAAAATTCACTTCTCTCAAAGTGGAACTTCTTCAGTTCATGAAAATGTTACCTACTGCTTTCGAAATCCATTATTAGTCCTATTTCTTCTATGCACTGGAATGAAATAGTATCTGTTCATTTGGCAAATCAATTTCAAGATAGGATCAGGGATTTGTTTGCTTGTCTTGATTCTGCAGATTGAGTCTTCTAAGTATTTACTTTAAAATGCTGTATTGATACCTCAAGTTAGCTTCCTTGTTTGATACTGGTGCTTCTTCTCCTAATATATTTTTTAAAATTCCAAGCTTGTTTCTCATAATTTTCTGCATGTCCTCAAATGTCAGGTAGGAGATTTTCTCTGACAGATCTAGCTAATTACCTCTGATATCAAAAGCAAAATTGCTAAATGAGCCTCTACGAGTTCTTGGCACAGGTTATCCTCAGTGGGATAAAAGATTGCATGTTAACTTTCAATAAGGATATAAAAAAAAAATAATAATAAAAAAATGTGGCTAGCTACCTCTGCAACATAGGTTAGATAAAGAACTACTGTTTTGCAGTGACAGAGTATCGGTTTCAACAAACCGTATTAAGTTAAAAATGATTCATTGTTATTTGAACACCGAGTATTTGGATAACTTAACCTGAGTGGGGAAAACAATGAGATTAATACTCCTTCCATGCAGGTCTTCTAGATGTTGTGCTTTTAAGTCTGGTCTGATTGAATATTCTTAATATGATAAGCAGTTTCTTTGTTGTATTCCATATGCAGATAATGAGATTGGGAAGGACTATAGTCACTCAGTAGGCTATAATTCCCAAATATATTTGTTGACTTGAGGGAGTTATGTGATATAAATATGATGTTTGTTATACTTGCAAATGGTCAGTTGCATGAACATGAGGTGGAGAATGATATTTGAAATGAAATCTAGTAAGAACATTTTCTTTAATAAGATCTTCAAGTTATAATTAATCATAAATCGAATGTGAGGTAATAATATTCCTCATATAGTATATGCTTTCAAGAAAAACATGGATGGCATAGAAGGAGATCCAAGGGAAATCCTAAGATGTCCATACATTTAAGAAGTATGTCTAAGAAGATAAGGGATGTGGATTTGTTAGGCCTAGGGATGAGGAGTTTGTAAAGATGAGAATGGGCATTATGATAAATACTTCACAACAGGCAAAAAGTTTCTGAAAGAGGAAGGAAATATTTTTTTTTCTTCATATTCAGGGTGGATCAAAAAACTAGGAACTGCTTTCAGATTGCTGTAAGGAGTATTTCAGTGTAGAAGCTAGGTCAGGACAAAACAGTAGACTGTTTTGTGGTGGAACACCTGTCTTAGGAAGAGATTATTTAAAGCAGGCTATGCAAACATCTGCCAGGAATTATGTTAAGCATAATTTATGTCGTCCTATACAGAGGAACAGACTTCCCCAGCTCAGCCCTGATTTTCTTCCTATTATTTATTTTATATGTTCCTTTACAAAAGGTAAGGTATGTAGTCACTGCAAGATGCAATGAGGGTCTGGAGGATGTCATTAGCATGAATTTTCCTTATCCATGGCTTGTCTTCTTCTCTGTGTGCTTTGAATGGAGAACAATGCTGTAATCCTTAAATTTTGGAGAGGTGGAGTAACGCATGAATGAGTGGAATAGGAAGGAATGAAGCTGTAGTAAATGTAAGAATGTTGCGTGTATATCACAGGAATCCCACTGCAGCCACCTTCAGGTGCTTCTAGCTGCAAAGTATTCTATGGTGATACATGTTAACTATTGAGAAGAGATGGGTCTGCTGAAATCCTTTTTGACCTTAAGAAACAGTGGTGGGGACAAGGCTGTTTGGGTGATCCTCTTATTAACTCTTGTCAAGGTTCAGATATCCAATTATAATAAATTGTTATGGTCTGCACATGTGAACCTCAATGTAAGCATAAGTTCATTGCTGCAGTACATAATGCCAAACCAGAGCCCTTTTTATCATCTTATCACCAATAGAGTGACATATGAACAGACGTGCTAAGTTTGTCGTGCTGTTTCTAGGCAGATTATATCTCAGATTTAAATTGATCGTATGTCCTATAGTTACCTAAACTAGTCTGAAAAAAAAATAAAAAATCAGAGGTTTGTATGAAAGGTTTTCTCCTTATGTTTTCAATGTGGTAAGAGATGAATTTATGCTAATAAATGTTTTTGAATCTAACCATGTTGGATTTTCAACTACTGGAAATTAATGAAGTTTCATTAATTTCAGAAAGGGCTAGAAATATTTACACCAGTTGAAGGTACGTGATAAAATGAACATTTATATGACAGATTCTAGGTATTTAGTTTGAACTACAGAAAAACTATCAGCTTTATCCTGTATTCATAAAGAGTTATTATATGTTATATATTATAACATGAAGATATATAGTAACTATATATCTTATAGTAATGAGATAACTATAACTATATATATAATATATATAACTATAATTATATATCTTATCATGACTATATATCTTATATATATTACTATATAACTATAGTAACTTACTATAGTATAGTAAGATATATAATTATATAATAATATATAATATTATAACTGATTATCCAATATGAAAAACCAGTAATTACTCTATACAAATTTTATATTATTTTCTAGCCATTTAGAGCTATAAATTAGCAAATAAGTAAACAATAGACTATGAATGCATAAGTGTAGATTCTGAGATGTCCTAGAACAAATGGCCTTTTTGAAAACAAAGAAAGAACCCCTCTACCATAAGCATAGGTTTATGGCTTTTCCAGTTGTGTCAATTCTGAGATAGGTTAGCCAGTGTTTCTGTTGATGTTAAGGAACTGTGTTGTCACTTACCTTTTTTCTTTTCCTTTCTTTTACCTTCTGTGTGGACGGAAAGTAAGAGAAGCATAATGTTTAAGGCAATTAAGTAAACCATGTACAGCTAGTTTGGAAACCGTTCAGAAATTGATTACAAAATGAGAGAGAACTTGCTCAGAAAACGGAAGGTAAATTTCTCTCTGTATCAGAGAGGAGCTGAGTGAAGTCACACATGACAGATATAGAGCAAAACAGTGCATTAAAGTTACAAAGAAGAAAAGATAGGTTGAAAGAAATCTATTTGGGTCCAAATCTGGAAAACTATTTTTACCTTATCTTTCAGAGTATTTCTCCTCTGTGCCCTTCCCCTTGTACCGTACTAGCCTGGCAGCCCAGAATGTACTTGAAATGCCTTCCCTCGCTGCCTAAAATGATAGCTTTTATTTCAGGACTTGGCTTATTATTATTTGATCCTATAACCCCTTAAGGCCAGCATTAGCAGCTGGTGTCAGGAAATCCCAGTTCCCAGTGCCAAGGGGTTAATTGCTTTTTACCGTTTGATCTTTTTTATACCCACTTTATATGCTATATGAAAGGGAGATGACCATTTTACCATCTCTAGGAAGTACACATACTTTCCTGTGCTTGCCAACTTCCTGAATCTTCCCATAGCTTTCCTCCTGGGTGTCTTGCCAATTTTACATTACGTACTTTTCAGCCAAAAAATCTCAGTTGGCCTGATTTTTTTTCACCTTCATACACTTACCAATTTTCCTGGCAGAAAAGATGCAGTGTACTGTCTTTTTTTTTTTTTTTTTTTTTTTTTTTTTTTTGTTTTGTTTTGTTACAGATATAGATAAATCTGATGTATGACAAATAAAATACATACATATACAAATAACATGCATACATATTAATACATACATATTTAAAGTTGCATAAGCGCAGATCTATGAATTTGGACTTCTAATGCATTAAATTCCCAAGGTACAAAGTTAGTTTGGAACTGATGCATTTAAAGTGTGTGTCAAAGCTAAGAAGGAAGCTTTGAAAACTTTTTGTTTTATATATATATATATATATATATATATATATATTTTTATTATTATCTTGAAAACCTCAGTAATATTCAGGTTTGATGAAAATGTAATCCTCAGTTGGAAATTTACTTGTTAGGAGGAAGTAAGAGGCAAAAAGAAGCATGCAAAAACCTTGCACATTCATGTTAGATTTATTTACTTTAGAAAATAGATTAAAAATAAGAGTGAAGTTTTAGATTTTGAGGATCATGATGTGTTTAAAAGCTTAGCAGTATTGTATTAGTTCTTTGAAATATGTTCAGTAAGACTGTGCAGGCCTTTCAAAATGAAACTTAAAGCAGAATTTACATGGTCTTGATTTTTTGTGTGGAAAAAAAAAAAAAAGAGCGAGGGCAGAGGTCATTTGAAAATCCACATGGGAGTTATGAACTTCACAGACCCTTATGCAGGTAAAATTTGCCTGTTTTGAGTTCATTTATCTTCTCAGCTACAGTTTTCTTCCTCTTCAGGAAAAGGAACTAATCACCTTAGAGGAGGCAGCTGTTTTCATCCTGGCACTTGCTTTTATGAGGCCACCAGGATATAGCCTCTTTTCAGTGATGTTATTGCCTGTCCTCTCTTCAGTTCTGACCTTTCTATAAGAAAGCTCTTGTTTAGTGGTCAGAGTAGACGGATTCTCATTCAGATGCTGCACACCCTGACACAGCATGTATCTTTCTGTATCCTGCAGAAGGATACAGCAGGATACCCTGCTAACTCTGGGACTGAATGGTGCCTTAAAGAACACTGTCATGAGGAGTTGGGACTTTTGTTAAGCTTACATGCTGCCTACAGCACTTGGTCTTCAAAAGGTTGAAGACTCGTTAATAGGGTCCTTTCCATTTTTGGCCACTTCATAGTATGAGATTGCAGGAAGAAAGGGGATCTTAGTTTATGTGGGATGTTCCTGCTTTGCAGACCAATGTTTTTTCCTATCTCTTGGGATTTTGGATCAGTAAGGTGACAACTCATTTCTCCTTAATCTAGATGATAGTTAGACTGCTGGAAGTTAAATAATAGCCTGTTATTGTTGCCGTTACTTTTGTTTTACTAAGGAAAGAAGAAATCATGAAACAAAATCAGGGATTGTTGTTAACAAGGACTCTGTGGAGATGGAAGATACGTTCGGTATTTTCTGTAGATTCTAATAGTGTCTGGAAATAAGGTCCTTCACAGTGAAATCAAAAACAACAACAACAACAAAAGAAACAAACAAAAAATGAATTCCCTCCCCCAAACACATATAGCCATTTTTGACAGTCAACAGAAAATAGCACCCACTCTATTTATAAATAAAATATATAATTTTAACAGTATAATCCCCAGCTCACAAATGTTTTCTCCTTGGCTTTCTTAACAATGGGTCAAGAATCAGGCTTCTACTACCTTTCTCATTCATTATCCAAACTTTCATCTCACTGCACAAAAATATCTAGCTTAATTTCCCTTAGTACCCATAAGTTTTTCCATTAGAGAAGTGTGATTGTTGTACCTTTGGATCCTTTCTGGATGTTGGTGTATTTTCTCCTCAAAACGCAACTGAGTTGCACACTTGGTAGAGAAAAACATGGGGAAAAAATGGAACGTTTTGTTTCAACTTCTTGATGCAATATTTAATATCTTTCATGTTGATAGCTGAAGATAATTTTTTATTTTATGTTTTTTTCTAAGGGGCAAATTTAGGACTTCATTTCCTAGAAATTATGATAAACTCATCTTAAATATTGCAACAGAAACTATACTTGAGAGCTTTTTTTGCACTACCAAAGCCAAAACATAGAAAGAACAATGTTGAGTTAGCTGTTTATCAGACACATCTTGCTGAGTCCCCAAGTTGTTTTAGCAGTAACATTGAACTATACCCTTTCAAAAAGTTGAAAGTAGGAAGAGATTCATGAAGTAGTCAGGAAAGCTTTCTGGGAGTTCAGAGTTGTCAGGTGGATACCCATCCCACAGGGTTTCTGGCTGTTAGCTAAACCAGAGCAGCAAATAGTTTTATGGTAAAGTATCCTCTAAATAAATGGCAACACATCTTAGCCTCTGAATTACCTGTCTTTCTCTTCTCTTTAGCATTCGTGTGAGGAAACACTATGAAAAACAATGATGTGTTGAGGGGGAAAAAGGTAGGTGACATGCAGTACTCTTCCACTGCATGTTTAATCTGCTCCTCTGACTATTTCTTTGGACCTTGATAAACACATTCTATTTATTTATTTATTTGCTGCAATAGCAGATTGCAAGTCACAAGATCAAGGTACTTACCAAAATCTCAGTGTTTCTGAGTGCTTGAAAACCAAGAGCAAACCCTAGAGGACTTTCTTAGACTTTTCTATTGTGTGCCACATTTACACTGTCAAGCTATTACCTGAAGTGTCTTGTAGCTATTCCACATTCAGACTTGACTGTGACCTTTTATTGTTTTCATTCCCATGACCAGTTTGCCCCTCTTGTCCAATTTGAAGGACATCATACCTCACTGGCACTAAATGGTTCTAGTACTCAGGAGCTTAAGTAAATGTTACAAAGTGAGAGCAGCTAATTAAAAATCTGTAGTGTTGACATCTGTTTAATATATGTTATATTTCCAGAACTTGATAGCAGACCACCTTACAGTAGCAAGGGTCTAAGTCAGACTGTTTAAATAAAGTAATAATGAAGTATAGTGATATGGTTGTAAACTTGGAGTTGTTCCAAATGGAGTCATAAAGTGTGCTAATTGGTTCTGAGAATTGGAATGCAGTAAAAGTCAAATTTTACAACAGTGACTATTATACAGCAGAATTAACTTGGCTACTCTGGAGGTTTTAAATATACCTAGTTATTAAGAGGCAAAGTCACAAGATTATAGGGATTTTACTTGAACAACTGGGAGATTGACATATCCATTTTCATAGTTGAAGATTAAGATAATAAGAACAACTTAATTAACATATTAAGTTAAATGGGGGGAATGTACAATGCTATTTGTTTGAGCAAATTAGTTGTACCTACAGGCTCGATTAGGTAACATTTTGGAATATTACCAGAAATTAATGTAATGATTTGAGTCACTTGTTAATAGACCAAAATATATTTAATTAGTTATACTACCATTATTTAATCAAACTTACAGAGTGCCTTAATGTCATTAAATTCTATGTAAGTTAATAAGTATAACATTGCTGCTTTGATAATGCTGAAACATCTATAATTGTTAAGACTATGGCAATATCATTTTGCACTGAAGTAGTAATCTGAATGAAATGCATCAGAAATGACACATCTTTTTAATATATTTCTATAAACTAGAAACTAACACAAGCTGTTAAAGAATTTCTACCTTGATGGCTATTCTTACTTGAGGCTTTCCATTTTCTGTGACAGGAATTTCACAATCCATTGAAGTCTTTTTCCACTGATTATTATTATTTTTCAATTTTATATTGCTAGGGAGTGATGAGGCTTGTTCCTGTTCCCATTTCCTTCTATTTTCTTGTTCCTTTTCGTTTTCCCTTTTCCCTTAAAAAAAATAAAATAAAATAAAATAATAATAATCCCACAGCATCTATGTGATCTTTTTGGTATCTATAAAACAATGATAATTGGAATCTGAAAAAGAACAGAAGAGTCAATAAGTCATGGTTATGCAAACCCACCATAGTAGTCTTACCATCTTAAATCACTGCCTTCCCTATCCTATATCTTTTCTGATAATGAGAAGTGCAGACTTGAAAGGAAAACAAAATACCATTTACTGTGCAGTTGTATTTTACAGTAGTAGTAGACAGGAAGCATTTGGTTGCTCTCCTGTTATACTCTGTGTCTGTTCTAATAATCTGAGCTAATTCTCTAATGTGGATTTTAGTATTTGTAGTTATAATTCAAGCCAACTATGTTCTGTCCAATCTGTCCTGGTGTATAATTCTGTGGTATGCAGTGGAACAACCAACCAACCAACAACAACAACAAAAAAACACCATCACCACCAACAAAAAACTACTGCACTTTAACAGGATCTGTTATCTGTAGAAGTGTCTGTTGCTAATAACCTGTTTCTGAGTGTAGAGGGCCTGTTAAGTGTTGAGAAGATACATGTTGGAGAAGGAACGCAAATAGCATACACAAGCAAGAGTGTCTTTTATTGTATTTCTTTGAATTAATTACATATGAAGTAAAATAATTTAGAAGATTGCAATTTAAAAGATGAAACAGAAGTTAAAAAGTGAAAGATAAATATACAGTTAAGAAACAATTCCCTTCTTAAGGTGTACTAACACAAATAGAAAGATAACTATAGTAGACAGTGCTATTAATAATTCAATTGGAAACAGGTGCAGCACTTGTGGTATTTAAACTGCACAAAGATTGTGTTAGTTTAGTATCAATCAACAGCTGTGGAGTAATTGCCCTTTTAAAAATCAGTTATAAAATTGTTGGCAACAGCAACATTAAATCTGCAACAGTGTTGCTAATTTGATATTTGTTTCACCAAAAAATACTCAGAAAAGTAGGTCTTTCATTGATAACTGAATCTGTGGGTAGCTTTTTTGCAAGCATGTTATCACAGAAATGATCAAGTGAGTTGATCCCACCCCAAATTCTCTGTATTTGTGCTTGGGATTGCCCCAGCCCAGAGACAGGACCTTGCACTTGGCCTTGTTTAACTTCTTGAGGTTTTCATGGGCCCAAATTTCAAGCCTGTCGAGGTCCTTGTGGGTGGTTTTCCTTCCCTCAAGTGTAACAACCGTGGGGGCCTTAGCCTTTCTAACCTGATCCCTGGAAACTCAGACAATTTCTCTGTATTCATTCCAGACTACCCGTCCTTGCTTCCACCCTCTGTAGGCTTCCTTTTTGTGTCTGAGTGTGTCCATGGACTCTCTGTTCATCCATTCAGGCCTCCTCACATTTTTGCCTGGTTTCCTCTCTGCTGGGATGCATCTCTCTTGAGTTTGGAGGAGGTGATCCTTGAGTACTAACCAGCTTTCTTGGACTCCTCTTCCTTCCATGGCTTTATCCCATTGTACTCTTCGAAGCAGATACCTGAAGAGGCCGAAGTCTGCTCTCCTGAAATCCAGGAAAGTGAGCTTGCTGGTGCACCCTCTTCACTGCACTAAGGATCTTGAATTCCACCATTTCATGGTCACTGTTGCCAAGGCTGCCCTTGAGTTTCATATTCCCCAGCAGGTCCTCTTTGTTGGTGAGAACAAGGTTAACAGATGCAAAACTCTTACTAATGCTGTCCTACAAAGAACTGCTGGAAGATACAATATAAAGCTGGCCAACATCTCTTTGTCTCTGTGCTTAGACGTGTGATATACAAGTTTAGTGTTTTTTTTTATTGAAAATTCTGGAAGAATTAATAAGGAAACTATAAGCTTTAGATTGTGACCTATAGACTGTATGTGTAAAAGGGCTTCTGGAACAATTCTGCAGGATGTCAGAAGTAAGGCACTTTGTCAATACCTCATGTGTTTTTCAGGAATGTGATAACTAGAAGATAAACACAGCTTAGGAAAATGGGGTGCCAGTGACCTTTTTTACAGAAAACATGCACAGTAACCAATTGTCCTTTGTCCTCTCATTAGGAACTGAGATCTGTGCTTTCATTTGTCTGGCACTAAAATGGAAGAGGAGAACATTGACTAATTCCAAATACATGTGTTTATCACTGGTTTGTTAGTAAATAATAGATGTATGATAAAAAAAAATTATCAGAAGAACCATACAGTAGTTTTCTGAGAAACAAGAATGAAGTTGTCCATCAGTTATCTAATCTGCCAATTTTTATCAAGGGTATGGTGTCTTTAGTAGGATATAGGTTGACCTATAGGTTTGACTTCAGAAATAGTCTCTATAGAATAGAGATTAATAGATTTAAAGACAGGGTTCATGGGGATTACTGTGTTTTTCTGACCGCCATTCTTCTGGGAAAACTGAGAAACCAGGTACTGCCATATTTCCATCTCAGTGATAAGAAGTATTGATTCTTTTAATATTTTCCCTCTGATTTCATACAAAATCATAGATGAAATTTGGATTCATCTTCCTACCTATCATAAAATATATGACCAGATACTGGTTATAGAAAGTAACGAGGAGGAAAAAAAAAAAAAAAAATATATATATACCTTTGCAAACTGAGTCTTTGATCCTGAGTGTAACTTATTCTAATTTGCTTGGAAAAGCTGTTCATGAACTCTTTCCTGTAACTTCATTTGTTTCTTAGTAAGAGCATTCTGTCTAGCCTAAATACCCATTTTTGTTGACTCTGTAATAAGCAACTTCTTGTGTTTGACTGGGAGGTTTACCATATCTGCATTAGATACATTTTTGTAATGATGAGAATTATACATTTGGAAAAACATCCAGAAAAAGCTGGTTTTAGCACAGTTTACAGGAATTCTCAGTTTCCTTTCACCTTACTGTCTGCAGAGCAAAATGGTAGTGTTTGCTGCAATTCATTTCTTATATCCATTCTTCTTCGTAGGGTTCCACGATACTTTATTCTCATATTGGTACAAATAGAACAGCTTTGAATATGTATATATACACACACAATATTGGAATATATTATTTGTCAATATGTATTTTTCTGATTTTAGGTGATACCAATAGACTTTTTATTATTTATGTTTAATTTACATTATATGGGGATCTTCCTGAAATGTATGTATGTAATTGATGCTATTTTTGCTTTAAAATGTAGATAAGGTCCTTTACTTCTTTAAAAAACAGACTTCATCTGTCTCATGAACCTATCAACCCATCCCAACCTATCATTTTTACACCTCGTCTTAATAGACGTGGTAGTTTAATGGCACTTACTGATTTCTTTATTGTTTTTCTTCTTTTAAAAAAACCTTTTTTTTTTTTAGTGTACTTAGTGTAATTAATTTAACATACCAATATGACTACAGGAATCACAAGGGACTACATAATATTTTAAATGTTATCAAACTCTGTGACCGTTTAAAATAAATGGCCATTGTACATTATTCACAGTTTTTCATTGTTCATAAAATATGGCAATATATTTTGATGTGAAAGTGCAAGCATTCACGAACCTAATCTCTGCAGAAATATTCACAGATTCATCTAGTTTCTCTGTTTGAATCATCAGGTGAATGTAGCTGTAGGAGAAAAAATGGTCAGGTAGTATTTGGGTAAATATCATTGAAGACCAGGTACACAAGGAATTAAATCTGAATTTCACATCTGAATGTTCAGTTAATTTGAAGCTGAACTTACAGGAAGTTGTGTCCAAAGTGTAAGGCCTTTACTAATAAAAATGGTAAAACGTGCCAGTGCCAAGGCATTAGTGTACAAAAAGAGTAGGACTTGTTCCTGGTTTTTGAAGGAACGCAATTTGAACAGGAATTTGATTTTTAATTATTGCCTTGATGAAAATATATACTAGTTATGAAACTGGCTGGTTATCATAGAGGATTTTCAAGCTTTTAACCAAATAAGCCCTCTTTGACCAGTTGTATTTCAGCAGCTTTATTTCAGCTAATCCTCCTGAAAAATAAACTCAAAAAAAAAAAAAAAAAAAAAAAAGCTTGAGAGAAACGCCTCTCTGTATTGCAAATAAATGACACTTTTTCTTCTTTCTGATCTCATTTATCTTCTATTCACCACTTTTGTTTTCTTTTTTCCTCTCAGGATACAGATAAAGTGCAGAATGGCAATGAGGCAAAATTCAGCATAAATTAAGGCAGTCATTTGCAGATAACTGCTTTGCTCTCTAATCAGCCAAAGAGTGTTTATTTTCAGTAGATGAGATTGATTAAATTCCATTCACTTCAGATTCTGTTTGAGCCAATATCTTCTCTTTTTTCTTTCTTCCTTTTTTTTTTTTTTTAACAACATCTTGGTGTTATGTTTTCTTTCATCACTAGAGAGAGAATACGTTTTCTCTCATTTCTAGTTTTCTCACTTCTCTTAAAGATATTTAGTGGAAGTTTAAAGGTTCAGGGCAGCAAATAAAACGGGAATGATCATGCATAGGCCTTGCATTTGCCTTCAATCCATATTTCTGGAAATAAGATAGTTCAGTTTATGAAGAGGTATGAGTTGTTGAGCTCAGGTCTTATCTGTTATATAAGGAATTTGAGACATTTTGGAAAAGATTAGTTTTAGTGCAAAATAGCTTTAGCCAAGATAACTCAAAAAAACATTCTTTATGATGATGAAATTCTTTCTTTAAAGAATGTGTACTGAAATAAATAAGACAATCCATTCAAACAGTTTCATCAATCCGATATCCTGAAGAAATTGATGATTCGTATGTGCCATGAAAGGATTTATTTATTTATTTGTTTATCAATTTATTTATTTATTTATTCCATTCATTTCCAAGGCCCTAGGAATCTTGCATTCCTGTTGGAAAAATACCCTGATTAGTATTGGTCTCTGCCAGCCTGATGGTCTTTGTGTCCCATGACATTTCCTTTATTTATTTATTTATTTATTTTTTAATGTATATAGATATAAAATGAAAATCAGAGATAATTTCCCTCCCTTACCCAGCAGGTCTTTTCTATGTATTTCTACAGTGCCGAGCATAGCAGATCTCCTATCTCAGTTAAGATCTGAGTGTGTTTCACTGTCATCTCTAAGTTTTAAGTTAGCCTCTAAATGACTCACTTTCTAGTAAAGCCTCTGTCCTCTAGTGGAGTTAAAAATAGGGATAATATTTTGATATATTTACATAATATTTTTCCTGTTCAGGACACACGTTTTCATGTGAGTACTGTGAGAAGGCAAACACTTGTAAATTTCAGCCTAAAATATCAATTACATTCATTTAAAAACAAAAACAACAACAGCAAACGAAAAACAAACAACAAAAAAAAAAAGAAAAAATGACAACAAAAAAAAGCTGACTCTTTTTCATGAATCAATTCTAATTGTCACCAAAAGGAAAAAAATAAAAAAAAATACACGTGAATTCTAATGGAATGCCCCAGATCTTTCTGTTATTACTGATAGGGCAGACACAGTAACTACAGTTGACAGCTAGTTATTAAAGCAGCTTGAATGTTTTTGTGGTGTACACTGATAGGTTTACAGTTATGTGAAGAAATAAATAAAAATAACAATCTTGACATTTAAGATTTCATTCTTCAGTCTTTAGATGCTCTACAGGTAATTACTAGATCTGTCAGTGAACGTGTGATATGACAAAGTCTAATTGGTAGTAGGGGACTTCTGAATTTCTCCAAAACATTTCTGTTTCTCTTTGGATAGTATTTACAAATTGCTACTGCTTTGCAGCTGGTATTATGACTGGAAAGCTGACACCTTTTTGAATGAGAGGTCAAAAACAGCTGGAAGTTAACATTCATTTTCAAGCATTTTCTAGTTTATGTGATTATGTTGGTGCAAAACTACATCTGAATCAGAAGCTTACAGAAAACTTCAAATTTAAATGTGGAAAAATCCTAGTTACTTTACAGTTCTAATTTTCAAAGAGTTCTGTTTTTTGAGCAAATACATTTTGTGGTGCTCCTATGCTTCCTATAGCATAGCTATAAATGGCAATGTTTGTTGTCTCCTATTCTGAGCAAATGCTCAAAAAATAAAAATACCAGGTAAATTATATATAAAGACATTTTTATTGATACATCACAATCCAATTTCAGTAATATGTTATATTAATTTATGCATGTTATCATTAAATCAATTTGTCAGATTTTTTATGGCTGGTTAAAACTAAGAAGTGAAAGAAGGGAAGATCATAATTGGGACAAGAAGGAAATTTATGTTTTGCTGCCCTGGGATGAAATTCTGTTTCTCCTCTTCCTCTTTGTGAACTTGCTTGAGTAGCAGAAAATGAAAACAAAAATTGATCTTCAAACTGTGTAGTTACCTGGCTTTCTTTTCTTAGCCATACATCCTTTCCAGTAATCTAAAGTGTTTCCTCATCCCCTTATAAATATCTGTCGTCTTCACAACTTCACGTAAGACAATTGTCTCCTTCCCAAATTACCTCATGTATTTTCCTTTTTTAGCCCTGGAAAACTGACCTCCCTGACCATTTTCTGTTATTTAGATTAATTTTCTACTATCTTATATGTTTCCATGCAATTCAGTTAATGTTGGCAAACTTTCCTAAATATGCAGTTACACTGGGAGGATGTCATTTTTGCATTTTTTTTATGTATTTTGACATTAACCTCAAATTTGCTGGCATATTGTTCTGAGTGGTTTATTTTTCTTATGATGTAGAATTATGCACTGTTGTTAGTAACAAAGGCATACCTAATATTTTTGTATGCAACTTTTAAGAGGGAATCAACTGTGGTAACTCTAGTTAATTTATAAAACAATCTCATCAGTTAAACTTTACAGTCATAGATTCAATTTGAAGTTTTACGTTTTTCTCTGTAGTTCTCATATGAAGAGTGATTTTGGATAGCCAAATCAAAGAAATGAGTTTTAGTTAAGCTCATGTGGCAAAAGCTTATGATCATTATGGCTTCATGCATATTATATAGTCACTTCTGTGACTAGCAGTTTTAGTGAACACAAATTTTTCTAAAGAAAAGGTGCTTATAGGAAGCTGTAAGGACACTGTGAGAGACTCGGATGAAGGCAAGCTTCTTCAAAGTTTTCCTGTTTGCCAGCAGGTTTTAGAGTCTGCTGCTATCATACCCCAAACATATTGAAGCTCTGATAAACTGGTTATATTCTAGTAGTCTTCCTGCTGAAGGAGGTTGTGTTGCAATTTTTCTATGGTGAGAGGTGAGTGATGAATGTCCTTATAATTACCTGTCATGGGAAAAATTTTTATAACCTTGTTCTCCAACATAATTTTCTCTAACTTGGTTTTCAAAACTAGAACTGTATTCAGTTACGAAGTACATATTAATTTTGCACTGTAACTGGGTCAGTATATGTGTCTGAGAGGGAAATAATGTGGTAAGTATAAAAATAAATTTATAGCACTTATCCTGCATGGTGACTGCTGCTCCATAAATATCTTCAACAAAAAATAACATTTTTTCAGGCTTGAGTGGAATTATTTTGAAAATGAAGGGAGTTGACCAAAAGTAAAAGTGGAGGAGCTTGTCTAACAATAAAACACTGGAGTGGATAGAAACTGCTTGGCCTCATGATTCCACATACCAGCACAAAAATGTAAATAAAACAGGAGAGAGGTTATCATAGTGGATGACATTAATCTTAGTTAAAATATCTGTTTCTAGTGCCATGGAATGTTTTTCTATTCCAGCAACACTGGTATAATAACCAGCATAAGCAACAAATGAGATCAGGCTACAAGGTGATGATGTCTGTGTGCACCTAGATGAGCAAATGTTCCAAACTTTTTCTTTTACAAAGTCATCATTTATGTCTGAATCAAGCATGTGACTTTGGAGTTATCTGAGGAGGATTGCCTTTCAAGATTTCACTCTAAAAGAACATGGAGCATCACAAGGTACAAGCATCAGAATTCTGATACTTAAGGATGTTTTATGTAAGCCCATAAATACTCAAACAAAATTGCCCTAAAAATAGCTGCCTAGGCTTGTGCCAGGTATGGCCTTGTTAATGTTTAGCACCAGAGCAGTAACAGTTAAACAAACAAACAAACAAACAAACAAAAATATAGGCAAAGAAAGAAAATGAAAGTTGTCATTTTTGTCATTGACAAAGAGAGAAAACAATGTGTTTTTTTGTTTGTTTTTGTAATTGAGGAAAAGAGAAAATTAACTTCATTTCACAAGTTATTTTAGGAGTACAACATTTAGAGATGTTGCACTATTACTTTAAGAATTTAAACTTCACAACCAGATATCAGTTATTAACAACATGCAGGTTTATGTTGTAGAATTCCTGTATATTTTGGTTAGTGTCGGATCAATTTTTATTTCAACATACATATAAAAGTAATCCTAAAATGAATCCACACCTTTTTATTCTCAAGATGGTGATGGAGAGAGAGATTTTTGTCATCTTTGTTTTTGGAGTAAATTTTATGAGACTGAAAATATTGTGTCTGGCTCCAAGAATAGCTTTTTCTGTTTTGGCATGAGGACTAGTAATGCATGCTTGAAAAGCATATTGGTATATAACATATTAGTTGAGATATGGAAGTGAAATGAGAGTTACAGAATGTCAGAAATCTTTTATGACTGCTCATTTTGTGAAAATGGTTATATGATTTACATATAAAACAGATCTAGGAGATAGCCAGAGCAGCTGCTTAAAACAAGAAAGGTCTGTATCTTTGTATTTATCACAAATATTTTGTTGTAATGGGTGGAATTGTTTTTCTTATGTCATAGAGAATTACAGTGTTTCAAAACATTTCCTATAAGTCACAAAGTCACAACTATCCTCCCAAACAAATTCTAAAAAAAAAAAAAAAAAAAAAAAAGCCACCTTTAAACCATGTAAAAATGTTTTTGCATGTTATTTATTTTATAGTTACATTTGCAACATCACCTGCTGCCTATTGTCATTTTTTCTTTCTGTTTAATATGTATTTTAATTTAATATGTATTTTTATATTAATATATATTTTAATACATATTAAATAATGAATACAAATTAATGTGTATTTTCATCAAGTAATATGTAAAGTATTTAGGTATAATTCAGAAAATAACTTTCTCAATTATCTCATTTAGAATTGTTTTTTTCACATATATTTTTAAAGTGTTTGGTCAGTAAGTTGGTGTACTTTAACAAATGGAAAAACAAAAACAAACAAAAAACCAAACAAACAAACAAAAAAAAAAACAAACGACTGTATTGTTCCAAAGCTTGCAGCCTAGTGCTGAGTCTGAACTATTCAGGGTGGAGGGCTTAGATAAGCTGTAGCATCTGTTAAGGTCTAACTTTGTCCTCAGGGATTCAAATAGGTAGTTTCAGTTAACCCATACAAAGAAGATGACAAAATAATATGATGTTCTTATCCAGGAAAATGTGTTTCTTTATTACAAATCTAATAGACAGATCATACCTGAAGCACAGCTTCTACCTAAAAGAGTCTTTGAAGGCATGAATAATGAACCTGTTTCATAAAAGGATAATATTAACCTTTTAAAGGGCAAATGATACAAATGATTTGGTTTTTCTTCAAAGCATCAAATAATTTTAGAAGTTTATTCTACTGTTACTGTCTGTTAGACATAGTAAAAACCATAAACCCGAAGGCTGGAGTTTCATTGTTGGTTTTTACTATTACTTTTTTTTTTTTAGGGTGTTTTTAATTATTATTATTTGTGGAAATAATTGATGGTTTGTTGAGGTTGTTTTGTTTGTTTGCTTTAAAGTGAACAACTAAAGGTCACGGTAGCAAAAATTTAGTTTGTTTCTACAGAATGATTTAAACAGCCAACTCCTTTACTCCTTCCTTTCATTCTGTATGTTCCGGTTATTCATTCAGTATTTCATCACAGCCAGAAGTCAAACAGAAAGGTCACTACCTGGGTTACTTGTGTTTTGGTCCACCATCAGTAGGTCTGCCTGCTGCATTACATTGTCAAAGTTAGCCTTTCTATTGACAAGCATATTGATTTCCTGATTAATGTACCTCTGTTTTATTGGCGTTTACTACAGGAGACATAATTTTAATGTTTGTATGATCAATAGTTCCATCAACCCCATGAATGCCTACTGTTCGCCTGCACAGCTCTAACTATGGGGA
Organism: Anas platyrhynchos; assembly: GCF_047663525.1. Lineage (NCBI taxonomy): Eukaryota > Metazoa > Chordata > Aves > Anseriformes > Anatidae > Anas > Anas platyrhynchos. The sequence goes on along the minus strand of NC_092594.1, from coordinate 11,991,666 downwards.
GTTGTATATTTCTTGATAAATACTACAGGGAAGTTGTAAACATTACAAAAGTGAAGAAAATTGATGTTCTCTGTAGATTCCTATTGTATTTCACCCCTAGGAGAGAATGCAAAAACCTTCAAGTAATTCTCTATAGGAAAGGAAACCAGCAGGTACTAGCTCTTTCAGCTAGAATATAAATGTATGGGAAGTAATTACTTTTAGGATTCCTATTGTGCAGTCACTTCATCTCAAATGTGTAAATACCCATAAGAGAAATTATGGCTTTTATTCAGTTTTAGATTAAGAAATGACATTTTTAAATACCTTTAGTTAACTTCATTAGAGGAATGGAATTCTGCAGCTGTCATAGATGCTTCTAGACCTGCAGCTATCCATAAATTACACAAGGTACCTGAAGGTATCTGCTTAAAATGTAGCTGAAGCAGTTTTTGTTCTCTGAATTGTAATGGGCTTTACAATCACCTGTCTCTTGCCAAATAGTTTTTCTTTTTTCTGCCTGCACTGCTGCCCTGTTTCTGCCTTTTGAAACCAGAGAAAGAAAATAAGAGTTATTTCTTCCACTCAGATAAAGTAGTTAACCTAACCCATACTTTTTTTTGTTAGGTTTTAAAAATAAATAATGAGGACAGTGACAATAATTGCACAGTTCACCAGAAACTTCGTCTAAATATTTTTTGGATTAGACTCTTCCATTTCATTAGTTTAGATGAAAGAGGTATCTCCATGGTGTTTCTTAGTATGTGAGACCATTTTTGTGTTTGAATATTTTCATGAATAGCATAATTTTGTATGAATGCCCTGGTTAAATTCATACTGTGTTATCCTTATAGTAATGAGAAGATGATGGCTACTTTCCAGATAATTTATATATTATATAGCTTACAACCTGTTCTTTCAATTGGGAATCAGAACAAAGTCTATGTATCTAGAGAGACCAAGAACCCAACACTAATTATGGAAACAGAATGGTATAGTGAAAGCTATTGCAAGTTTCCCTTCTGCTGAAAAGCAAACACTCTCCAATAAATTTGTGAATAAAAAATCCAGCTGTTTTGAGGCATGCAAGTGCTTTGAACTTTTGGTACAACTTTCAGTTAGTGGAGTGTTTATTACATGCCAGCATTAATGCATCTCAGTGGATGAACCTCTTAAAATGAAAAGAATATTAGCATGTTGATTAAATCCACCAAAATTAAAGCTATGACAGGCAATGCATAAGGTGCTAGAGTGAGAGGCAGTTACCTCCTCTGCTAAACAGAACTAGACAGATATGATGCCAGTAATGAAGTTTTACTTAGGCATTAGATTCCTATACATGCCCATGGAGCTGTCTTCAAATGTATCAGTTGTCCTCACATAGTTCATTGAACTAACATCATATACATCTAACGATAACCATAGTTATCTAACCATAGTGCCTCTAAGTTCGTGTAGTAACAGTGAATGTTTGTGTAAAACAGTAATAGAATATTAGAAGTAGGTGCTGCTCTTGGTATCTATTTCTGTGGTTGATTTTAATAACATATTAATTATTCAACTTGCAGCAAGCCAGCTAGATTTTAAGTGATTGTTTTAACTGTTGGAAACTCTTTGAAGGCACAGGATTCCCTGAGGGGTTGCTGATGCTGCCTTTTATGTTGGTGACCTTGGGCTTAGTCCCAACTTCAGCTTCTTTTTCCTCTTTCATGGAGTAGAAACTTGATGTTCTGAAGTTTCACTAATTTATTTTCAACACTGTGGGACTCTAAATTCTTCCTAAGAGGCTATCAGAGGATTGCAGTCATCTACCTCCTAGGCAGTAGTAAGGCAGATGGAGTTACAGAGAGATATGGCAGTTGATGAAGCACTATCTAGGTAATCTAAGTATTCCAATGCACATTGTATTCTTTAGTTTCACTGAGGGAAACATCTCTGTGACAATTTAAGCTTTAAACTAAGGGATTGTAAAGCCTTAAATGCTGGCTTTGATCAGATATTGGATTTTGATTCTGTACTTCCTTTGTAAATTGTGTGAGTGTATAAATATTCATTACCTAATATACTGAAGTGTGTCTGTGTACATGCACCTTTTTGTCAAGTTAAGGAGTTTAATATATTAAATCTTTATCTGAAACAGTAATGTAGAGTGATTGAGTTCAGGTAGCAGGAAGCAATGACCCTTTTTGGCCTTGGGCATCTTATTTAATTTCCTTGTGATTTATATCGCTTTTTGCTATGAGAGTAATTTTGTCCCACTTTGATAGATCCTAGAACAAAAAAACATGCTTAGGTAAGTACAGAATTAATATTAGATTTTTATTTTTTTCTCCACTGTTTCACCTTGGCCCTTTTTTATAATCCTTTCCACCATAGGTACTAATCTGGAAAAATTAATAGAAGAAAAGATCTGCCTTTTTCATAAATGAGAATATAGTCCTTCACAAACAGTCCCATCAGAACTTGAAACTTAAGTACCATTTTCCCATTTTAGATATTGGTCATTTATTCATCTCCTCCACAACCTTTTTTTTTTTTTTTTTTTTTTTTTTTTAAGCAATCACCATAGCAACTGGAGTTCTCTGATCTCTGATGAGCAATATGCACAGAGGGCAGATACCCATACATGCAGCCTAAGATTAAGAACAAATAAACAGAGAGCCAGGCAAAACAGTGGAAGTACTATACTAGTCTGTCACATAGAAGATCTGAGCCCAAACTGCAATTTTAATAATTTGTTAGCAGAGAGAAATTTAAAGATGTCATCCACCTTAGTGGACATTTCAACTTGGTTGGTGGGTCTCATCTAAAGAAATCTCTAACTGGAATAGTATAGCTGGTAGATTATATGATACATAAGAACCTTATGAAAAATTGATCAGGTTTTAAACACTGTTTCTTTCTTTCTATTTGTGAGCAATGCAGTGGTGTAAGTATCATAGGGTAAAATTAAAAATGCTTCTTGAAAGCTGTGTGTAGCCAAGGAAAGATGTGTGGGGGCAAAGTGAAATGAGGAAAAGTGAGCTTTAAATAATTTTTAACTAAAGGCTTCCATTTGAACTGAGCTAAAAAACTCCACAGGCTCTGATAGACCGTGACTACCCCAGAAACTTTCACTATCATAAGTATTGTGTATTATGATAGTGATTCGGTTCTTTAGTCATTATTCTTGTTGATTAGTTCTTAATTAATAATAATTGTAATGAAAGACTGCATTGGACTGCAGTAGCATCCAAAGGGCAAAGCAGGGCTATGCATCTCAGCCCCAGATCTGTGGAGTTAATGAAGCAGTTACATGCTGCTGTATGAATTAATAACTTCAAGTAAAGGTGCATCTACTTCGCTTGCCGGCGCTCCTGTGTTTTCATCCCTGTTCCGGGGGAATGTTGTGTGTTAATTATATGCCCTTTAGTTCTATCTCTTTCTCTGCCTGCCGGACAATAGAGGCCTTGGTGTTGATCAGCCTACTTCTCTGTTTTGTGCCAGTGAAAGCAGCACTGTAAGAGCAGGGAAAGGTCAGCGTTCAGTTAGCCTGCACCTACACTGCAACGCATGCTTTTTTTTTTTTTTTTTTCATATTCAAAGAGTTTGATTTTAAGTATCATGATATTATGTGTGAAAGAAATACCTGAAAACTTCTATGTAATATGTTAAAAAGAAAGAGGAACTTAGTGTGCCATGTCTACTTTTTTTGGTCTAATACAGTTTTCATTGGTCTCTATGGTTTCAATTGGTCTCTATGGTTCCAATTTTCTGTGGATCTGAAAAAATGCAAAAGAGCATATTTTTCACATCTTACAATGAAAGAGGGGACATGTTTTAAATAGCAGCTTACAAGAAATGCGTTTTACTTGCTTTTGTGATAGATTCCCAAACTCTGCCTTTATGCATATTTCTATTGAGGGTAGGGTTAACTACACCTCATCCTTCACCTTCTAAATAGACATTATTTTATGCTACTTTATGCTGGTATTTTTCCTGATGGAAGTCATTGTATTCTTCAGCTCAGAAGTTGTCAATTTACTTTCTTCTATCCTCACTCTAGACTCTAAAATTGCTAGGGGAAGAACTTAGTGAAATTCTCTCTGTTTTCTGGAGTGTCAGTGCCTGCATCCGTCTGGATATTGGATCTCATTATTGTGAGGGTATCTGGGTAGGTTATTTGCGGCGTGTATTATAAAATGAGAATATCCATTTGTGTTGGGCCATACAGCAGATTAGCAAGTAGAAAAGCTACAAATTTGGCAGTTGCAGAGGAAGTACCAACTTTAACTTAAAAATCATTCAAAGTTACTAAAGTAGGAAAAGGAATGTTATCAAAGTATGCCCAAGCACTTAGGTACAGAGCTTATAACCTGCCAGCCCCCACTCTTCAGGAAAATCTATATACTGAAAAGCCCATCTTACTGGGAAAATGAAGGTTCTATTCCAAATGTAAGGAACTGAGTAAGTCTTAATGTTCTCCTGATGCTTTTTTTATCCTAAATCATTGGGGAAATTTTGACTGCTCAGAAGAGACTGATGTATTTGAAAGTAGCTTTGTTGTTTTCTACCTTACTTAAAAATAACATACAAGCTCCTCTGTCTTTCCTTTCAACCCAGTTATCGTATGCTTTTAATTGAACATATAAAATCAATATCAATTTAGCAGAGATCTAAGAATCTATGACTTGAACAGTAGGTGTCTAATGGGAACAGCAGTCATTTGCTGAATAGCCTTTTAAGGGTAGATATCCAAAGTTCAAATGTTTTTAAAGGACAATGCAACAAGCTATGAATGCTCTTATGCAAGGTAGAGAGAGAGAAAGGGGTGCTGATGTAGTGGCAGTTCAGATTTTTTTTTTTTTCTGAACTTTGGTCCCCAGTCTTTTACCCTTACAACTGAAATTGCTGTGGAAACTTGTAAGGATAAATGATATTGAAACTTTCAAGCATGATTTAGTGTTGCCAAGGTAACCAATTGTAATTAATTTTAAGCACCAGCTGGCTTGTGATGAGTATGAAACCTGACAGAGGCTCTCAGAAGGACTGTTTCCCGTTTTCTTATCTGCAGTAATAAGGATATGAGAATTTTCTTTAAATATAGCATCTACGGCAACAAATCAAGCCACAGCTTTGTTATTGGTCAGTTAGAAAGATCAAGAAATAGCTTCCAGACATACAAGTAGACAAGCAGAAATATGCGGCAAAAGATCAGGATTTGTGAACTGTAAGTTGATGGGCCAGGAAGACTGGTTAAAACTGCTGCATGGTGTTTGTTGAGTAAGTAGTCCGTGCTACTGCTAATGGGTGATTGTGGTTAACTAAAACCATGACAATGCCTACAAATAGAGGTTATTCGAGTGTAGTGTGCTTTTTCTTTTTCCTTTGCTGTTATAAGAAAAATATATCCTTACTGTGGCAATGACTTAGATCAGCAGCATGAACTTTTGTTTCTGTATAGGGCATCATGCAGCACTTAGCTGTGATGGACTCTTGCAAGACAAGAGGCTGTATGCAGAGTAGAAGCCACACTCACTTCAAACACTTGAGAAAGGTTTGACCTATGCATGCAAACTGCTTTGCCCCAGGGCTTTTACTGGGAGAAGGTCCTGGTAATGGAGGTAATTGAGGAACTTGCTTAAAGACTGTCTCCTGCTTGACCTGTATTTGGCCAATATTAAGTGCCTACAGTTCCTCCCATGGGACAGTTTGCAAATGCCTTCTGAGCACATGGTGATAAAGGCCAGAGTGGATGGCACATGAAAATTTGTAATTTACCTATTTTTTAGTACCGTGTTTATGGAATAGATGAGCTTTCCCTATGTCATCTTCTGATTACTTTCATATTGCCTGTTCAGTATATGCAAATGTTGGAGATCATGACTTTCACTGGGTGTAATTGACCAGAAATTTAGATGAATTGTTCTCATCAAAACTTGATGTATCTAAATTCTAAACAGCTGTTCAATCCATGAGGAAAGTGAAGTGCAGGGATGGTAACAGTAAAAGGTTATGGAAAACAGTCCAAAATTGGGGTCATAAAATTACTTCATAAAATTATTTAATCCCCTGGATGAATATCTTATTGGAAGATCTAGGGAGAGTTGAGTCTGAGGTTTTGTATAGATGAAGGCTATTTTATCTCATTTCACAGTGTTCAGCTGTATGTGTCAAGCTTTGTTACACTGCATGCTTTAAATTACTTTTTGCTCTTTAATTATTAGATAGTAACAGACAAAATAATTATTAGACCTATTGAAATTATTATTATCAGTAATTATGATATTGAGATCTGAATAAAGATTTTAGAAAAAATTAGCTATTAAATACCACTGCTAAATAGACAGGTTTTCTTATTAAAAATGTTCAACTACCAATACTAAATCGAACATGACGTTAATTTTTCTTTATTCAAGAACTTCCTCTTCTGGTTCATGTCTGTAAATATGGCGCCGCTAGATCTTAGGCTCTTAATTGGAAAAGGTTATGCTCAACAATTTTGTTTGCTACTTACGGTACACTGATGGTTGATAGGTAGGTTGCTAGCATTCAGGTGCCTGCTCTTAACAATTCAAATAAGTTATGTTATGAATTTAGATGCACATTTCTATATATAGAGATGTCTATCTCTACAGACCTTTCTCCCCCCCCAAAGATTTCTTTAAGTACATGTATATCTGTAATTTTATACGTGTATATTTCTTTAACTTGTTTGTATAAGCTCTAGCCCTCACAATATTTTCAAATTTTTCTGGGTGCTAGGAATGTTTTCTTTCATTCAGGGTTGATTTTTCTTGAATCAGTGCTATTATTATTGCATAACTCCTGGACTCTATCATATAATGACAATCACAGTGACTATCCAAACACTTAGTAATATAAATAAGTTTTCTCCAAAATAGTAAAGCAGAAAAAGAAAAAAATAAAATATAGTCTTTATGTTCAGCTGCAAGCACAGAAGAATGACAGAGGGCCCAAATATTTAGAAATTGAGATAAATCACTGACGTGGCTTGATAATTTTGCTTTCTTAATGTCATCTTTGGTCTGAAAAGCTCATGTTATTCTGTGTGGTGGAGTAATATATTAAAGCAATCACAAGTTGGTGTGCTTTTTCCTTAATTTTTAAAAGGGCAGGTAGTCTAATCCAAAAGATTGGCTGGTTGTTGTTGCTGTTGTTTGTTTTTTAATGTGAAAATAATTATCTGATCTTAAATTATTAAGCTATTAAACTCAAGTAAGTAAAATTCCTCAAATTTCCATTTAGTTTTCATGCTGGTCTACTTAATCACAACTGAAAGCTTAACTATAGTGAAAACTAAAGCATTATTTCTGCTCAAGGTGAACATCTTTGAAAAATAAATTTCTTTCCCAGTCCTATAAATCCGAGCAGTACTGTAGTAGGTATATAGGTATCTTAAAATTCAGAGTTTCAAGTCACAGAGATTGAATAAGCATTGTTACGTCAGCCCTGTACAAGGCATGTCATAAACTGGAACGACCCTGATTCGGATCCTGGAGTACATCCATGAGAAACTAATGAATGACACTAATACCATGAAAGTCAGTGAAATTATTGCTGAATTATTCCAGAATAATTGAGATAAGAATCTGTCCTGTTTATTGTTCGGTGGATACAGCATTTCTCTAATGAGACACATTTCTCATGTCATTAATTTTGCTGAGTAGGACTTTCATTGTGGAAAGTTACCTTACGTGAAAAGGTGGTGGTTGTAGAATAAAGAGGCAATTGCAAACATACATTCCATGGGTAAGTTTACAGACAGGCCACTTAGTCCTAGAGACAGTCAGTTGCTGCAAGTGCTATGGATGCTCAGTGGATCTCCTTCAGGACCAGAATCAGATGTTTCAGGCAGAGCACCTGGATTGTGTCACAGAGTTCTGCGCAAGTCTGTCCTTCAGCTGCTGTCTCTGGCCAGTTATGTCTGGCTGCATTCAAAGCACAAGTGGAGGAATTTTGAGATCTTTTCATTCTTCTATTGTGTGTCTTCACACCATTTTAAGAAAAGCATTAAGAAAGCATTTTATCCTCATCATCTTGTAGGGGGAAAACCATATTTATGTCTGTCATAGTTGTTCTTTGTTCTTGGCAGCTTTTTGGAGCAGGAGCCTGGAACTGATATAATTATTTAGGGTTTTAATGATACCAGAGAGTTCTGAATGGCTATAGTAAAATGGATCCATATTTTAAGTTTAATTCTTCTGCTATATGGAAATGTAGAAACAACAACAGAAGTGCTTGTTAATCTTCAGTATTACAGGTCCTTCTCCAAACGTGCATCACTAATGATATTCTGGCTTTAAATTTATTGAAGCTGGGGAATTTTCTGTTGGTGCAGACCACCAGACACCAGAATCAGTCCACCACAGTGGCACAATGACCCATACATATTTCGGAAACAGAATATGCAATAGAAGGAAAAACTAACTAACTAACTAAATAAATAAAAATGCAGCTTTTCTATTTGCTCAGTTAATTCTGCATATGAGGCCCTTTTTGGTATTTTTTTTTTCTTTGTCCAGCTACAAATCAGACTTTTATTTCATAGCTGATTTATAAATCTAAGCATTTAATGTTGTTTCCTAATTATGTTTTCAGAGCATGAACACTCTGAAAATCAAACATTTATTCTGAAAAGTGTTGTTCTCATCAGCAGTTGATTTGCCATATAATTAATTCTTTCTGAACGTCGAACATTATATTTTTGCTGTGAATTTAGAGAAATAAGAACTACTCTATCCAAATAAAATTTTGTTTGTACAGACAGATAGCCATTGTTAGAATACTGATGATATCTGATTTGCTCTCAATAGCCAGTAAAGCTTAGATTCAAAAGCACGTTTCCTGACTTTTTTAAACTTCTATTACTTTTCTTATTCATCTTGAGGCATTCAAATGAAAGTGCAAGAACTTAATCAGGTGGAACCCTCCTATTTTATTTTTTTTTAATTGGTTTTGCCTACAGTTGTACTGAAATGGGGATAAATTCAGTGTTAAATGTCTTTATTGAAGTCAATCAAGTAATGTTTGTGCACTCATTGAGAAACTGGCCTTCAATGCCCACTAACAGAATGCACACCTCTAGCCTAACAATGAAATATAATCAGCATGATAGATGTTGTTTTTTCAGTAATGAATTATTTATAAAGGCAGATGGATTGTTAATTCTTTTAAATACTTGGTT